>NC_134485.1:33935432-34535432 GCF_040206685.1 Ascaphus truei | reverse complement strand
CAAATAATACATGGTTACAAATACAGTTACATAAGTGAACAGGGTATACATTATATACAAGACATAGCATGCACCATTAGAGATAATATATATTATAGATGTATGTAGCAGTTACAGACCGGGTTAAAATGTAAGACAGCTTTGGTTTTGAAAGAACTTAGACTGGTGGAGGCTGTGATAGTGTCTGGTAGATTGTTCCAGTTTTGGGGTGCACGGTAAGAGAAGGAGGAGCGGATGGATACTTTGCTGAACCTTGGGACCATGAACAGGCTTTTGGAGTCAGATCTCAGATGATATGTATATATGTATGTTTGTATGTATATCTTTATTTGTATGTATGTATGTCTTTATTTGTATAGCGCCATAAATGTACATAGCGCTTCACAGTAGTAATACATGTCATATAAATAACAAATATAAATAACAGATCATGGGAATAAGTGCTTCAGACATACTGTAAAAGTAACATTAAGGAAGGAGTCCCTGCTCCGAGGAGCTTACAATCTAATTGGTAGGTAGGGAGAACGTACAGAGACAGTAGGAGGGAATACTAGTAAGTGCGTCTGCAGGGGGCCAAGCTTTGTGTCATGTGTCCATGATTATCCAGTGCTACTCATATGCTTCTTTAAGCAGATGTGTCTTAAGGTGGGTCTTAAAGGTGGATAGCGAGGGGGCTAGTCGGGTATTGAGGGGAAGGGCATTCCAGAGGTGTGGGGCAGAAAGTGAGAAAGGTTTAAGGCGGGAGAGAGCTTTAGATACAAAGGGGTAGAAAGAAGACATCCTTGAGAAGAACGCAAGAGTCGTGATGGTGTATAGTGAGAAATTAGGGCTGAGATGTAAGGAGGGGCAGAAGAATGTAAAGCTTTAAAAGTGAGCAGTAGAATTGAGTGTGAGATACGCGATTTAATCGGAAGCCAGGAGAGGGATTTCAGGAGGGGAGATGTGGAGACAGATTTAGGAAAGAGTAGAGTGATTCTGGCAGCAGTGTTTAGGATAGATTGTAGGGGAGACAGGTGAGAGGTAGGAAGGCCGGAGAGCAGGAGGTTGCAGTAATCGAGACGTGAGAGAATGAGGGCCTGAGTCAGAGTTTTAGCAGTTGAGTAACAGAGGAAAGGGCGTATCTTTGTGATATTGCGGAGGAAAAAGCGACAAGTTTTAGAAACGTTTTGAATATGAGAGGAGAATGAGAGAGAGGAATCAAGTGTGACCCCTAGGCAGCGTGCTTGGGCTACTGGGTGAATGATCGTATTTCCAATAGCAATGTGGAAGGATGTAGTAGGGCCAGGTTTGGGAGGTAGTATAAGGAGCTCTGTTTTTGCCATGTTAAGTTTCAGTCGGCGGATGGCCATCCAGGATGATATTCCAGAGAGGCATTCAGAAACTTTGGTCTGTATAGCAGGTGTAAGGTCAGGGGTTGAAAGGTAAATTTGTGTGTCGTCAGCATAGAGGTGATATTTAAACCCAAAAGATGTGATTAGGTCACCTAGAGAGAGTGTGTAGAGAGAAAAGAGAAGGGGTCCCAGGACAGAGCCCTGGGGTACCCCCACAGAGAGATCAATAGAGGAGGAGGAGGTGTTAGCAAAAGAGACACTGAAGGTACGATGGGAGAGGTAAGAGGAGATCCAGGATAAAGCTTTGTTCCGAATACCAAGAGTATGGAGAATGTGAAGGAGAAGAGGGTGGTCCACGATGTCGAATGCTGCAGAGAGGTCGAGTAATATGAGCAGAGTGTAATGACCTCTGTCTTTGGCAGCGTGGAGGTCGTCAGTTTTTTTAGTGAGGGCTGTTTCAGTAGAGTGAGCAGTGCGGAAGCCAGATTGTAGAGGGTCTAGTACAGAATAGGTGTTGAGAAAGTGTAGCAATCGAGAGAATACAAGACGTTCAAGGAGTTTGGAGGCAAAAGGCAGGAGGGAGACAGGTCGATAGTTAGAAGGACAGGTAGGGTCAAGCTTGCTGTTTTTGAGTAATGGTATAACGGTTGCATGCTTGAAGGATGAAGGAAAGGTACCAGAGTAGAGGGAAGAGTTAAAGATCTCTGTGAGCATAGGGATTATAGAAGGAGCAAGAGGTTTTAGGAGATGGGAGGGAATGGGATCAAGAGGGCAAGTGGTAGAGGGAGAAGAGGAGATCAGCAGTGATACATCCTCCTCCGAGATAGCAGAAAAAGAGTCAAGAAAGACAGGAGGAGAGTTGGGAAGCATTGTGGGATGGGAGGAGGCAACAGATGGGATGTTCTGCCGTATGGACTCCACCTTTTTCTTAAAAAAGTCAGCAAAGTCCTGAGGTGAGATGGAGGAAGAAGAGGAGGCAGCTGAGGGTGGTCTGAGTAGAGAGTCAAAGACAGAAAAGAGACGGCGTGGGTTAGACTTGTGTGTGTTGATTAGTGATGAAAAGAAGGTTTGTTTAGCCTGAAAGAGGGCAGAGTTGAAACAGGATAGCATAAATTTGTAGTGAATGAAGTCTGCGAGCGTATGAGATTTCCTCCAGAGGCGTTCAGAGGAACGAGTGGAGGAACGCAGCATGTGTGTATGGGAGTTTAGCCAGGGTCTGGGGTTAGAAGGGCGAGGACGGCAGAGAGAAAGTGGGGCATGAAGATCAAGAGAGGAAGATAAGGCAGAGTTGTAGTTCCTGACCAGGTTGTCAGGGTCTGAAGCAGAACTGAGAGAGGAGAGGGAGGAGCGTAAAGTGGAATCAAGAGCTGGTAGGTTAATAGAGCGCAGGTTTCTGCAAAAACGAGGGCGAGATGGAGCTGGAGATGGAGAGAAGCGAGAGAGAGAAAATGAGATGAGGTGATGGTCAGAGAGAGGAAAAGGGGAAATGGAGAAGTCGGAGAGAGAGAAGTTTTTAGTGAAAACCAGGTCTAAGTAGTGGCCATCCTTGTGGGTGCTGGCTGCAGTCCACTGTTGAAGGCCAAAAGAAGAGGTTAGAGAAAGAAAACGGGAAGCCCAAGGGAGAGAGAGGGGTCATCAATGTGGCAATTGAAGTCCCCAAGGAGAAGAACAGGGGAGTCTGAGGAGAGAAAGAAAGAGAGCCAGGATTCAAAGTGAGAGAGAAAGGCAGAAGGGGGATGAGTAGAGGTAGGTGGGCGATAGATGACCGCCACATGGACCGGGAGAGGAGAGAAGATCTGGACTGTGTGAGCCTCGAAGGAGGGAAAAGCAAGAGAGGGGGGAATAAAAACTGTTCTGTAACGGCAGAGAGAGGAGAGCAGGAGCCCCACGCCTCCACCCCTGCCACCAGGGCGTGGAGTGTGGGAGAAGGAAAGGCCACCATAGGAGAGGGCAGCTTCCAGAGCAGAGTCAGACTGAGTGAGCCAGGTCTCAGTTATAGCAAAGAGAAGCAGGGAGTGAGAGATAAAGAAGTCATGCACAGAGAGGAACTTGTTAGAGAGGGAGCGAGCATTCCAAAGGGCACAGGAGAAAGGGAGAGAGGAGGGAGGGTGGCAGGGGATGGGTATGAGGTTGGAGGGGTTTACACCAGAAGGAGTAGAAGTTGCATGTGGAAGGCGAGGACGAGAGCAACTAGAAATAAAGCAGGGACCAGGATTGGGAGAGATATCCCCAGAAGCAAGGAGGAGAAGCATGGACAGAAAGAGAATGTGTGAGGATGATTTGTAGGTGTGTGTTTTAGTGCAGGAGGTATAGCTGTATGGTGACAGAGGGCGCAGGTAAGAGAGTAGTTCATGTGAACTGAGAAGTGGTGAAGTAAGGAAAGATGGTGAAATATGAATAGAGTTAGAGACATGATGAGGCTGGTGGAAGGAAGTGCATAATTTGATAATAAGTGAGGTTACAGCAAATATAAAAAGTAAAGGCGGCATCACAGCAATAGTAATGTGTTGAGATGTGCAGTGTGGGATGATAACCTCCTTTCCAGCGTAGTTCAAATGCAGGAATCAGAAGCAGTAGATTGTGTCCACTTTTTCCACTTCTTTTTGAACTTCATTTTTAAACTTCCATACTACTTTAAAGATTTCTACTTAAAAGCATTTCTGCTTAAGAGCAAAGGCTGCAAGCAGCAATGGCTGTTGTAAGTTAACTTATATACATTTAGAAAGTCACCTGGTTGGTACAACAAACTTAATTAGCACATGTGAGGGTAGTTAAAGCAAATGGTTTTTCTAAGGTGGGTGTTGCCTTGCACAAGTGTGAAAGATGAATTAAATTAAGGCAATAGGGGGATGATTTCCATACAGACAATTTGAGATGTTTTTCCCTAAATTGAACTAAAATGAGCTAAATAGACAGCAGGGTATGAGGATTGCAGGACACACAGACAATTTGAGATGTTTTTACCTAAATTGAACTAAAATGAGCTAAATAGACAGCAGGGTATGAGGATTGCAGGACACACAGACAATTTGAGATGTTTTTACCTGAGAAAAGACAAGAGATGAGATGAGATGAGAAGCAGATCAATGGTCCCAACTTCCTTTTTTAAACCTCCATACTACTTTAAAGATTTCTACTTAAAAGCATTTCTGCTTAAGAGCAAAGGCTGCAAGCGTGCCTTCTATGTACATACCGCTTCACAGCAGTAATACCCATGGCATAATAATATAACACACTAAGCATAAAAGTAACATTAGGAAAAAGAGACCCTGTCCCGAAGAGCTTACAATCTAAGTTTTTCTGGCACTACACTGCCAGTAGAATGTGACAAGGTAGAATACACTCATACCAAATTGATTAAACCCACAGATAAGAGTGGGGGTACAGTGATTCTAGATATATCAGCATACCCAGATGAGTCCAACAGCATTTTGCGGAACCAAGGCACTTATCAAATTTAGAAAGGGCCCATATTAAGATTTATCTACGTGAACTCAATTCCCTCCTTTTGGTGGGTAAAAGCATGGGAATTTTAAATGATAACGAATATATATTTTTATTTAATCCTCTCCCTAGAGTTTTGGTCTTCTATTATTTTCCAAAAATTCAGAAACATTTAAGCCACCCACCAGGTTGTTCCATTCTCTCAGGCATTGACTCAGCATCATCCAATCTGTTCCAATACATACAGTAGATCATTTTTTTTACAAGACTATGTAGTGAGAATGCTTTCATATCTGAAGTACACCACACTGTTCATAAACATTATGGAAGGGTTAAAATGGGAAGAGGATTTTATCCAAATAATTGTTGATGTTTCTTCACTATACACCATCATTGATCAGTCTCAAGGATGTGAAGCGATAAGTAGATTATTGACTGAAGCTAATAAATTGAATAAAGTACAAATAGATTTTTTAATCAATAGCATTTCATTTATTTTATACCATCATTATTTTTGGTTTGAAAACCAGTTTTACCTCCAGATATGTGGCACCGCCATAGGGACCAATTTCGTACCAAGTAAAACAATCCTCTTCATAGTGTGTGCGAACTTGGTCCAAAAGCATCGCTACATTGATTAAATAATTTTTATATGGAGGGGAGATGAGACCTTACTACACACAATTTTTAGTGTAGTAAATAATAATGAATTTAATTTACGTTTAACTTCCAATTTTAATGACACAAAAAGCCTTTTGAGACTCGTCCATATATATTGAGAATAACAGTAACACTTAATTCAATGAAGTCGATTGCAATAATTTTATCCTGAATAGCAGTTGCCATCATACACAGTGACTGTCCAATATACCTTATGGACAGTTCCGTAGTATAAGGAGGAACAGTTCCAATATGGCACATATAAAGAACAAGCAACAATTTAGGAAAATCGCTTCTTAGAAATGAAGGACAAACCTGACACTTTTTAAAGTTAAGGCAACTATTTAGAGGTCTCTATGCTAAAACAAAAGATTGGAGAAAAAATGAAAACCTACTTTATTCATCTTGTTACTCAATTCAACAAAGATTCATATAAAATGTATAATATAGTGAAGAAGCATTGACATATTTTGAAACAGGTTTTAAAAGATTTTTTACCAAGCAAACCCCAATTAGTGTTTACAAAAGCTAAAACCCTGAGAGATAGATTGACACCTAGTGCATTAAAGAAACAAGAAAATATAGAGTATAGGAATTGATTACCAACAAAGCCGAATGTTTTTTTTTAAAACACAATAAATGCAAAGCCTGTCAATTTGGACAGAAGACCGACAGCTTTAAATCTACAATCTAAATGTCAAGTTTTATCAATTGTAGGAGCGATCATGTTGTGTATGTCCTTATGTGTCCCTGTGACCTACAATACGTAGGAAGTATGACTCGCCCACTTAGAGCACGGATTTTAGAGCACATTAGAAACATCACATTGGGCCTAGAATCAGAAAATGTCTCTTTGCACTTTAAAAAGTACCACAATTCAAATCCGGTGGGCTTTACATATTTGGACATTGACCACTTTTTACGCAGTTGGCGAGGTGGGAATAGAATCAAAGAACTATCCAAAAGAAAATCATATTGGCCGCTGCGATCAGGGCTTCTGCGTCCTCCAGAGGGGGACAGCTGGGATAACTCTCCCAGCTGTCCCAGAGTGGTGGGGAGCCCGCACCTGAAGCAGGGGGGGGGGGGGTAGGCTATGTGATCTACAGGCCTGTGGCGGGATCTCATTGCCACTAACAAGGAAGGGAGGATTAACACCTTGGCTCTTAGGGAGGCCTGCTGCTGTTAGTCTGTCCTTGCCCAGCTCCCCCTCCCCTCTGGAGTTGGGCGAGTGTTTGTTTAGGTCAATATCTCTCTTCCCGAGCATTTTTTGCTCTCCACACAGTGGCCATATTGTTCAGGGCTGGAGCTCTTCCGCCCTCCCCCTCCCTCTCCATCTCAACAACAGACTAGACCCCCGGCCACCGGGACCATCGATCTGCTCCAGGAAGCAAAGGAGGGTGGGGGGAGGGATAGATAAACCTTGTGCTTGATTGCGCAGTAAGTTCTATAGCGATCTCCGTTTGTCCACTGGCGGCCCTCTTTGTTGTGGGCAAAACAAGCCACTTGCTAGTACCAGTAAAAACCAGTGACACCTGGTTTGAAGTATTATCAGCATACAGATAAGAGAGGAGCAGGTTAGTCAGACAGGCAACTTCTACCTCTCCTTCTGAAGTGAGAGCCCCATTCAAAGTGCAGAAGGTAGGATCATCCTGGGGGGGATTTTTACAATCCAATCTTGGTGCTAAAAACAGACTTTCTAAATTAAATATATTTTTTTCATTAAAAAAAACAATGTAGAACTGTAAGTGTTTAAATTCAAAAGTAGTGGTTCTCTGAGTTGGTTAATAAAGTTTGGGTACTCTTTTCCCTCAAACCTGCACCCTTGCACCAATGTAGAATGCATAATTTTTACATTTCTTCCTGTGTGCTACATGCAGTTTTATATGCACAATTAATTTCTGTACAAACAGCTTATAGCCATATTGCATAGTATAGAGATACACTGAAATAATGTAACTTCCATAAGGCCATAGTGTCCAACTATTTCTCCACAGATATCTCCTTCAAAAGGAAATGTTTGGTGTGTGTGTGTGTATATATATATATAGCCGGACATTCCTCTCGGCAAATCCTGGAAGTTTGCCAAAAAAACGGGAGCCACGCACAGACCGCGTTATTAGCGGATCCGCATTGTAGCGGATCATGCTATAACGGGGTTGAGCTGTATCTGTTAATTCATTTCTTTTTGGTGATTGTTATCATCTTTTTACATTTCTATATTGTATATGAATTGCACTGTATATAATACATACACATGTCAGCCTCAGTCTTTGTTAGTGGCAATGAGATCCCACCACAGGCCTGTAGATCACAAAGCCGCCTCCCTGCCTGCTTCAGGCGCAGCCGCCCCGCCACTCTGGGCCATTAGTCTCTCTGCAGAAATGTTGCAGCATTACTGGGGTATTGCCTCAGATTTTCCCAGGCAAGTGTTCGGATATTCGTGGCTGCATCAGTACAAAGGTTGTTAACACCACTAGTACAAATGAACAATGTTAATCCTGCCACTAATGTCCAAGAAAAGGACAGCCCTGACAAGCACCTAAAGTCAAATGACCACAGAATCTGATAAGAGCCAAAAGTATAATAACGAGTTACTGAGACCAAGCAGCAGAAGTTCAGAGAGTGCAGGACATCAGGAGGTGTGTTGTAAGATGGGTCTTAGATGATTAGAGATGGTACTAATCGGTTGTTGAGGGGAAGGGCATTCCAGAGGTGTGAGTGTGACAGTGAAGGGGTACCCAGGCCAGAAAATAAAGGTATTATGCCCGGCTGGGTGCCCCTGAGCCTTATTGGGGATTGAAGACTGTCAGCTCAGCAACCCAGTAATGGCCGCAACCCTGTGCTTTTAATAAAAAATGTCTGTGTGTCTCCCACCAGGTATAAGGTGGCGAGAATAATGTTATTTCTACTGTAAAATGTATTTCAATAGCAGTGTTTCCCTGTAGACATTTATTTTTGTTAAATAAATCATGACACGGTGTAATATGTCATGTGCTGTTGTTCATCTGAGGCTGTATTTACCTAATATTAAGACCTGCTAAGGAACAGATGATTGTTATTATGCACTGGTATGTAAAACTTTAGAATTCAAAGAGGGTGTACTTTCTTTTTCACACCACTACATATCGGGTTAGGCAGGCCAGGTTGAAATCTCCTACCTGTACATTAGGGAAGTTAGTCCCTCCCCTGTTCTTATCAGCGCACAATTTATCAATCTTGATTCTATGCTTTTTCCTCCACCAAATGAAATCTGAAAAGATCTTATTAATAAGAGAGGTATTCTTGCACTTTACTAATAGAGGAAACATCTGTTACGGATATATTAACTTAGTAACAGAGTTAATTTTTGATAGGGCAATCCTGCCGAATACTGTATAAAGTTTCAACAGCAGATAGGAACCTCCCCTTTATACCAATAGATTCATGTTATTAAACAGAGGTATCCAGGCTATCATATCAAAGGTGTTTTCAGCATCTAAACCTACCAAACAAGCCGAAGTCTGTAAAGTTGTCCTTATTACCATGAGAAGAGTTCCCAACATAATAATGTTGGACTGCCATTAGAACTTTGCAAATGTTATTGACCGGTTGTCTACCTGGTTGTCTACGAATCCAGTCTGGTCACCATGGACTATTGATGGGAGAATGACACTTAGCCTTTCTGCTCAAATTTTAGTAAAATCTTGTAATCCAAGTTAAGTAGCAAAATAGGGTAATACGAGGGGTACATCCGGCAGATCTCTCACCTTTTTCACAAAGACCTTTATATACGCTGAACTGAAATATCGGGCAAATGCCCTGGATCAACATTACATTTGGAATAATTCACTAGTGTGGTAGAAATGTGAGGGTGTAAGATTTTATAAAATTCTGCCATTTTTAAGCTCTGGGATAAAAGTTCTCGACTTTTTTGGTGCAGTTAAGTTATTTAGAAGTTTGCCAGCTTTGTTCCCAAATCTATAAAACTTGGCCTTGTAATAGTCTGAGTTGGTTTTCTCCATTCCCTCCAGTGGGAGGCTAAGTTCTCAATTCAAAAAAATAAAAATAATCTTCCCATCCTTTTTTGTTATTTTTAAAAGAATATATGCCCGTGACCAATGTATTCAAAGCCATAAATCTGCCTTTCCTTCTTTCAGTGGTCATATATGACATATTTTTTACTCAGAATTACTTCAGCTGCAGCCCAGAATATCAGATTTCCAGCAGTGTTTTCCTCGTTCTTTTGGAAAACCAGTTCTTGATAAAAACTCAAAATCATTGTATGTATGGTAGTATCTGTTCTTCAGAGGATAGAGAACTTCATCTGATAGAGCGCTTGTAGGAGGTTTTATTTTCTTATCTGATTTTTTGCTGTCATTGAGACTTATTTGTAGGCATATTTAATTTGGTACTCTGAAAGTATTTTTCCATAGATTATGAAGGGTAACACAGAAAGTAAGAAGCAAAAACGTTTATAAAAAATCCAAAGACAATATCCTCTGATCTATCCTGGTCTGTCACTGGCCTGATTTTCTTTGTGAGTTAGTCATTGCATATTGAAGGTTCCAGAAGACCCACTCATAACATGGAGAATGGACACGTAGGTTCTGTATTGCACAAAATAGTATTTCTTCAGTGCATGTCTGAACCAAAATGATGTTTTCGGAGCCCCAGTGGCCTTGGGTCAGTAACAATTCAGAAAGCTGATGTCATTAGATTCAATCTCACCCACCCCAGTGTACATCTGCGTTGCCCCAAAGGTGCAAAGCCTGGTGGCCCCCCCTCCCCCAATAAATGCTCCCCTCTGCACAGGACCATCGTGCTAAGGGTTAACATGTGCTTGTTCTTTGTGGAATCGGCAACCCCACCCACTGGAATGTTAATGAGCCAAGGGGACACAAAGAAAATATATTTTTGTTCACAGATGCATCAGATTCAATCTCACCCACCCCAGTGTACATCTGTGTTGCCCCGAAGGCGCACAGCCGAAGGGTGTGAGCCTTTTGCTGCCGTTCGCTGATGTTGGTTGATGTTAAAGTGATGTTAAAGCTGCTCTATTTCTACCTGAAACTCATAAGCCCTTTATCCCCTGTACCCAATTTTCCAACTCTATCTGTCCATGAAATGTCTGTGAATTCACTGTATAACCCTGTTCTTTTAATGTAACCATGTATTTTTTTATAACTCTGTGCAAAGGATATACTTGAAATGAGAGGTATCTCTTATTGTATTACTTCCTGGTGAAACATTTTTATAAATACAATTATTCAATCCCAATATTACAATTAGGCCTTTGAACCAGGCAGTGTTTTGCTGTTGCATAAGTATGTTTTTGCAGTTGCCTCAGGTTGGTGTGATTCACGTGTGTAGGCTGCACCTAAGGCCTCTTTAACTTTTCCAGTCTATGCACCACATCTCCTCTGCCCACTATCTGGGCCATGCCTGTTAAATATGGGCAGGTATAGGTTACCCAGTGAAGAGCCTTTTCCGACATCAGCGGAAGAGAAATCCCCACACATCTTGTCGTCTGTGGAGCCATTCCCCTGCGGTCTTAAGCGGTGTACTATCAGGGTAATCTAGTGGTTAATTGGTCCCGGTTGGGTTTTGTTTGTTGCGCGGTGGTGCCCGGTGTGATGAAATGTGGTGGTCTTGGTACCAGAGCCTGCGCTTGTGACCGTATGTGAGGCCTTACCTTCTCGATTCCTCTTTGTGCTTCCGGGGAAAGGGAGAAAGATTAAAAATATCCCTCTAATGTTGGGCCAGTCGATCTGGGCTACCACCTAACTTTGGTGTCAGTGTTCCAACCCACCAGAGCACAACTCTAAGGCAGGTGAAGAGTGCTAGACACAGAGCTCTTAGAGCTTGTGGCCCTAGGCTGTGCTCAAAGCTGTGAAATGCAGCAAGCTTAAGCTTATAGGGGACCATGTTAAATGGTTTTTAGGCAAAAGGTGGCACTGTGTGCTCATTTGCATGTCATTTCCCAGAATCCCTTGCTGCAGTGAAAGCGCTGTGTGCTGGGTGATAATGGTGAAAGGCATGGTTGCAGACCTAAGATAAAAACACAGATTAGGTAGCGCTAACTATATGAATAATCAATCCCTAAATTAGGGGGCTGCCTAAATACTAAAACTGACCCCCTGGTCAGATAACAAGAAAGAGAAAAAAGATTAGTATTATAAAAGGCGCCAACAAAAAAGGATATAGTCACCACCAGGAGGAGACCGATGAGGATTCCAGGTGATAGAGATGTGCTTAAAAACAAAGTAAAAAAACACAAAACATAGTGTAATACTGTATAAACAAACAACATATAATATTAATTATATATCAGCTGAGATCAAGGGTGAATTGAAAATAACAACATTTAATAAAATGATTAAAACACTGGACATACAAAACATATACAAATGAAAAATACAATGGGTAACAATTAATAGGACAGTTGATATGGGACCATGTAACAGCTGCACTGGGTGGAGTCCTGTCTAAGACATGCAAATGAGCATACAGTAATATTTCCATTTGATATATATATTTATATATATCTTATGAGCTCCTAGAGGAAGTCACATAACGTGACGAAACGCGTAGAGACGTGGTGACGCCATCTTAGATGGACGTGTGGGAGGAGGTCCTGAGTTCCCTGATAATCTCTTCAGCTGATCCGCCTTCACGTCCAGCAGTGTACTACACATGGAAGTATTCTGAGCATTGGAGACGCTGAAACGCTGCAAGAATCGTGGCAGGAGTTGCAACACCTACATCAGGTGCACAGTATCATTTTCGGAACCCCCTGCTCCTGTAGATGACGCCCCTTACAGATTCTCTCCAATGTTTGTGTTATTTTAGCATCCTGTAAGTGTATCTCCTAGGGACACTTTCCTTTAAATAAATTCACCCTATTTGTACACAGTTACACGCTATGGAGCTTGCGCTTTTTTGTGTTTTGTTCTTCTATATCAGGCCTGCACAACATAGGCCCACCTGGCCTCTCTGTGCAGCCCGCGATGACTCCGGTCGGACGCCAGTTAATTAATTAAATTTAAAAAAAAATAAAGTTTATAAAATGGCGGCGATTCCCCTCCAGGCGCGCATGCGCAGCCCCCGCTCGCAACGTGGGACGGAGGGGGAAGTAAAACAGCCAGCTTCACTGCGGCAGAGAATTAGATGACTGTGGTGGAGCGTGCTGTGCGGGCGCGCACGAGCACTCTCAAGTGCCCGCAAGTCAAGTCCTTACCCGGCACTCCCTCCTGTGTTTCCTCTCGCCCTCCTCCGTTGGCAGAGGCTGCTACACCACGGGCTGCATGTACCAGGGGGCGCTGTGCTGCAGGACACCACGGGCTGCATTTACCAGGGGGCTGCTCTGCTGCAGGACACCGCGGGCTGTGCACCAGGGGGCTGCTTGGCTCGGAACACGTCCCCAGCCTGGCACGCGCCGCTGCGCTGCTTGAAGCGGCCGTCCCGCACTGCGCGGCTGTGAGCGGCTTCCTCCAGCCTGCAGCCCACGTCTCTACTGCAGCCAGGTACATGTCACTGCCTCACCTGGTTCTGTCCTGTCCTCCATTGCGGTGCCACGCTGCTCGCTGAGTCTCACTCTGTCCGTCCTTCTTCGGTGTGTGTGTGTGTATATATATATATATATATATATATATATATATATATATTTATTATACATGTGTATGTATATCTGTGTGTGTGTGTGTGTGTGTGTGTAGATGTGTGTTTGTGTGAAGATGTGTATGTGTGTGTGTATATGTGTCCTCTAGGCATTATACATTCTTTTGATTTGAGGTGCATGGGGGGTGATTTGAGTTGCTGATTTGAGGTGCAAGGGGGGTGATTTGAGGTGCAGGGGGGGTCATTGGAGGTGCAGGGGAGGGTGATTTGAGGTGCAGGGGGGGGTGATTGGAGGTGCAGGGGAGGGTGATTGGAGGTGCAGGGGAGGGTGATTGGAGGTGCAGGGGGGAGAGTGATGTGAGGTGCAGGGGGGAGAGTGATGTGAGGTGCAGAGGGGGAGAGTGATGTGAGGTACAGGGGGGGAGAGTGATGTGAGGTACAGGGGGGGGAGAGTGATGTGAGGTGCATGGGGGGGAGAGTGATGTGAGGTGCAGGGGGGGAGAATGATGTGAGGTGCGGGGGGGGAGAATGATGTGAGGTGCACGGGGGGAGAATGATGTGAGGTGCACGGGGGGAGAATGATGTGAGGTGCATAGGGGGAGAATGATGTGAGGTGCAGGGGGGAGAAGGATGTGAGGTGCAAGGGGGGGTGGGATGTGTGTGGTGTGCAGGGGGGTATTGTGTGTTTGATGTGGAGGGGGAGTATTATGTGTGTGGGTGAGGGGGAGATGGGGGTATGAGAGATAGATGGGGAGTATCGCAAAGGTTGATAGTGAGGGGTTCTGGGGGAGATATATGAGGATGATGATGAGAGGTGCTGGTGGAGAGATGATGATGATGATGATGATGATGATGATGATGATGATGATGATGATGATGATGATGATGATGATGATGATGATGATGATTTTATCCGTGCGGCCCAATTTTTTTTTCCTTGGAGCAGTTAGGCCCTTCTCGCTTTACGAGTTGTGCAGGCCTGTTCTATATATATATATATATATAGATTATATATATATAAATAAATATAATAATTATATATACACACACACACACACACACACACACACACACACACACACACACACACACACACACACACACACACACACACACACACACACACACACACACACACACACACACACACAATATATATGGGTACATGCAGCCTTTTTGAGGGTTCTACGACTGCTCTACATAGAGCAGCACATTACTTACCACAGAATCTATAGGTGGGAGAGCCTACACATGAATCCTAACAAAACCTGCAAAGGGTTAGAAGGGCCTAGAATTAATTGCTATGCAATATGTGGAATGCCTTTTTGCATGAAAAATATGTATACACAAAACGGAGAACTGTACTGTACAATAAGTTCTCAATTATTCCAAATTAAAACCAGTTCCCAGGCTAATGTTGTATTCTACTCTCCTGCAACAGCCCTAGGACACACACTTGAAATGAAAATGATTCCCTGCATGTGTTTTATTGAAGTGCCCAACATATTAATAAACAAATGTTGGGACCTTGAATGTTTCGTATTACTTCATACCAATTCTAACAACCAGTTCCACATATAGAAACAAGCTAATTGAATTTGTATGCTCTGGCAAGCTGCAGACGACCAAGCACAAAATAACTGGAGTGCATCAAGTGAGGCAGCCTGGGTTAGGTTGTGTAAGAAATCCATTTCTTCAAACTATTATCATTATCAAGTTTGATACCTTTTAAGGGCAAAACCAGACTTCGTGTTCAGGGATTTTATGAGAACCATTAATGGGCTTCCCTCTACTCACAGCTGTCTCCATTTACTTTGTATTTGCTACATATTGAACGATTTTTTTTTTAAATCTTGAAACATGATTTTAGGCCTGTGGCTAAATCTAATTAAACGGTGCCGGTATTGTTAATAACTCTTATAGGGGTGTTAATTAAAATTTTATTGCATTTTTATTTCTTAAAATGTATATGAGATCACGGTATATGCATATGTTTAAGTAATGTGTTCATTGTGTTTATTATTATCCACTGATTGACATCAGGGCCACAGACAGATTTCCTGGGGGCCAGGACTAAAGTTACGACTGGGCCCCTTCCTGTGTCGGAGGTCTTGCGAGCCCCTCCATTTCCCACCTCGTGAGCCCTCTCTATTTCCCCCGCCTCACATACACCCTCACCCCCTTTCTTACACGCGCTCTCTCCTCTCATTCTCTCCCCCCTCCATCAATTACCCCACTCTCACTCAATACCCCCTCCTCACACTCATTCCCTCCCCGCCGTGGCCCCACACATACAATCCGCCTCCACAAAATACCCCTCCCCCAGGCCCCAAATACATACAAGAAAAAATACAACCGCCAAATATATACAACCTGCCCACCCCCCAAATATATACAACCCCCCCAACACCCAAATACATACAAACCTCCAATCACCCTCCAAATATATACAACCCCCCCACCCCAAATACAACGAACAACCCCCAAATACATACAAACCCCAATGACCAGTGTTCGACAAACCTATACATTTGCACGCCCCGGGCGAGTGGATTTAACATCGTGGCGAGCTCCTATTGGCCCAAGCAGCACACTTGTGGTACTAGGTGGCGAGTAGATTTTTTTGTTCGGAGAGTAGATTTTTTGGTGATTTGTCGACCACTGCCAATGACCCTCCAAATACATACACCCCCACCATACAAATACATACAACCCTTAAATACATACAACTCCCAACCCAAATACATACACTCCCACCCCCCAAATACATACAACTCCCCAAATACATAACCTCCCAAATATATACAAACCCCCACCCCCAAATACATGCAAACCCCTATGACCCTCCAAATACATACACCCCCAAATACATACAACTACCCCACCCCAAATACATACAACCCAACCCCCCAAATACGTACAACCCCCCTAAATACATACAACCACAACCACCCCAAATACATACAACCCCCATCCCCCAAATACATACAAACCCCCCAAATACATAACCCCCCTAAATATATACAAACTCCCCACCCCCAAATACATACAACCCCCCCCCCCCCCCCATCAACCACCCAGCTGGGGAGAGCCCCGGGGCCCGGCGACGAGAGGACCGCCCCCCCGCTGCCACCGGGACACTTGTCCCGGCTCTCCCCCCCCTGTCGGCAGTCCTGACTGGCAGTAATCACAGGCTTGGGTATTTGTGTAAAGAGTTTATAAAACGTACAATATATGAGCTCTATGCCTGTGCAGTAGTTTCAAATCTATGACTCATTGTCAATTTATCAATGTACTTTATGTCTATTTAGGCCTGCGTGTGTCAGTCACTGATTTTGGGATGTTAAATGGAGCAAAAGCTGGAATTATAGTGGAGTTTGTTATCCATGTTTTGATGGGAGGGATACAAATATCTTTCTTAAGAAGTCATTTATTTCCTTGCTGTATAAAATATCCACTATGCTAGTATCTTGGCATCAGGCCATGAAATGCTTTCACTGTGTAGCGCACTTTCCCCCACCCCCTGGGAGAAAGTGTGGCTACTGTGTGTATGTGGGTGAGGTGTGATACCTGTGGCTTACTGGAAAACTGAGCCTCTCCTGCTGGGAACCTGACGTGTACCTGAGTTGATGATCGGTAGCACCTCCACCTGTACGGGATTCTACTGTGTGGAATTACCCCGTTACAGGAACCCCATGCAATAAAACACACTTGTGTAGGTATAACAGTTTTACTTCACAGACTAATAATAATAGCACTCCTAAACATACAAGTCTAGCAGGGCCGTACCCCTTCACCGTGCTCCCCTTTGCACCATGTCCTCACCCTCACTGAGTTTGCCCCCAAGTACTAAGATGCCTCTGAGCACCCAACACCCTGGTGTCCACAGAGTCACTCACCCTGTGACGTGTGTGTGACAGCGCTACCCCACTAACTCGTGTATGGTTGGTGCACTTGGTGAGATGAGGTACCTGCCGGGTGTGTCCACACCCGGGCACGCAAGGATGAATATGGGATCCACGGATCCGAAACGATGAACCACGACGCCTCCGTCTCTATGTTGGGTGGGTCCCGCGTGGATTGTACCACCTTAAGAGTTTCTGTGGTCATAGATGGATGATCTGGTCCCAGATCACCCTGGTCCAGGATGCAGCCGCGTCCTAACTTTGTCCCTATGTTCTGGTTCTACAGGGGCAGTGACCCTATCTATGGGCCTGTCCCTGCAGCAACCACAAGCTACACAGTGGAGTCGGGGACCTTGCTGGGGCCTAGGGGATCTCTGGCCTAGTGCAGGTGTTTCTTCACTTGTCACCATGGGGGGAGAAGTAAGTAAATACGTAAAAACGGGTCTGAAGGAGTTTGAAGCAGGGGAGCTTGGTTAAAATCCCAATATTAGCTCCTTGTGACCTTGGGCTAGTCACTTTATCTCCCTGTGCCTCAGGCACCAAAATCATAGATTGTAAGCTCTACGGGCAGGGTCTCGTGCCGGCAAACAATCCATGTACAGCGCTGCTGACACTGTCAGTGCTATAAACCAAAACAGCACTAGATGGCGCTCTAACACTCCCAAAGTGATTAATGTGACAATAAATATGTAATAATAATAATAAGTGATATAACTAATTATCCCAAAAATAAGTGATAAAAAGTGCAAACAGAAGTCTGTGATGAAATGCTCGCACACAAAACCAGTGATAATAAGTGCAAACGTTAAGAGGCAAAAAACGACTTTACTCAACCCTCGGCATAGGCTGTTCCAAAGCCTTAGTACAGGCAGTCCTCGGTTAACCGACACAATGCGTTACTCAAAATGGCGTTGGAACGAAACGTTGTAAAGCAAAACACGTTTTCCCATAGGAACACTGTTTAAATGAAAGGTTCCGTTCCTGAAGGCATTTTTAATGCTAAAATACACAAAATATTTTACGCAGACAATAAGATATGCAGCACACACATAAATTATATAGTGCATATACTGTATTATATATATATATATATATATATATATAATATAACATAATATATCATATAATATAAAAATATAATATATTATATAGTATAATATAGTATAATATTTATATTATATACACATAAACCACTTTGCAAAGCGTCGTAATTGCGTTGGATAAGCCGTTTTGGCGTTGTAAAAATGAACATAGGCATGCATTGCATAGCGTTGGATAAGTCATTCGTTGTAAAGCGAAGCGTTGTAAAACGAGGACTGCCTGTACATATCTTCCTCCAATCCCAGGGGAGCTATGCGGAAGCCATAGAACAATAGAAAATATATATTGCATTATATATATATGTTCTATTGTTCTATGTCTTCCCGCATCGCTCCCCTGTGATTGGAGGAAGACTGTCAAGGCTATATAAGAATTTTTAAAAAAAAATATCCATAGCCCCACATTATTATTAAATTATTAACCTACAATCACAAGACCTTCATTTTTGGGATAAATCCGTTATGACAGGTACGGCCAAAACGGAATGCCAACCGCCCATTTTGCGATCGGTCTGCTGAAATCCACGGACTAAAAGAACCAGCCGATCAGCTGCGGATCCAAATCCACCAAATAGCTCGCCCATCTCTACTTACTGAATGTCTTATATAATAATTATGTGTAACTAGTATGGGATGTATCTTTATGTGAGGCATTCCTGACAGCTGCTCGTCCTCCACTGATACCCTGTTTATATGCATTAGACCCCATGCAGTATGCCCACCATGGAACCATAGAAATGAAACAACGAGAAAATCCTGAGTCATAACCAGGCTTTATTGTTACATCTATGATGCTATATATTACTATAGCATTGTCGGTCCTGGGAAATATTATTGTTGCAGATGTCTTATCGGCCAGCAAAAAACGGTCTTCATACATTTAATTATATGAAATAGACTAGAGCAAAACATGAAGGAATATCATTACCAACCTTCTGCTATAAGGCATTTTCCAGTGCTGGAAACCCCCTTACCACCATTGCATTACTTGGGCTGTAAGGTGTCTTCCACCATAAGGTGTCTTATGGCAGAAGACTGCTTTGTAAATTTGGGCCAACATCTCTTCCTCGTGTGTACACAGAAAGCTCCAAGGACTATTATGCCATTAAAAGTTATCCCAACCTGCAACACATCTATTACTTTAATATGACTGCATTGTGAATTGGAGCATTGAACACTAGGTGGCGCTGGTAGGCAAGTGTGAAGAGTAGTCCCTAAACCAGGGCAGCTTAACTCCAGTCCTTAAACCCCCACAACAGGTCAGATTTTCAGGATATCCCTGATTCAGTACAGGTTTCTCAATTAGTCTCTGCTTCAGCACAGGTTTCTCAATCAGAGGCTGAGTCAAAGACTGAGCCTCTGATTGAGCCATCTGTGCTGTAGCTGGGATATCCTAAAAAACATTTGCTGACTGTAGTGGAGCACACCGGCTATATGCTGAGCTAGGCTTAATTCTCAGAGGAGCAAGGTTATTACCAAGGATGAGAGAGAATGTCAGAGGTCGAGATATCTTTGAGCCTGGCAAGCAGTAATTACTGGGCCTTTGAGTTCATGTTAAAGTGTCAGTCTGTGCCAATCACCATTTTGTTTTTGCATTTGATACATATTTTTTACTTTTGTTTCTTATTGCCATTTCCATTGCTGTTCCTACTTTTAATATCTGATGCCGCTTTGTCATGGCGACGTGACCAGACGCCGGCTGAATCCCGGTAAGTTGAGGTTACAGAGGTCTTGCGCGGTCCCCCAGCATTTCATTTAAATGCCTCGGGGAAGAGGGAGGGGCCTCTGCAACCACTGTATGCCCCCCGAGTTTTCACACCCCTGGCATAGAGTACTTTGCACAACAAAATCAGATAGCACCTGCTATTTAATGGCCAGCGGCAGCTGCTGGCAATGAGAGCTAGAGTGGGGCTTACTTCCTTTCAGGAAGGTAAGGGTAGGATTTACCAGGAAGTAAGATGGCCACGCTTGCTTCAATGAGGTTGAAGTCACTTCCTGTCAGGAACTGAGGGCAGGATTTGCCAGGAAGCAAGATGGTAACAATTGCTTCACTGAGGATGATATCACTTCACGGCAGTGGCCATCTTAGGTATTGAACAGATGCCTTATAATATATTCCTGCACTTATATAATCTGCGGACCAAGGTATTATCCTATACCTTTACTGATTATGGTATATAAATGTAAAACGTGTTCTCCCCTCCCTCCCTACCTCACTAAGGGACCAGTGTATGGGAGTGGGCACATTACCACGGTTGTATGGTGCTCTACCTGTTGGTTTGCAGGAGGTCTGAGTTTTCTGCCAGATGGTAAAGAGACAGGAACAGGACTGTCTTGCACAGGTCTATGGTTTCTTCATGGTGGTGTCAGCGCCTCCAGTAGTGATGGATCCCACGAAGTGTAGGTGTCAGCCCCCATCACTACACAATTACCTCCCTCCTGCCCAGGAACTGACACCAGAGGCAGACGTATCTTGAAGGGTACTTTATAGCAGGGCATTCTGCATCAGCTCTTCTAGCAGCATATATAACACTCCACTTGCCCCAGGCTTTCTAGGCAGTGCACCTTCATCACCAGTGCTCTCATTCAGGTGGTCTTTAGGCTAGATAGCCTAAAATGAGCAAGCTTACCCCGCCATGGGGAAGACTCACAGCTCCCACCTTACTCCCTGCAGAGCAGGGAGCTCCAACATACACCTCCTCTCTCTCCAGGGCTGAGAGAGAAAGACTGCTTACTAACTTTGTCTACTCCCATAGAAACCTCTGGAAGGGGCAGGCTCATGCACTGTACCCACCTACAAGGGGCTGTACACAGGCCATGAGACATGAACATACCCTGTTAAATTCTCCCCTGGGTGAAAAATCCCAACAACCCCGCGTGGGTCTGAATTTACAGCACCGTCTGTCATCCTGGAAGCCTGCAGAATGACAGAAATTACAAAACATAATTAAGGCATGCCATCAACTGATATCAGTGATGGTGTAAATAATTAACAATGCTATCAGAACTTTCCAATTATAATACCGTGGGTCCGCCTTCTTAACTGGCCGCCCGTCAAACTCTTCTACCCAAACAGAGTAAACTTTGGGTACCCCTGCTTCTTGACGTACCTCCGCCTTAACCATGAATATACAAGACCCTATCGTACACTCCCCCATAATAGAACATATTAGGGACTCTGTTATGAATTCCGTTGTAAATAGTCAATCGGCGTAACCATTCCCGCCGGCGGTCATCTATATCCTGCATAATTGGCTCAGGAACGTACGGAAAATAATACCCATGAGACTGTCTGAATCTAGCTCTTATAGCCCGGCAGCTCGGCTTAACTTTCCAATTTTTCTGCCCCTTCCCTTGCCAGGTAACACCCAAAAACCTGGGTCTTTTGGATTAGCCTTCCTATTCAGGCTGGGGGAACTTTAGGGATGCGAACTCCCATCTTTATTTCATTCTCTCGCCTAAAGAGAATTTCTGCCTTCACCTCAGTGGTGAATGCTCCTTCCTCCCACCGATGATCTATGATGGGACTTCTGTGCAAAATGAACCGGGTATATTTCAGTTCAGGGGCATAACCCTGGAACAGGGGGTACCACCAGGGATATGTTTCGGCGATACGGATTCAGATCCAGTAGTATCAGATCTGGCCGGTACAGGGGATAACACACCAGATGACCCTGATGGTGAAGACACCAGGAACACCTCCGATAGTGACCCTGAGGACCTCCCAAATGATTGAAAGGAGCCTGTACTTCCTGGCCAGTTTAAACACCTAGCGACAGGTATATCCCCTTCTGATTCAGAACTTTCACTTAGCCATCTCCCAGTATCTACATCCTCAGGATATTTAGTTAATACAAATCACTGTACAGCGGGATCAATACATTTCACCCTCTGGGAACTGCACGTGGATGAAGGGGCAGTGGCAGAGTGAACCTTGGCAAAGTCCTGAAAGTCCAGTACCGGGGCAGGGATAGGTGGGGTACTTAATGCTATGGCCAGGGACTGGGACTCAAAAACATATTTTATTGAAGATACAGACCGGGACTTCACTTCCCCTTTAACTGGGCATGATGCCTTGGCTGCTGCCACTTGGATTCCCCTTCCCTGTCCAGCAGGGGGTGGCACTGGGGCAGGGATGCACTTCTCTCCCTTCAAATAGGAACTCTTCGCCCGGCGGGCGACATCTGGTGGGTCCAGGTCAACACACACCGCTTCAGAGCTCAGCGGTTGTGTGACCCGCTCCGCGGATGCCATCTTGGTGTCGTCACTTCCGGGTGCCAGTCTCACGAGACTTCCGGTGCAACCACCACCCAGCACCATTGATGAGGTCACTTCCGGTGAAACCGGAAGTTCATCACCGAGCTGTGCACCGGACGAGGCCGCACCCGGCGCCTCTGGCGAGTAGGCCTCAACCAGATCCGCTGCAATGTAATAACAGTGTGGCTCACCCACGGCAAGATAGGAGACATTCAGCGTTGTCTACGCAGGCAGAAGACGGACTCCTCCGACGTCATCTGGAACAGTGGTTCGGGTTGAAAACTCCAGGACCTCCCCATCCTCGTCGACGGATGCCTCTGTACTGGAACTCATCTGGGCTGGGCAGGTAAGTGATGGTCTTTCCTTCGCAGGTCCCGCAGAGTAGTAATCGTCATTTAGGGGGGACACCTCCACCAGAACGCGATGACAGGGTGAGCCAATCATCCGGGCGACCATGTTCAAGGAGCCACCGTGCTCCGCCATCACCCGGGAAGCCGCTCCCGACACACCTGGGGCTGTCCACTCACCCTTATCGTCGGTAGGTACTGGCCCCAAGCCTGGGACCAATGGTACCAGCGTTGTAGGCCGCAACTGCCGTTGTAGGGCCCACAGCAAGATCCGCAGCTGAGGTAGTGGGTGTAGCATAAGGTGGCCCCACTTACCTTCCTTCACTTTCTGGGGAAGCAGAAGGGAGGTCAATGGCCCCTAGATTAACCTGCTAATGCCTGGATCTCAACAGGACTTACATAGCAGATACACTATGTGGAGAGAAACAGGTACAGATGGACATACCCTGTTGCATAAAGATGACATAAAGTATTTTACTGGAATTATATTGGCCCCTAGAATTCTGTTTTTGTGCTATCACTATTCACAACTCACTAATATCCGTTATATGTATAATTAATACAGGCTATTGAACCGGCTATTGGCAATTGTGCATACATACACGTTTGTCATATGTATATACCTTAAGGTATGACTCGTTGCCATCAAGCCACCTCATTATTGGGGATTTTAAATATTTTCACTGTGTGTATATGTGTATATACTGTACAGGCAGCTTCGCTTTACAACGAATGGCTTATCCAACGCTATGCAATGCATACCTATGTTCATTTTTACAATGCCAAAACGGCTTATCCAACGCTCTTACAATGCTTTGCAAAGTTGTTTATGTGTATATATATATATAATATATTATATTTTATGTTATATTATATATATAATACAGTATATACACTATATAATTTATGTGTCTGTTGCGTATCATATTACCTGCATAAAATATTTGGTGTATTTTAGTGTTAAAAATGCCTTCAGGAATGGAACCTTTCATTTAAACAGTGTTCCTATGGGAAAATGTGTTTCACTTTAAGACGTTTCGCTATCCAACGCCATTTTGAGTAACGCATTGTGTCGGATAACCGAGGACTGCCTGTGTATATATATATATATATATATATATATATTAGAAAAAGAAAAGAGAAAAAGCGCCCGATCCTTGTGTAAAATCAGATGAACATTTTAATAAACCATGGACAAGACAAATGCACACTTACAATTTGTCTGATTAAAATAAGCATTTTATGGGACCTGCCCATGCACCAATCGAAGACTCCACAGTCACCTCCGCTCTGCAGTCTCACGATCAGTTGGAGACCCAGTGGTTGGAAACGCCGTTTTCTCCAAGGTGTATAGGTAAATATCCGTCAGGAGCTTGTCAGCAGCGTGCGTCCGCCATTATTCCCACGCATGTGGTACTGGATACCGGAAGGACTTTCCTTGTAGTTCCTGTGTCTCTCTCTGGTGTCGAAGGCAGGTCAGCCACCGTAGTTGCAATGTAAACCGTCCCTACGCGTTTCTTCCGCCTTTGCGGATTTCATCAGGGGATGGACACCAAGGGGGCTTGCTGATGTTAAATAGTCCCTCATATCAATGGCTCACAGGTGTATTAAATACCAATGGTGTCATTAAATCAAGTTGATATCTGGTGCAAAATAATTGAATACTCTAATACAATTGAATTTCACAGAATTTGAAACGTTAGTGCACTTCACAACAGCAAACGAGGATGTTAATGTTGATGGAATAATTAGCCAATTTATATGCAGATTATATACTAACATGAACAAGATTTGAACATAGAAAAGAACTTGTTCCAACTTTATATACTAAAATTTTTTTTTAAAAAGTAGAAATATAAAGAATATGTACAGAATATAATTAGATAGAAAAATAATAAATAAAAATATATATAAATATAAAAATAATAAAAATAAATTATTTCTTACATGTATGTATCAGTCATAAACAAATCCACTATCATATATTATATACATATCCTACCTATAACCAATATTATAAATATATTATAATAAACCACATATATATATATATATAATAAACATAAAATTATTGAGTCTAAATAACATGCTAATTTCTAGAATATAATAATTGTTCAGAAAACGAATGAATGCATACTTAAGCTTGAAAAAGAGAGAGATATTATATGTGTCTCTCTATGTGTAAACTGGAAAGAAGAGATGAAACAGTGACTATTTGATTGCAAGGCACAAGCCGAATTTTCTATATGGCTTATAGATTTGTATATTAAATATAGCCCTTTTGGGTATTTGGATGTCTAATTGGTCGAGTAATAATTATTCCTAAATAATTTTATCTATATCTTTGTGGAGAAAGAATCACTATAGATGAAATGGGGGCAAATTTTTTTTTTTTTTTTTTTTTTTTTTTCCTAGCATATGAAGGGAAAGGGGAACCTAGTACTAGTTCTAGGTACAAGAAATGAGAGTGTATTGATAAGTGTCTATTATTGACTAATATATATTGAGGAATAGAAGAAAGAAGCGAAGCTCTGTTATGCTTATGAGAAAGGGAAAGAATTACCAGCAAGCTAAAAACCAGCAATCCAAGAGAAATGGACTAACTATTATTTGAATATAATTAAATTTAGTGTTTTATATTGTGTCTTGTGTAAACATACTTTATATAATGATAAATAAATTTAAATTCTAGTCGTGATTGTTATATAGTGACTTATTGTGATTCATAAAGAATTGTGATAAATTATTAATTATAAATGTTGTGTATTTGTGATGCAGTGCCGACCAAAGGTCCCTCATTTTCACCAACTAGGACCCCAGAGGGAGCATGCTAAACATGCTCAACCCAGACCTCTGAGGTCCCGTTAATGGGAGTGGGATCTATATTACACTATAGTACTTATATCAATACAGTCGTTTAGACCCCCTGGACTCAATGTCTCTAACATGTAAATCCAGAAGGTCTCCCTTAAGTTCAGTTTTTTAACCCTGTCGCCACTTAATATTGCTAAAGGGATATGTTCTAAACACATGACAGTCAGTGATGATGGATCCTTGTTATGTGTTTCCAAGAAATGTCTAGATAGGTTGTGAGTGGTAATGCCATGTAGAATGTTTCTTCTATGTTCTAGAAATCTTGTGCTTAGAGTCCTTGTGGTTCTCCCCACATATTGGAGTCCGCACTTACATGTGATGACATAGATCACAAATGAGGATAGGCAATCCATATGGCTCTTAATTGTATGTGTAGATTTGTTCAAAAAGGATGTAACTTGATTGGTCTTACACATATGTTTACATGTTATACATCTATTTCTACCACAAACAAAGTTGCCATTTATTCTCGGTTTTGACAAAGAAGGATCCTTGATCTGTTTAAGGCGACTAGGTGCCAGAATGGTTTTTAAGTTTCTGGCTTTTTTGTATACAATGGGAACTTTAGTTGGTAGGTTATTTCCAATTATTGGGTCCCTTAACAATATGCTCCAGTGTTTGTTGAGAATTGTTGAGATGCCTTTCACTGAATTATTGAATGTCGTAATGAAAAATGGTGACCTGGCTGAATTGACCCCAAAGTCACCATTGATCCTTCCAACCTTGTTTGATTTGGACAATAAAGATTTGCGCTCCAAAAGACCTACCTGTCGAAATGTCTCATATATGATGTGTTTGTCATAACCCTTGGCCAGAAATCTAGCAACCAATATTTCTCCCTGGGCCAAAAAGTCAGAACGTGAAGAACAATTCCTTCTAATTCTGAGAAATTGGCTTCTGGGGATATTGGCCAACCATCTTTTGTAATGGTTGCTATTGTTATGTAGATAGCTATTAGTGGCCACTGTTTTAAAGTGCGTTTTAGTAATGATTTCTCCATTTGAATGAGCCTTCAGTTCTAAGTCCAGAAACACAATTATGTTCCTATTGATGGTATATGTAAACTTCAGATCCATGTCATTGTTGTTAAATGCCTGTAGTTTGTGTTCCAGGAGTTCCTGATCACCATCCCATATTAGGATGATGTCATCTATGTAACGGCCATAGTACACAAGATTCGCCCCCAGATCCGCATCACCCCACACATGTAGTTCCTCCCACAAACCCATGTAGAGGTTCGCATAGCTGGGGGCAAATCTCGTGCCCATGGCCGTTCCACAGATCTGCAAATAATATGTGTCTTCAAATAAAAAATAATTGTGTTCTAGTATGAATGCAATAGCCTGTGAAATAAATAAGGATTGTGTGTTACCTAAATGTGTGTCCAAATTAAGAAAATGTTTTACTGCGTCTAAACCTTTATTATGTTTAATACAAGTATACAAAGATGTAATGTCACATGTTGCCCAGATATATGTGGGTTTCCAGATAATCCCAGAGATGGAGTCGAGGACATGCAACGTGTCCCTTAGATATGATTTTAATCGTGTGACCAAAGGTTGTAAAAAATAATCCACGTATTGGGACACGCTGGATGTCATCGACTCCACCCCTGAGACAATGGGTCTTCCAGGAGGATTAGATATGTGCTTATGTATCTTGGGGATGTGGTAAAAAATGGGTGTTCTTGGAAACCGTATGTAAAGAAAACCAAATTCTGACTTATTAATGACATTTAAATTTAGAGCCTGAGTAAGAAGATCTTTATACTTTATTTGAAAACTTTCCATAGGGTCTTGCCCTAAAATGATATATGAGGTATTGTCACCTAACAGTCTAAAGGCCTCTGACAGGTAGTCTGTTCTGTCCTGCAGAACTATGCCCCCTCCTTTATCCGCCTGTCTAATGACAAGGTTGTTTAGACTACAAAGTTCCTTGAGTGCGATGTTCTCCTCTTTTGATAAATTTCTATTCCGTATTGATGTTGTATTTAAACACATTTGTTCAAAGTCTTTAAGAACCATTGTATAAAAAGTCTCAACAAATGATCCCTTTGCATGGTAAGGAAAATACGTGGACTTTGCAGAAAAGGGAGAGTGGACTATTTTGATATCTTTTACTGAAGAAAGATCAGCAGATCCATCAATACTTGATTCTCTATCTAGAATTGGGGGTCTTCCTAGTTGTGATGTAATATTTGAATGGTTAACCGTGGATGGTGTAGGACTATCTAGCTCATAAACGGATAGCTGACTTATATCCAAAAGGTGTGACGACTCCTCTATTTGTATCCCTTCTTGTAACAGGGTGGACATTGCATCAATGCACGCTATCTCCTGTGTATTGAGTATACATTGTTGTTTTTCCTTGTTTTGCATGGTAAAATGTCGCATCAGTGTGATTTTTTTAATATATTTGTTCAAGTCTACAAACAGATCAAATCTGTTTGGAAGACTACTGGGGGCAAATGAGAGACCCTTGGTCAGCAGTGCTATGTGATTACTAGACAAAATATGTGTTGATAAATTAAAGATGCCATATGTCTCTGGATTGCTGGTTCTCAGCTTACCTTCCTTCTTTCTTTGTTCGCGCTTCCCTCCCCTGGTTCCTCGCAGCTTCTTTTTCTCCGTTGTGGAGTATTTGTGTGGTATGTCGGTTTCCGATCCCACAGGGGATAGGATTTTCCTCTCTCCCGATTTTCTTCTTGTGTTACTAGTTCTAAAAAAGAGGCAGTGTGAGATTTAATGGTAGGGACAGTATTTTCTGTATGGTTCTTATTACTATCTCTGATCTGTATTTTAGGTATCGCCCCACTACTTTTGTCAATCACCACAGTCTCCTCACAACTTGCCCCCTTTTCCTGTAGGACTTCAAATCTATTTTCTGTAGGACAAGAAAATTGTGTATTTACTGTTGTCTTTTCACTTCTATGGGTGTTCTGTCCTTTGTCACTAGATGTTGGGTGAGTGTTTGAATTATCTCTACTCTTGTCTCTATGTTTGTCATCTTTGTAACTGTTTTTTTTTGTAATGTTTATTTGGAGTATAATGTTTCGACCTATCTCTCCTATCATGTCGTCTCCAATCCCTGATTTTATCAGTAGCATAGTCAGTTTGATCTCTAACATATTTGCTACTCTTGCGATCACTGATCTCCTTTTCATATTTGAGTACCCTAGAGTCAACTAGTTTATCCAACTCCTGGAATTCTTCACTTTCCACATATGGAATCATGATTTTTTGAGTTTCCTCTATTTCCTTTGCGATTTCATTAAGCTTATCTTCCCTATAATTTATTAGTAATTTTATTAGGGTAAAGGAACATGACTCCATTGCGTCATTCCACTTGCTTTTAAAATCAATATTTGTATCAAATGTTGTTTTTTTTGTAAACCTTAGACCCCTTGGTACTATCTTAGCATCTAAATAATTATGTAATGAAAGGAGATCAAGCCAATGTTTCATCTCTTCCTTCGCCAACCTTTCAAGCTTAAAAAAGTTGGTTTTTAGATCAATTGTATCCTCTTTAAATTCTGTCATATCTATTTCAGCTGAATCTGCATATTGTTGTCTCCTAATGAGACGCTCTTTACTTGTTTTCATCATTTTGCCAGATGTCCCAGAGATGCAATAGCAAGATGGGCGTATACGAAAACTGCTGCTGTCTATTGAGGATGACAATTTAAAGGAACAGTTTTAAAGACAGCGCTCCTTTTCAAATACACCCGAATTGCTGCCCCCCTGCTGACGTGTGACAAAATGTTGCACCAAATATCAAAATTGAGTGTGATGTTTACATGAACCAAATGGTGCCTGCCTATAACAATATGAATGAAATATACTGTAGCAACATATATCAAACAATTATAATTGTAAAAATTGTGCAAAAAATATGAAAAAATATATAATAAATTGGTCTGTTGAACATAAAAAAAAAGCATAAAAATACAAAAAATATACTATAAAAAATATACTATAAAAAATGATACTTAAGTCCAAATGAAGTCCATGAATGAATAAAACAAAGGTCCAGGCTGCTTCTTCTTGGGCTCACCAAGTTCCCATGGTACCTATTAGAAAAAGAAAAGAGAAAAAGCGCCCGATCCTTGTGTAAAATCAGATGAACATTTTAATAAACCATGGACAAGACAAATGCACACTTACAATTTGTCTGATTAAAATAAGCATTTTATGGGACCTGCCCATGCACCAATCGAAGACTCCACAGTCACCTCCGCTCTGCAGTCTCACGATCAGTGAGTCTCAGAATTAGAAGGAATTGTTCTTCACGTTCTGACTTTTTGGCCCAGGGAGAAATATTGGTTGCTAGATTTCTGGCCAAGGGTTATGACAAACACATCATATATGAGACATTTCGACAGGTAGGTCTTTTGGAGCGCAAATCTTTATTGTCCAAATCAGACAAGGTTGGAAGGATCAATGGTGACTTTGGGGTCAATTCAGCCAGGTCACCATTTTTCATTACGACATTCAATAATTCAGTGAAAGGCATCTCAACAATTCTCAACAAACACTGGAGCATATTGTTAAGGGACCCAATAATTGGAAATAACCTACCAACTAAAGTTCCCATTGTATACAAAAAAGCCAGAAACTTAAAAACCATTCTGGCACCTAGTCGCCTTAAACAGATCAAGGATCCTTCTTTGTCAAAACCGAGAATAAATGGCAACTTTGTTTGTGGTAGAAATAGATGTATAACATGTAAACATATGTGTAAGACCAATCAAGTTACATCCTTTTTGAACAAATCTACACATACAATTAAGAGCCATATGGATTGCCTATCCTCATTTGTGATCTATGTCATCACATGTAAGTGCGGACTCCAATATGTGGGGAGAACCACAAGGACTCTAAGCACAAGATTTCTAGAACATAGAAGAAACATTCTACATGGCATTACCACTCACAACCTATCTAGACATTTCTTGGAAACACATAACAAGGATCCATCATCACTGACTGTCATGTGTTTAGAACATATCCCTTTAGCAATATTAAGTGGCGACAGGGTTAAAAAACTGAACTTAAGGGAGACCTTCTGGATTTACATGTTAGAGACATTGAGTCCAGGGGGTCTAAACGACTGTATTGATATAAGTACTATAGTGTAATATAGATCCCACTCCCATTAACGGGACCTCAGAGGTCTGGGTTGAGCATGTTTAGCATGCTCCCTCTGGGGTCCTAGTTGGTGAAAATGAGGGACCTTTGGTCGGCACTGCATCACAAATACACAACATTTATAATTAATAATTTATCACAATTCTTTATGAATCACAATAAGTCACTATATAACAATCACGACTAGAATTTAAATTTATTTATCATTATATAAAGTATGTTTACACAAGACACAATATAAAACACTAAATTTAATTATATTCAAATAATAGTTAGTCCATTTCTCTTGGATTGCTGGTTTTTAGCTTGCTGGTAATTCTTTCCCTTTCTCATAAGCATAACAGAGCTTCGCTTCTTTCTTCTATTCCTCAATATATATTAGTCAATAATAGACACTTATCAATACACTCTCATTTCTTGTACCTAGAACTAGTACTAGGTTCCCCTTTCCCTTCATATGCTAGGAGAAAAAAGAAAAAAAAAAAAAAAAAAAAAAATATATGTGGTTTATTATAATATATTTATAATATTGGTTATAGGTAGGATATGTATATAATATATGATAGTGGATTTGTTTATGACTGATACATACATGTAAGAAATAATTTATTTTTATTATTTTTATATTTATATATATTTTTATTTATTATTTTTCTATCTAATTATATTCTGTACATATTCTTTATATTTCTACTTTTTAAAAAAAAATTTTAGTATATAAAGTTGGAACAAGTTCTTTTCTATGTTCAAATCTTGTTCATGTTAGTATATAATCTGCATATAAATTGGCTAATTATTCCATCAACATTAACATCCTCGTTTGCTGTTGTGAAGTGCACTAACGTTTCAAATTCTGTGAAATTCAATTGTATTAGAGTATTCAATTATTTTGCACCAGATATCAACTTGATTTAATGACACCATTGGTATTTAATACACCTGTGAGCCATTGATATGAGGGACTATTTAACATCAGCAAGCCCCCTTGGTGTCCATCCCCTGATGAAATCCGCAAAGGCGGAAGAAACGCGTAGGGACGGTTTACATTGCAACTACGGTGGCTGACCTGCCTTCGACACCAGAGAGAGACACAGGAACTACAAGGAAAGTCCTTCCGGTATCCAGTACTACATGCGTGGGAATAATGGCGGACGCACGCTGCTGACAAGCTCCTGACGGATATTTACCTATACACCTTGGAGAAAACGGCGTTTCCAACCACTGGGTCTCCAACTGATCGTGAGACTGCAGAGCGGAGGTGACTGTGGAGTCTTCGATTGGTGCATGGGCAGGTCCCATAAAATGCTTATTTTAATCAGACAAATTGTAAGTGTGCATTTGTCTTGTCCATGGTTTATTAAAATGTTCATCTGATTTTACACAAGGATCGGGCGCTTTTTCTCTTTTCTTTTTCTAATAGGTACCATGGGAACTTGGTGAGCCCAAGAAGAAGCAGCCTGGACCTTTGTTTTATTCATTCATGGACTTCATTTGGACTTAAGTATCATTTTTTATAGTATATTTTTTATAGTATATTTTTTGTATTTTTATGCTTTTTTTTAATGTTCAACAGACCAATTTATTATATATTTTTTCATATTTTTTGCACAATTTTTACAATTATAATTGTTTGATACAGTATATGTTGCTACAGTATATTTCATTCATATTGTTATAGGCAGGCACCATTTGGTTCATGTAAACATCACACTCAATTTTGATATTTGGTGCAACATTTTGTCACACGTCAGCAGGGGGGCAGCAATTCGGGTGTATTTGAAAAGGAGCGCTGTCTTTAAAACTGTTCATATATATATATATATATATATATATATATATAATCACTATCGTTGTTGTTGCCGTTATGAATAACATGTTATTGTTTTGCCTATTAGCCTTTTATGAAGCATATCATTGTGTGCCTCTTGGCCTCAGAAGACTATTAATACATCAGTCTGACCACTGGAGGGATATTGGGATCGCGTAAATTTTAAACCCCTTTATTTTATATTCAATGATGACAATAAAGAATATTTTTAATAATACCACAATACTCTTGCTGTGATTGAGTGCTCACCTACTAGGTTTCTTTTTTCTCTCTTGTATGGGATATTGGGATCCCAGGACATATTTAGTCTGATTTTCCTGCTTATACATGTGAGTGCATATATCAGGGACTGCATGTGATATTGTGATCACTATCTTTGTTTTGATTTTTCGTCAATGCTTTTCCCCTTTTGCCCGATGTAATCTATTTTGATATCTTACTACATTAAGGTTGAGCGGTTTTGTCAACCATTTAGTGCTATCTCCCGAGCACAGCTGAAAAAGCAAATAGCGGCAGCTCCACAGACAGTGCCTGCCACGCATCGCTGCGAGGGGGGGGCATGCTTCGGTATTGGACACTCACAGCAATAATCCAATGGCAATAGGTCCTGCTACAGTACATCTGTACTCTCTGTTTTTGAACAGACACCTCAGAGATTTCTCATGCTTTATTACAGAGCTTTTACAGCAAAGTATAGGAGGTGTAGAGTTAAAGAACCCATTCCAAGACAACTATTCATTCTTTTGGTTCAAAACTTTAATCTTGATTATTGCTTTTGTGCTGCGAAGATAGTAGTGGTTGCAAACCAAACCATGTGGGAAAAAAAACCTCTGTATCATACAAGGTACAGCAATGACAACGAATCCCTGAGTGCCATTTAATGTCTTTCACGGATCCACCAAGCCTGCCTCATTCACACTGTTGTTGCATGTCATTTAGTAATCTACCTTCCCAGTGTCGGAGGTCGGAAGGCCCCAGGACCTCCAGCATTTGCAGTTACGTGATTGATTCAGCCAGGGCCGTTGAAAGGGGGGGAGAGCCGGGACAAGTGTCCTGGGCCTGGCACTGGATGTTGAGCATGGCCAGAGGTCAGGCCAAACTTCTGCATCTGGCTGCCAGGAATCTGGTTGCTGTCAGGCCCTGTCTGTACCCAGCTGCTGCGGGCCTCCTACCAGACCTGCCTCTCTCCTGCTGGTGCATGCCAGAAGCTAGGCCCTACGTCCGGGCTTTCCCAGCTTTCGGCAAGTACCGGCGGGGCAGAGAGACAGGCATTGCAGGAGGCCCGGTGTGGAAGAGAGTCCCACAGTAGCTGGGGTCCCGGAAATTTTGTTGGCGGCACTGGATTCAGCAGTCGTCACTTGACAACTACCTCCCCCTCGACCCCCAGCTGATGGAAATGGATGAGGAGAGGGCTCCAATTCAGTTTCGATTGGGCAGACCACATTATTACCTTGAAAATAAGCATTTATACCATTACGTACTTTGATATAGCAATAGGGCCTCTTTGGTGCTAGCACCCATGACGTACCAGGTACATCATAAGGACACTGTATTAGTTAAGCTACATAGATTCTGGGTAATGACAAGCAAATGTGCACACTGGGCATGTCGCTTTTAGTTTCCTATTCATTTTAACATGGACTTTCAAGAGCTTTCGCCTCTGGTATTATACAGCTTGTACAGCAAAGCCTGAGACAAGAAAGTACAAAATTGGAGCCCCTGTGCAGAAATAGCTGTTTCATACGGGTGGATTAAAGGAACTGTAGGTTTGATCCATGATGCCTAATGCATATAAGATGTGTGACCATGTTACCCTACATAATTTGTGGATTCATTTGAAGATTGGTCTTGTACATAAACACTCACTGAGTAACTAATGTAAGTCAGAAGTCAAATAGAATTTCTTCACAAATAACTCAACAAGGACTTTTTTTTTGTCACCCTAAAAGATTGCTACTGCATTATGATACATTTCCAGGCCATCTCTTATCTATGACCATGAGAAAGTGGGAGACGACAACTGAGTGAACACTTTGATGTCTGCGGCTTGGCTACGGTCAGCTAAAATAATTAGAATGATGTTATTGTAGTTCAATATGTGGGCAGAGGTGGCGCACTGTATATCTTCGCCTATGAAAGGGGGCCACAGGGAGTGCCTCAGATTGCAAATTAATACTGGGGATTTACACTTGGTGTTTTGTGGCACAGAGAAGAGTAAGTCTTAGTGCATCTCTTTTGTGTCAGGGAATTTAGCAAAATGGTAATTTATAACAATTCATCCATTGTGGATTAAGGACCTTTTATGTTACAATGTTTATATTATTATATTCGCGTGTAATCTCCAAATATTAACACATGCAACTAATATTTAATGTGACAAACCAAACTAGGGATTTTATATACAAAGCAGTAAAGATTAAGACACCCAGACCTAGAATCAGCAATCTCTTTTAAAATGGAGTTAATATTGCACCCGGGAAAATAATAAATAACAGGTGCTTCTACCGCAATTTTATGACCTACGTCAGGGGTGCACAAACTTTTTCATCTGCGCCCCCCTGCCTCCTCTCCTCCCCTGCTCGTGTCCCTCCCCCCCAACTTTTCTCCAGCGTCATCTGACGACACAGCGTCATGTGACGTTGCGTTGCCATTTGACCCTGCGGCGTAATTTGACTCCTCGTTGCCAGGGCGATGCATCGCCAGAAGCCGCCGGAGACAAGGTAAGGGATATACATAGGCCTCACGCTTACCCAGCATTTCATTTAAATGTTGGGGGAAGAACGCGGGGCCTCTGTATGTGCCACGCCCCACCCCAGAAAAATTTGCGCGCCCCAGTTTGCGCACCCCTGACCTACGTCATCTAGATTGAGGTCAAATTTTCCATGGGTGCGATATTTTAAGACAAGTCACGATGCGACAATTAACGGAACTTATCACAATCAAATGGGGAAGGGTGATGTATTTCTACCATAGTGTTATGAAATTATGTACAGTGTATTACTTAACGCTATGGTAGAAATATTATAATTTGATCATGATGCGGCAATTTACTCATAATTACTTCATGACTGGCACTAAATTGACTAAATTTGCCGTATTTAATCATTTTGGTGCCAGTCACAATATTTTTATCGGATGAGATAAAAAATGTTTTATTTTTAGTAATACATTGATAACTTTCATCTTAAATATAACACATTTTTATTTTATATAATACTGCATTTTTGGGCTAATGGAGTATGATTCTAGGCCATATAGCACTTTGAGAACAAAATAATACAGATATATATTCTCCTACCAGAGTCTTAAACATTTAAAAAAAAAAAAAATACATTATCCAGTCGTTGAGCACGATTTGTGGGTTGAGTGGAGGTGTGTAAGTATGCATATGAACCTCCCTGATAATATTACATCTAACTTTTGTCACTAAGCTTGGTGAGCAAGCCCATCATGAGAGTGGCTGCTTAAAATCCCCTTCTTTTAAAGAAGCTATTCTTTAAAAAAAAAAAAAAAAAAAGATTTCCGCCCCAAAAGTGGGATGCAGGGAGCCTGTCAATTTTTTCTGTGGGGATCCCCTGCTCCCTGTAATACTTACCTCCTATAGGTGCTGCCAGTATCTCATGTCTGTGCATAAGTCCTGCATCACGTGGGCCAATAGGAAGCCTCAAGGGTTGATGCCACGGCTTGCTATTGGCTGTTTAAACAAACATTTTCCGTGTCTAGCCAGGGCTGCTACTGGTAGACCTTTTAGAAGCAAGTATCTTATGGGGTCCCCTGAGATTAAATTAACACGGTTCAGATCCAGGGACCCACTGCTTCTCACCTAGTAATTTTTTTTTAAAGTAAAACAAACTAGATGAACTGCTGCTTTTATTTTTATGATTTCATTACTGTTGCACCACGTTATACGGCCCATATAATTTAAGATATACATTGATAGCCTAAAGCATCCAAGACATTATTGCTTCAATACTTAAAGATAGAAGGAATATTGTGATAAAATCTGAGCGATGTGGCACATTTCATTAATTCCAATTCAACTATCTGTATTTGCAAACAGCAATAAATCTTTCAAGCCCTTGCACCAGAGGTAAGGAGTCATAGAGGAAAGTTTATAGAAGCGTACTCTCTGAGCATGGCTTGACATGCCAGTGAGACCTGCAATATATTGCATCAGTGTTAAGCAGCAATTAAATTGGGCTGTACACACCATTAGATTTTGCTTAAGAATATTGATGAGTGGAAAATTAGCGCTCTTTCGGTAATACTTTATTAGTATGAGGTTTGGCAAAATCCGTGCTGGGTGTTCAGGGTCCGGTCTGGGATTTTGCTCTTGCTCGCCCTCTGTGGCAGAATCGTCCATTTTTGCTCCTGGCAACTTCCTTTAAAAGTCTTCCACAAGGACCAGGGGAGCGCAGTTTGTAACCATGAAAATAAAGAAACATCACATAGTGCAGTAATGTTATATAAAATGAATTATACAATGATAGTGGGCTCGCCAATGGCTACTCACAATAGAGCAGATATAAACGAGCAGTCATCCAACTCAAGGGGTAGATGTTCCCATAGGTATGCAGCAATATCCAGCAGCCAATCTCAAAAAAAGAACAAACCAATAGTGTACAATAGATCGAAATATATATTGACACATGGTAAAATACAATTCAAGTCTTACACTTTGGATGGTAATATTGCGCAGTGTGTAACATGTGACAGGTGCACAGTGGGTCGTGATCTCCCTGTGAACCGCACTGCTCTCCGCTTCTCCGGAACACTTCCGCATCCACGCCGAGGGTTTCACGTCACTTCCGGTGTGGCCGGAACCTCCGGACTCGATGGTATGGATGCGCTCTCAGTGCTCTCTCTCGAAAATCTTTTGCTGAAACACTCTACGCGTTCCAGTTCATGCTGAGTACATGCAAAGTGCTTACTTAATGTCTTCCTCGATACCAGACCCGGCTCACGTACCTCGAATATCCTTGTCTTCAGCCTGCCTTGACCTCTGCATCCACACCGACTACGGAACACTGCTGCCAGCCCTGACCTTAAGCTTATGACTCACTACTCGGCTCAGGTCGGTTCTTTCACCTTCCTACTTCAGCCCCAGCGGGTCCATTTCCTGCTTGAGACCAGCATCGGTACAATTAGATTGTTATCTGGTACAAGGAACTTTATTATCAAATATTACTGGTACAGTATCTTTTTCATTTCATATAGTTTTGGTTGATTTATGGAGAACAATTTTTACATGGTTTCTGAGGAAGTGCCAAACCAAAAACAGATTAAAATGATGTTACTGATCTATAACTTGACATTTCCAAACTTTGTATTCAAATATTTATCAAATTAGAGAAAACCATAGCATTAATTGAATAATGTTTCTCATTGATGACTTTTTCTAATTGTTTATCTATATGGTTGGGTGTTTAAATGTCAAGATATCATGCTTTTTATGTTTTACAGAATATAACTGCAGTATGTAGTGGCAGTGTGCACTCTGAACTTTTTGAAATAGGTTCATTTTAACATTGTAATGTTTAAAAATCAACATGTTTCCAGGTATCTAATAAGCTCCAGAACCCCCATTGAATGTTGCTTACCCTACTGAAAAGAAGAAGGCCCATATTTACTAAGAGGTGCAATACCATAAAACATATGGCAACCTCCTCCACCCTGTTTTTCCATTCATAAAAACTTATGGCCCATTCATTTGACTGAGCCATAAGATATTTGCTGGTGCCGGAAGGTATGCTAAATAATAGTACCACTTGGTACAGTATTTACTGTATGTCCCAAGATGGCATCCTGACACAGAATGAAATGCTTCCACACAGGAAGGCAGTCCCTGCTTTCTCTGTCTCTCTCTATCTTCCTCTCTTTTTCTCTCTCTCTTTCAAACACACAAGCAGTTTAACTTGTGGAAATCGTGGCACGCTAAGAGCCACCCAATAACAAAAGACCACGCAACTTTATTTATGACTCCCATTACTACCAATATAAGGTTAGCAGAATTATTCCACCAGCCCCAATGAGGGCTAAATTACACCCTTATGCCTCTTGGGCTCTAGCATCCCAGCATGTAAACCCCCACCATGGCCAATGACATTTAGCCCTTAATTGTCCTTGATCCAGCCATGGCAACTCCCTCCTTCAGATGCATGTTAAATATATCTAACCCAGTCTAGAAAGAGTTAAGAGTGGTCATCATAAAATTTTCCATCGAAGCAACAATTCAACAGGTAGAAAGGTTCCACAGCGCCTGATCACCGCAATAGCATCATCAAAAGAGAAAAATTGCATTTTCCGAAATTTTTGTGTGACTAAAGGAACCACCCTCAGAAAGGAAAGATGGTGTATCAACTAAAAAGCTCCTGGATCCTTCTACACCTAACGGGGATACCCAATGGTCATGCAAAGGCAGATGAACTAAAAGGTCCAACATAAGGCCCAAACTCAACTCTTTTTGTTTTTCTGCTTCACTACCTGTCCATGGACCTCTGCTGACCTACTGCATACTGCAACCCTATCCCCCCTGACCAAGTACAAAACCCAAACTTAAAAAAATAAAGGCAATGGCCTGGTGAGCCAAGGCAGCATCGTATCTGCACTCACTGGGCTCTGGGCATCTTGGGCCAGATTTTCTGATAGGTTGCTCTTGCTGCTGAGAGTCTTGCTTTCGTAAGTTATTTTGCAGCTGGGTGACTTCTGAAATAAATTTTGCAATTGTGTCCTAACCTACATGTCACGCCCCACTTACATGTGCCCTTTGTAACACGTAGCTCACCACAAACGAATCGCGACCGCGGTGCTGAGGTAGGGAATTGAGTAACACCAACCCACAGTCATGCGGGCACACCTAGGATGTAGATTGGTCATGCAAGCCAGGTAAGGATTAGAGATGTGAGAATAGTAGATGGTACTTGCCAAGTCAGGAGTGGAGAGTTGCGGATCGTCGGGGTACGTAGCCAGATTCAGGATTGGAGAGTAGAGGATCGTCGGGGTACGTAGCCAGATTCAGGATAGGAGAGTAGCGGATCGTTGGAGTATTTAGCTAAGGTCAGGACTGGATATAGGAGAATTGTCATTCGTTGCTGGATCAGGAGAGGAGAGGTGCGGAGTCCATTGAGAGAAACAGGGTCAGGCAACAAGAGGTTAAAAGGCAAGGCATGGCAAGGTAACAGGAATTTAATGCAGCAAGGCACAGCGTCACACTAGACTATGCTCAGCAATGAGAGTCAGTAACAAGAGGGTATATAAAGGCAGGTCCTCCAATGGTAAGCCAGGGCGGAACCAGGAAACAGAATCCTATAGGCTGCTGGTGCACACAAGTGTGCCCTATGATGCAGCCTGATCAGGAAGGGAGGCGGGACTGAAAGGGCGGCGATCTGCGCGCGTCACGGAGGTCAGGGGGCAGAGCCTGGTGTGCAAGTTACTCCCACGCCGGTCCTGTCCGTCAGCGGAGCGGGATGGAGACCGGGGCGTGCCACAGAGGGGAGGCTGGATGAGTGCAAGCGCCGATCGCCAGATCAGGGGGCGGGGCCATGACCCGCGAATGGGCAGGCAGTCCACGCAAGATCCGTGCGCTCGCGGATGGGCAGGTAGACCGCGTAACTGTTGCTTCCAGGGAGTCTGACACTGGCGCAGGTCTGAGGTGAGGAGACGGTCTTCGGCTGCCAGGATTGCGAATCCTCACACCCTTACATGTCGTTAAACACTCAACAAACACCTCTCTAAAAGGTGGCTGATGGCCCACTGTATGGATTGCCAGTCTGATAGGGAAAGGACATGAATGGGCAATGGGGTGTCATTAACGAACTACATATCCCTGTGGCCCCAATCTACATGCGGTTGAACTGCCATCTTGTGTGATGTTTAAATGCCCACCATGAAGAGCCTGTACACCCTACATGCTTTCCAAATAGTATATAAATACTTCAACAGTGAGGAACATTTGCTATGTTCCTTTCCCCGTATAACACTTGCAACTTGTAGCCAGTTGCTTTGGGCATTGCCCGCCTGTAAGGGTAATCAAACCCCTACATGACATAGGAAGTTTAGGAAACCCAGTTGGTCCTGTATTTGTCAAAGTGTAACCTTTAAAGCACTCCTGCATTCCCGTATCAGGCCCTCCAACTTCGCCACCTCATCCCTAGGTAGCCTTGACTCTTTGGCCACAGTGTTGACCTTTCTACCCAGGAATGAAAAGGTTCTGACTGGGCCCTGGGTTTTATCCTGCACTATTGGTATCCCTATCTCCCTCCCGAGCTTAACATTGTGCTCCAAAGGCCTTTTGAAGACTGGAGGATGGCAGCAGGAGGAAATCGTCCAAGTAATAGACTATTGTATCTATCCCTGTCTTTTGCTCGATGCACCAGTGTATGAATTTGCTAAATATCACAAAATAGGCGCACAAAAGGATGCAACTCGTTCACGTTCTCAACCCATGTGTTTGAAACTACTTGGGTGTAGGGGCGACAGCTGAAAGGCTGACTTGATGTCAAATTTAGCCATCAGTGCCCCTTTTCCATATGTCTTGATTATGTCAATGGCCTTATCAAATGATTGGTACTGGTCATGGCATGTTTGCTGGTAAATCGCGTCATTAAAGGGTTTACCCCTGGGATACTATAGATACTGAATTAGCCTGAATTTCTCAGTGTTTTCTATGGGACACCCTTAGCTGGGTGATACTGAGATTATCTATGGGTGGGGTGTGGAAAGGGTCTGCCATGCGTTCAAACTTTACAACCTTTGCAATCTTTTCTAGTATAACCTTCATGTATGTGATGGCTTATTTTAAATTGATATTTAGAAAGTGACAAGTGCAAAAATACACTAAACAGCGTGAAATAGTGATACGTGACTATGCATTATCAACACATTTGTTGTATATGGTGTGATTAAGTGTATAATACAATCCTGGATAAAAAACCCCAGCTCTGCAAAGAAGATATTTCCCAACATCTAGTGCGAGGCACGGCAGAAATTCAGAGCGCAGATGTTCACAGGGCAAAGTTCTGAAAAACAAAATAGGAGAAATACTGTAGTGCAATATTGTAACAACAGTACTATTGGTTGTATAGAGGAGGAAAAAAAGTCTCACTCACATGCTAAAAAGCAAAATCAGACGTAGTGGATATAATCCAAACCAAGGCACGTGGGGATTCTGTGACACGATCCTCCACTGTATGCATCCAGCAATCTGCCCACATGCCCCTTGGCAAAGGGGGCACATTTCCCTGACATGACCAGGCACAGCCAAAGGTCAATGTCCTTTGTCCCAACATTTAAAAGGGGGTCCCATGCATTTTGTCTCTGAACTGCTCGTCATACTGGCACCTTGCCAAGCTACCACATGTTTTACATGTATCCTGTATCAATTCAATGTATTTTAGTATGCTTAAACCCTGCTCTGGGTGTTTCTCTAACAAGCAGCTTGCAAATACCAGGAAATCTTCAACCAGTTATGTATGGTTTTGTACTTGTCTCTACCTGTGTTGCCTGCACTTTTTTCTTGTCGAACAAACCCTCCTTTAGACATTTCATTCAGATCCATGCATTTCCCCTTTAACACTTTTTAAAATGTGGCTGTCACATGGCTCCATAGGGAACTTGTAGCACAGGCGTTAGTGCCATTCCTCCCGCTGGCTGTGCTAACGCTCTTTTCCATAGGGGCCTTACTCTTACCAGCCACTTCCTGTTCAACAGGAACAGATGATCAGAAGCGCAGCCGGCCCTTAAAGATGCAGAACTCACCAGCAATAAAGTAAGGTTAAAAACACTTTATTGGGCTACATAAAAAAGATACAAAAATCCACAAACAAAAAGGACCTTCCTCCCACGCGTTTCACAACCTTTCTGGCTTTTTCTTTCCTTGAGAAAGTGCCAGAGAGGGCATGGGAGGAGGATCCTTTTTGTTTGTGGATTTTTGTGTCTTATTTATGCAGCCCAATAAAGTGTTTTTAACCTTACTTTCTTGCTGGTGAGTTCTGCATCTTTAAGGGTCGGCTGCTCTTCTGATCATCTGTTCCTGCTTCATATATGCTGATCAGAGAGACAACACAGGGGGACACGGATCACCTCTACTAGGTGCACCTCGTTGCTATGAGGAGAGAGGAGCGGTGATTAATCGTGAGTAGCGGATCTACTCCACACCGGACACTGACACAGAGTAACGGGTTATTCACTGCAGTCGCAGCTCACCCGCCACTGAGGATATATCTCCTATCTATGGCTTAGAAGTCAGGTACATACGGACCTGCACCTGTCTTCACCCCTCCTTTACCTCACATACAGCACTATTATAACCCTATACGTGCCCCGCTTTCTATTTAAGATTGGAATTGCTTTATACATTGCCTTAGTATTTTCCTGAGCTTATAGCCAGTTTCCAACTTGCTCATACTTCCTGTTCAACCCCTGCCTGCCAGTTTTTAACTGACCGATTAATTGCTATAAGCTTCATTTTCGTGAATTTATACAGTGGGGTTTTGAGCAATTCTAACAGGCTCTCTGACTCAGATATGTCACTCTCGCTATGAGAATCTGTACTATCAGAACTTAACATAAGATTTTTACCTTTACCACATTCCATGACGGGAGGAACCAGCCAGGAGCTGGATCCCGTTGATGGCTCACGGGGGACATCGTCAATGGCAGGTGATGAGATCCATGGCGCTGTAGAGGGTTGTGGCTGTGCTCGATCACATGTTGCATAGTTACATAGTTACATAGAAGAAGAGGTTAAAAAAAGACATACTGTACTGTATGTCTATCAAGTTTAACCTATGCTAAATTTAGATGACAGATTTAATGCAAGATAAAAACCTATTTCGCAGTGAATAATTATCACTGCCACCTAGATGTCACAGTACATTTACAGGTTGTTGTTGTTGCACGGTGTTGTTTATTACTATGGTTACCAATTTATTCACACTTTAAATATTTTATTTCTCTCAAAAAGTTCAGTCAAATTGTATGAAAATTTAGCACAATTTGCCAAATAATAAATGTAACGTTTTGTACGAAGAATCCAGGCCATGAGAGCTCCTTTTTTAAAAATAAACTACAAAAATGTATTCCATGATTGGGGCTGCACCGATTTCATTGGCGCTTCTGGAAGATATAAGTTAGGATGGCAGAAAGGTACCCTCAAAATGTAATCAGCATCGGACAAGGCGTTTGGCCTGTGGAGAGAGAGCACACAAACGAAAAAACAGACAAACACACCCACAGTGGCCATAAAATCTACTTGATGTCCCTCGCTCTCTCATCTAACAATTCATCCTGTTCTCCAAACCTGTGGCTTAGGTCTTATATTTGACTTTTTTTTCCCCCTTTCACTTTAATGCAATTGCTAAACAATATTTTTTTCCCTATTAAACTTAGCATTCACTACACAATTCTTATCTTTTTCAAGGCTCTCCACTCCTCTGTCCCTTCTAATATCTTTGCTTTAATCTCTCTATGCACCTACATTTCCTCTTTGCTCTGCTCAGGCCTATCTTCTCTCTATCCCTGTGTCTCTATTAAGCCTTGTCAATAGTTCAAGATACGGAGCTACATAGTGAGTGTAAGCTTGCACGTGCACCTGAGATACAAGGATACCAAACGCAGAGTTCACAAACTTGTTTGCTATTGCAGCGAGACAGCCTGGTCATGTGAGCGTCTAACAGCCAATGACAATTTAGTAAGCTATTCTGCCTGGATACTGTTCAAATGACTTTTTGTCAGTTGAGTTGTGTTTGCTTGCTGTGAGAATATAGACAACTCAACTATTGAAAATGTGATCTCTGAGGTTTACAAACGTGAATCTTTAATTCATACCATGACAGAAATATCAATGATAATTTATGGAGAGAAATTTCTGATTTATTATCCATTACTTGTATACAATTGTTAATTTTTTTTGTAGTGTACTATGTTTATTTCAATGGATCACACACATATATATATATATATATATATATATATATATATATATATATATATATATATATATATATAAAGAAAAAGATACGTAGCGCCACTAGTGAACTAGTGAATATATAATAATATGAATATTATGTGCAATGTGCAAATAAATGAAAAGTGATAATTCTAAAAACTAACATAAAGCCTATATATAAAAGAACCTGTGTTTAAAGAAAATTAATTATAGTGTAGTGCATGAATACTAGACAAACTAAAAATTGCACTGTAAAATACATGAAAATAGAATGTATATGCATAAATAGAAAATCAATATGAAAAATCATATGCAAAAGTCCAAACCCTGGAATGAGTCCTGATGGGTGAATCAGAGCAAAAAATGTACAAAGTCCAGGGGTCCACGGCTGCTCTCAAATGGAAGAACCAGTTCCAATGTAGATTCTATAGACAAAGAGAAAACAGAGAGCTCACACCCATAGCGTGAAATTGTACATTTAATAAAAATAGGGACAGGGAGAGGGATTAAAAACACTCACAAAGATAGTAAATAACACGCAATCTGTGATCCTATCACCACCAACGAGGTAAGCACCGTCCCGGGTCACGTCGACAGTCCAAAAGGAGATATCCCGCCGATTCACCAGTAAGAGTTCATCCTCTGTTGAGTCCCGCAGATTGTATTCCACGTGTCTGCTTCCAGTGTAGCATATGAGTATCAGCCTCAATACAGCTCTATGCACGCTCCGTCCGTAAAGCGTGCACGTGCGTGATGACGTAATGTCGTAATTTGCGTACCCTGACGCGTTTCGTCACACTGCAACTTTATCAAAGGGAATATATATATATATATATATATATGTGTGTGTGTGTTTGCAGAATACTTCTGGAAATTGCATGGCATTATGCATTTTATTATTTGCTAAAGGCGTGTTCTCATGCATGACACTTCCTTGATAAGCCCCTCCCCCACGTCAGGACCGCGCCCACCCCTTCGCTCGCTTCCCAAAAACCTACAGTCCAGACATCGCCGGAGAGGAAAGCTTGTGCGAGGCAAATAGCACTGTCACACTCTCCCTCGCATTTACTATGGACAAAGCCTAAGCCTGCGTCCATGCTGCCGCTGACCGTGCTTGGCGCGGTCACCACAATCAATTAAAATCTGTCCAGCCACGTGCGCGTCCGTGAGCGTGCACGTACACTCGCGGGCGCTGGGTGCTTGCCAAGACAGATTAAATTGATTTTGAGGCACGCTGAGGGGTCACATGACCTCAGTCAATCTGCGCCAGTCACTGTTTAGGCTACCCCCCCCCCACTCGCGCTTATCGAATAAGTTGCCGGACAGCCCAACGCTCATGCTTGAAGAGTTGGTGACGTCACCACCCAATTATCTACCCTTACCTAGCAGTTTCTTTGGCTCCCTCATCTGGGGAGGCTAATCATGAGTCCCACCTAAAATGGCATCTCCCGCCAAGTCAGGAGAGCGCACGTGCTAATGGCGGCCAGGCTGCACCACAATGCGTTACAGTAACCAGCCCGGGTCTGGCGCGAGAACCAGAGCTCCACCCCCATGACGTAAGTGAGTCTCAGTCCACCACTTCTGTTCCCCGGCAGGGAGAAACAGGATGCAGCGAACTGCACCCTCAGTTATACAGAGGTTGGCGAGTAAAAGGAGTGAAAGCACCCTATCTTTTGTACCAGTGCTTACAAAAGGAGTTGAATAAGTATGGCGGTATGGACTTTGACCCTTAGAACTTCTGGTGGCAAATGTGGACAGGCAGGGGTGCGTACGATGTTTCTGCAGCAAATGTGATTTTCTAGATGGAGAACTGACTTGGGGACCTGTCTAAGATATGCAAATGGGCATACAGTAACATTTCCATATATATATATTTGCTTCCAACTAATAGTGAGTTTTATAAATATAATGATTTATTAAGTTTTTATTCCGCAGAAAAATATTGAATATGGACAAATCTTGGCAACCTTATTGTCAATCTGGAATCGATTTGGCTTCTGAGCATCTAAAATAATTTTTTTTTTTAACACACAAAAAACAACCAGAATGATGCAGTCATCTAGATTTTAGGAAAACATTGAATTCTGGCTGTAAAATATGTTAAACTTTCTGTTGTTTTTTTCCAATTCTCTTTTGAAATTACAATAGTTTCTTTATTTCTAAAATGTTTTACCAGGAAGTAATACACTGAGAGTTACCTTTCGTTTTCAAATATTTCCTGGGCACAGAGTTATGATGACAAATACATGGTTACAAATACATAGTTACATTAAATGAACAAGGTGATACATTATACATAAAGACATTGCATGAACAGTAAAAGATAATATATGTTATAGGCCTATGGAACAGTTACAGATCAGAGTAAGTATTTAGTCACACAGGGAGTTATTCATTAAATTGGCCTGGAGTCATCAATCTTTGTCAAGGCAAAAATGCAATATTATAGGTAAAAAAAAGGAGCTATATTTATGGAGCAAGTCATTTAAGTAATACCACTAAAATAATGCATTTTTTACCACAGACGATAAAAATATCGACATCAGCACCAAAATGACTAAATACTACAAATGTTTTTATTTTGATGCCAGTCATCAAGTCCCGATATTTATCAGAACAGAGCTAAGGCTGAGCTTATAATGCCGACGACAGTCACATAAAACAAATGCATTGTCGCCGTTGTCGGCACTTATAGTGCACGCGACGGTGTGACGGAGCAACAGTGCTACCAAAAATCTGGTAGTCGCTGTTATTTGATTTTTTCGGCGACAGTCTCCCCTTGTGGCCAATCTGGAACTTCTCCGTCCCTCTGCCATCCCCCTTTATGACGTCGCTGGCCTTGTATCCAGCAACGTCGCCTAAATTTGAAATATAACTATCGTGACGGCAATGGGTGACATCATAGGTCGCATCGCCGTCGCCGGCACTATAAGCGTGGCCTAACTCCAAAAAATACTGCATTGTTCTATCACCAGGCTGGCGTTAGCCCTATCTTGCCTATGTATATAAGGGCCATTATGAAGGCCATCATATACTTAGGCAAGAAGAGCTAAACCGACATGGAATATGCGATAAAATATTTTTTACAACATATTTAACTTCATTTAATAGACCAAGTGGTAAGCTAGTCAGGGGTTTCCCCACTAGCTAACCATTAAGGGATATAAAGGGATTGATACACCCATACAATTAAACTACCTACCCCACTTGGCTGCCTTAGTTACTACTAAGCCAATGCAATGCTTTACTAACTGCTATGTCGAACACAGGGTTAATTCTACCACCCTCCCAAGCCACCAGGGGGGCCTAATCACCCTATCCTGAGCAACTACCCCCCAACACCCACTCCTCCTATCCTCACCTATCTCCCAAAAAACATAAGCCCTCTGTTTTGAGTAATGGCAAATAGCCATATTAACCAAATGTGGCTAATATATCTTTGGGCCACTACAACTCCAAATATCATCAGTTATAAAAACAGAAAAAAAATCAACATTATTAATACAAAATTGTAAAATAATACATTTCAAACATAAGGCTATTGATTGTCACTGTGGCTACCTATGCCTTCCAAATGGGAGCCTAGATAGCCAATGTGGCTATCAATAGGAAGCTGTAATACAGTTTATTAACGTGCCCCATCCTGGATGAAGACTATCCTCGTTGTTACTGCTGTAGCCTCTTGGAACCAATACAAATAGGCCCAATGGTCCACCAAAACCCTGCAAAACAAAAATATTTTAAAAATAATCCAGGCCTGATGGCCTACGTGGGGGATCCTCAACTTGATACAAAAGCCATGGATTCTCTGTTGATTAATAAATCTTCATCTTTATGTAGACAGGACTGGTTCTTGGCTACCAGTCTGCCCTTGCTGGCAGTAAGCCCTGTTAAGAGCAGGCATGCCAGTACTTATCATGGGTTTTCCCCACTCCCAGCAGTGTACTTGAGTGACGGAAGGGGGGGGGGGAGGTGGAACCAGGCCTGGGTTCACCCAATCCTGGGTCAGACATGGAGCCCTCCTCATGGCTGTACTTAAGGGGAGTGCTGACCAAATTTAGTCAGTTTCTCTCCCCACTTGAGAGAGGCAGGTCACACACAGTTTGCCTGAAGACTGGGCTATCCTGTTCCTCTTCCTCTCGGGGAAGAGTGAGTGTGCACCTTTTACCTGAATCTGATAGAGGATCAGGGAACAGCAATGACTGCTGTGGGGGCCCTTGACCCATAGTGCAGGTCCAGGGACTATCCTTCAGCTGGAGATATCACCAGAGACTGCATAGGGAAGAGGCATGCTGTGACTGCATTGAGCTGAACAGAATAACCGTTCCTGTTTCATATACCTCCTGCCTGGTGTGAGATCTTTCTGGGGGAAGGAAAGGGACTTATTTTTATCGTAGGAGATCACCTCCATACATCTGGAGCCTGCGACAGCTGGAGGCGCTGCACCACTATAGAACCATGCTGTGTATGTACCCCAGAAACCTGCCCTGTGTAACCACAAACATCGGCGGACGACTCAGTCCTCCTGCTTACCAAGAGGTAGCATGCACCACATACACTGTAATGGCAGAATCTCCCTCGGGTGGGGGAAACACTGTTACATGTAAGTATTCCTGGCTTCTTTTCTTTTTAAAAGATGGCTTATTTCTTCTTCTTTGATCTTCACTACTGGATATGGCCCCCTTGATTACTTCTGGTCTTTTGCAATGCCCCTGGCCTATTCAAGTCACAGAAGACATACCAAACAAAAATAGCCAGACTTGCTGTTTTCACCACTGGAGCATGCTGTGGTCACGCGACCATGGTGGTCTTGGTGCTGTAGAATTAATGCTGTGAGGTGTCCAATTCGGAAGCATGTACCTCCTGTAGCTCAACCGCAACACACACTGTCTCTGGTGCAGCTGGCGTGTGTGTATGTGTGTGTGTGTGTGTGTGTGTGTGATAATGTTTGGAGTTTCTCAGAGCTTGTTGGGTTTCTGTGTGTCTATATATATATATATATATATATATGTGTGTGTGTGTGTGTGTGTGTGTGTGTATGTGTGTGTATAAGTGACAAAGAAGTGTTAGTGGGCGTAGCTAAATGTATGCAACAAAAAACAAACAAGGATGCCCAATATAATATATATTATGTGGTAATGTTTGGGGTTTGTCAGAGCTTGTTGCGTATCTGTGTGTCTTTTAACTATGTGCAGCTGGACACAGCTTTTTTGGGGAGGGTAGTGGCCCTTCCCCACTTTCCAAGTTGGCAGGTCAGTTTAGTTTTGCTGGGTTATGACAGATACAATATTTGATCATTCTTCCCCTAATTATAGAGGTAAATAAGAATTTTAACTCAGGGAGTGTTAGGACCAGCTAACGGTCATGCCTTGAAGTGTCGGCAGGCTTTAGACGCTTTGGCCAAAGGGTTAAACTAAATATTGTTTTACAAGTGATTATATAGGTATTGCACTGTGTATTTTTGTCACATTGGAAGTAGCTTTGGGCATCTTTGTTTGTTATTTGAGAGATATATATATATATATACATCCCTGGAGCCTGCAAGAGATGGAGGCGCTGACACCGAGAGAGAATCAGATCCTACCCCAGAAGCCTGTTCTGTTCTCCTCCCCAACACCGCAGGAGACCCAGATCTACTGTAAGCCAGCAGGTACAGTATGCACCACACCACACCATGTAGTAGTGAAATCTCCCAGAGGGTGGGGGAAACACCGCTACAATTAATATAATATAGCAACTGTAATAATAATAAAAACAAACACAGGGGGTGTGTGCTGAGCACGCGTGTTGTAAGTCAAACTTCTTTGGGTTTTGTCAATGAAATTGTGTTTTGATTTTATGATTTACATTGAATGAAACACTTTTGAGAGTAACAACATTTAGATACTTTACAATCTCTCATTGGGTATTGGTGGTAGTTGCCCCAGGAAGGTGGTTAGGCACCAAAGGGGGGGGGAGGGGGTGTAGAGGTAGTGCAGTTATAGAATGGCAATGCTGCACTATCTGGATAGGTAGTGTAGTTTTACTAATATTAACCCCCTTGATGCCTGTAGTATATCTTGGTAGTCGCAGTCAGCAAAGGGGTTCATAAAATGTCTACCATAGGGTTATGTAATCATCAATATTACTTAATCCTATGGATGAAATATGACACTACCCTGCCCCATTTCATCGCAATGTGGTAATTAACGCATTATTAACAGATCTGTTAATTACTACATCATGACTAATATACTGTACATGTAAAAATATCGCACCATAGAAAATATTACCACAATATTGATGACTTCTTCTTTTCTCAGATGCAAAATGAATAGATGTATATCCTTTTGCAGCTAAGGTTTATATTATTAAATGACTCAATACCAAAAGTAGCGGTATACAATTATTATTACAGTACTAAATTAGTAAAACAGTGCCTTTGCTTTTTAAATGCTCTACAGATTACTTCATAAAGTATCTGGGACAGGGCCTTAACCCCGTCTAAAAGGGCTCCAAATAGAAAGCCTGGATCTGGCTGAGTCCAGCAGGGAGCTGGTTAATTACAACTACAGACAATTAGCCAGTCTCCATCTAACTTATCAATCAGGTACAAAAGCCTCCTGCTTAATCTGCAGGGGATCGCTCCAGCACATGGGAGGTGTATGTTGACAGAGAGGGATCCCAGGGAACCAGCCCCTCTATTCCAGGACACAATGGTAACTGGAATTCGCCAGAGGGGAAACCCCATGGACACAAACCCAGACCTGGATTGAAGGAAAGAGCCCCTGATAACAGGGTACCTCTTTGGACTTTGGATCAGAGGCTGGTAAGAGGCCTAACCTCCCCATGCTTCAGATAGGTACTGGGAGAATGAGTAAGCCCTTCCAACGGGATAGACTGTTTCTTTAATGGTGTGCTGCCTTAAAGATGTACCTTTGCACTCGTCGCCTACAGTAACTTGGCAAAATGGTCTAAAAAAGCAAACTCATGTTTCGTTTCATAAGTATATTTCCTCTGTTACTAGCATTTCTAGATTAGGACCCTATGGAGAGTATGATTTCTGTCAGATATCCATATACAACCTCTCGAAAGTTTGCAAATGCAATCACAGATAATGATTCTGAAGTGGATGTAAAGAATAAAATCTGCTCTGCTATGTTGACTTCCACTTCACTTGACAAACACATAAGATTTTGATTATGTATCTACAATGCTGCAAATTTCTGTTAAAGTGCTCAGTAATGCTATAAACAGTATGTCAGTGAGATGATTATCTGGACAAGAAATAAATCCCTGTACGCAACTCCAATCCACAAAAATATAATACTTAGATGGGGATAGAAAAAGAAATCAGAAAGCATAAGGATTAAAATGAATGAATCCTACCAATATCCAAAGCTGCACTTTAAAGGCATTTTGTTATTCATTCATAATCCATCTTTCTATAAATCCTATATACCTATGTAACATAGGCTGCCGGCAGTTACTTCTTTTTCTCTGGGCCTTTCCTCTGTCAGTCCTGTTAGTGCAGGGAAAGGTTACTTCCTTCTTTAGGCCTGTGTGTGTGTGTGTTACAGCCTTGAATGATGTCATCAGTATTCAAGGGTGGGCCTAGCAACTTCTGAGGATGTCAATCTGAGGGGTGGATATTGGTTGGAACGCCCCCTGGTGTGTGTGGGCCAATCTGTATCCGGCTCTGGCTTTCTATGAGTCACAGTTAGAGACACTCCCCAAAGATATACCAAATTGTGACATCCTCCAAAATTAGTTCAGTTGAGTTCTGGAAGGATTGGAGTGAGCAGATAGAAGAATGAGAGAGGTCTATCCCTCCCACCCACGAGGGGCTGGGAGGGAGGGAAATTATGCTGCTTAGAGTAGAGCTCTGAGTTAGAGAAATATGGGGAGAAATAAGCAGATGATGATGAGAAACCTGTGAACCCTGCTATTCTCTGTACTGGAGCTGACTGTCAATAAAGAACAGAAAAGGACATGCTGTGTGTGTTCCTGTCTCTGAGAATGAAGGAGTGTCAGTGAATATCTACAGGGGATCCTTGATGGCTGGAGGCACTGCACCAGAGAGATCAGGGTAACCTGTCCTTCCTGTCCTGTTTTCTCCCCACACCACCGCGGAGCGCTCAGCCCTCCTGTTACCTGCAGGTCAAGAAACAGCACCAGAGTAGCTAAGAGCATACCCCCCCAATCTCACTTAGGGGGGGGGACAAGGGCTACACCTATAATTTATTTCCAATTCATCTTCCCCTTTACAGTGGTTTTCCTTCTACTTTTATGTATGTTTAGTTTGCACAATTTAGTTTTTTGTTTGTGTCAATGAGAAAAACAAAGGGGTAATTTATGAAGAGCCATTTAAGAAGGCTGATACTATTGGGTATTCACAAGTAAACTGTATTCCTAACAGAGGGGCTTTAAACAACATGGGCACAAATTCTGAAAAATATATGCACGCTGATACCTGCAACATCTCTTGCAGAAGAACAGTGTGACCATATCTTGGGCACTTTGGCCATCTCTTTTTGCCATAACTTTCCTCCAGCCCAACAACATTCACCTAACTACTATATAAAGTGTTTTTTGAATAGTCTCCCAAACAATAATGAGAAACAAAAGGAGAAATCCTCCTTTTTTTTTATCAGCAATAAAAATTAACAACGTGAAATTAACTTCACCCTCCATAGGACATCCCACCTCCAAAGCAATACTACATTCCTGCCAAGCCTTAGGTCGCGATTATACCAGAAGGTGCCGGCGATGCTGCGTGGCGCGATGCTGCATGGCTGGAAAACCAACTTCTGAAATCCACTGATGCTTTACATATCAGGGCACCGCCTGGAGCTGCAGGGCAGCAGTCTCCTGAAAAGATTTGCTAAATTATTTTCTTGAAGCGACAACCGTGTCACGTGAGCGGTTAAGCCAATGAGGGTGAACCGCTCATAGCCACGCCTCCAAGCTTCCTCTGCTTTCCCTCCATGGTATACCAAGATGCTGCTCGGCGGCAGCACTGGGTGACGTCACAGAATAGCGCTGCCGCCTTGCAGCCATTTGTATAATCTCAGCCTTAGTATATGTATGCCAGGCATTAGGAGTGCCACCCTTCATCACTCAGCTGGGCTAAAGCTCCATAGGTGAGCAGAACAGGGTAATGTAATGGCCTCAGCAACAGGCGTTAGCCCCAGCAATACATTGAACTGAATGAGAAAGGGATTTTACAATTACTTTAGTAGCCACAAAGCATATGTTTAAATCCAGGCAATGAACGTGTGCCTAAGCAAATAGATTACTGGAAGAGACAAACCCGAAAGATTATTCAAGGCAGATACCACCCTATATTGTCTGATAGAAAAAAAACATATGGTTGTTCACAAGTCCCTTTCCCCACAGCTCCACTGCAACCATGCCCAGAAAGAGATCTAAGAAACAACGTTCTTAGTTATACCATCTCTTCCAGAACCCCTGCAAACAGCCTGCACATGCAAAGGCAATTGACCTGGAGGCATCAGTAAAAAGCTCAAAATCAATATCGGGGAAAAAAATGACAATAACCACGAGACCAGCACACAAGAGATAAAGCCAAAAGAACCAGCAACACTGGAAGGCCAGCTCCACATTATCAATCCAGGATTCCAATTGTGCAGAAGCCGACAGTACTAGGCTACAGGAGCATAGAAGAAGGGAGTTAAGCTGTGCATTACAGATAAGCTTCAGGGCAGATGATATTCAGGATTGTGGGGAGCAGGCAAACAATATAAAGGAACATGAGGAGGTAGGAGCAAAGTCAGGAACAAGCCGATGCAATGGCAGGTGGTAGGCTGGATCAAGGTCAGGACAAGCCATGGTAAGGGACAGGACGAAGACAGTAATATACCAGGTAAGGACCGAAGCGGTTTCAGGGAAGAAAAATTATGCTGCAGGTGAATTTGCCAGTGAGGCTGCCAAGACACTCGAATGCTGCCATAAAGTATCGCCTAGAGACCACTGAAAAAAATATCTGATAGGCCATGACCACTGACCTTTGGATGACCAGCACTGATCTCTGCCGAACTAGCATCCTGTGAAGGATGGCAACAAACATTTGGTAACAGCCTGCTAATCGGTTACTGAAAATGTCATCCCCATCCCCCCTGCCACAATTCTAACACAAAGAACCTTGCTGAGGATGGGACTAAAAACTGTTAATGAAGTGCTTCCCAGTGGGAAGTGCTGCATGTTCCTCGAAGGCGCACCTGTGTTGGGTCTGCTGCACCACCCAGAGTCTGCTGCTGCCTAAACAACTGGATTTCAATCCAATCTGGCCTGTGGCGACAGCCTTCAGTCAACAGGTCAGCCATGCCCAACTCTCCTTCTGATATTGACAGTTCCTGGACCGGTCAGCGTCAGGGCTAACAGATGATCTGCATTACAGCAGCAACGAGATAATGGAAGAGGCCTCCCAGAAGCCCTCTCTCTGTAGACTCCAAGGTAAGGATGCTCTTCCGCCATGGGGCTCCGTGGCTCACTTTAGTCACATATGACGTGTTCAGGGTGAACAAATTACTTATATATTTTTTAACTTTCTGTGAATTTTAAACTTTGCTGTCATAAACGAATGCACTGTCAGTACTGTGTTAACCTGGCCTCTCAATTTAGCATAATGGAGTAACTTGCATTTCATAAAATAATGGTAAAACTAAAAGTACATATCTTCTCATAACTTGTTGCACCCAACCGCTTGTGATCCAAAACTACAGGTATCCTGGTGGATATGTAATATTCTAAAATACAGTACCTGTAAATTATAGTGACATAGCGGCAAATTATCCCCATCTCCTCAATGTAATATTAAGATTCTAGTTTATTATCAAAGTTGTCCACCCACCTGTACAAGCAAATGAGAATAGAAAACAAGAACGGGATCATTATCACTCGGTTCTCCTAGAACTAGTTAGTAGGTATGCAGTAAGATCAGCAAGATCCTGCTTGTGGTAATCTAAAGCCAGTTGATCACAATTGTAGGTTATTCGCAGGATTATTTTTGTGGGAGACAAAGGAGAACTAAGTTCTGCCATATTTTTAGACTTGAATAAGTAACTCTATCTTGTGTTATGAAATTATTAGAAACAGTGCAGGAGTCTTGGCTGATGTGGCATGGCTTTGTTTTGCTGGAGTTGCGGGTACACATATGGCTACAGTACCGCACCAAACCATGGGGCGCTCCCTTCAAAGAAGTCAAAGAGACTTCCCTGCCCCTGTTTAATTTTTATTTGTAACAGTGAGCTGCACTACATCTTTATCTGCTTCTTCTGTCACATTCCTTTTTCTTTCCCTACAATATACCAAGTTCTTCATGTCTTTTGTCTGATCAATCACTGTTGATTTTATAAAGTCTAATTTGAATGTTAACCAATGCATTGTGTAACATAAAACCTCCAATGCATTGAATACCACACCCTTATAAATGTAGAAATCTTTATATGTGTTTGTTCTTAAAACCAAGGAGACCAAAGCCATTTAAAGATGTAGCCCAACATAGCAACATATACAGTACTGGAGTTATATTTTGTGACAGGGCAAAACTCACTCAGCCATATAAGATCTTCTTTACTATTTTTTTTACAACTGTTTAATAGCAAATTTAGGTCAGAAATTCAATCTGCAAAAAGCAAATATCATGGACTAAATAACTGTTCTTTTGGGGATCATACCTTACTGATTAAAGAATGCAGCAACATTTCAAAAAGTTACCGTGATCATCTGGACTGGGGTATTAAGCGGTTTTAAGAAAATCAATAAAATGTTATATGTAGACAGATATTTGAATACAATGGAAACAGAGAAAAACGACAGTCAGAAAAGGAATAAATGGACCCCATGCCAAATAAGGGGAAGGGAGCATGACCTTTGACCTAAGTGGCCGTGCAGTGATGTGCTGGGGGGAAGGGGGTGAAACGTGAAGAAGACTGTGGGGCAGATTCACTAAGCTCCGTTAAGTGGCTTTAAGAGCGCAAAGTACCCTTTAAGCCCGATAAGGCTGCATGAGAATCACTAAGCAGTGATAACTGTGCTTTATCGCTCTTAAACTGGCTTTTTTTTGCCCTCGGCACAAAATGCGCACGATCAGGCTATTGCGCTGATTTTTGCCAGTACTACCGATTCACTAAGCAGCGCTAAGTGAATCGGTCTTAAAAAACGCGCCAAACAAACGCGCCAGCTAAAGGCAGGTGCAAAAGAAGCTGGACTTAGAAAAAATGTCTTTGTTTACCTTTTGGCTGGCACACCATCCATACAACAGGCCCGCGGGGGTGTCCGGGGGTCCCCGCGGGCGTCCGGGGGCATCCGGGGGTCCCCGCGGCCATCCGCAGGCCTGCGGTACCAATGGTGTGCCCCCAAAAATTAAACAATACTCTAAAAAAATACCCCCGTCCCCTAACACATACACTACATTAATGGGCAAAATTACTATTATCCACATATGGATAATAATGCATTTGCCCATTAAATATACATTAATCACAATAAAAACATTAAATACATTTTGTACTCACCCTTGTCCGGCACCCACGATGAAGGCCACCCGCATTTTCCTCGCGTCCATACACTGGGGTGCTGAAAAATATGCACAATAAGAAAAATAGCCAAACTAATGTCCCCTAAGCAGTTATTAACCGCTACAGTCATTAAGGGGTTAAGCCACCCTGACCCTATATCCACCCTTCACCCATTTATTTGTTCAGTGGCTTCATCATGTATATATATATATATATATATATATATATATATTGTGACATAGTCCAAAGATGTTAGGCAGCTTTCTGCCCCATTTTAGAGCAGAAAGTGCAGGAATAGCTAAAAATGATCCGGTCCACAGCTTCACATTAACTCAGGCAGCTGGATGGAAAATCCAGACCACAGATTACAATGGCTCTAGTTCTCCCTCACCTGCTCTTCTAATCACATGCACAGGTATTTAGAGCAGAGAGGTTTTGCATTTCTCTCTCTCTCCTTAGAGCCTGGAGGCTGGGGGTATCGCTGCTCCCCTGTTTCCAGTTTCGGGGATGACGGCCCCTCCAAGTATCACAGTACCAGAGGATTTGCCTGGACACGGGACCGAGTTCCCACCACGAACAGATAAGACCAAACAAATGTTTACTGCTGTTGCTAAAAGACTGTGCTGTATCTAAGTGACCCTAAATGAGAGGGCATTGTTTTAAGCTGGGGAACCAGGTTTGTTGGCCAGCAGCTGTTAGAGAGACTGATTCTATGTGTAGTTAGATCCCTGAAAGGGATAGGATTTTGTTTATATAATTTGGTTTCTTTTTACTTGAAATAACAGTGTGGGAAATACTGTAACAATGAAATGAGTGAACTGCTGAATGAAAGTATCTGAGTACCTCTAACCTACACATGTTAAAGCTGCAGTACCTTACTTGGATGAAAATAAAGCAGGCAGAAGCCTGAGTTAAGCAGCTTAATACTTTGCATGATCCTGTTTTTGTATTAAATAACCCTAGAAGACTGTGTCGGGAAGAACCCAGACAGACGTCAGCACTACAAAAGAGGGGCGTTTGTCACATATGGTGGAGAATGCGGGCAGACACTAAAAAAAAAAGTCTGTGGGTTTGCAAATAAATGCGGGGGTTTAAAATGGCCGCCGAGCTGAACTAAAGTACAGATGCTATGAGTGAAGTCTGTCCCACTGTGTATATCAGTTGTGCTTCTAGCATACACAGAGAATGTGCGAAGTGTGGATGCAATAGCACCCTGAACCCAAACAGAAAACCAAAATGTTTTGCTGAAAAAAAAAAAAAAATTGCATCTAGCAACTGCTGTTTGTAAAGCTAATGCCTTTTGCTGAAGTGAGTGAATTTGCAGCTAGCAAGTGCTGTATGTAAGCTGCTGAAGTGAGTGAAATTGCAGCTAGCAAATTGTCCCTGCCGGGTTTCTAAAATGGCCGACGTGAAATGTTTGTTGTGTAATGTACGTAACCATACAAAACAGTGTCCCTTCAGGCCATACTATGATCACGACCCTGGAGGAGAGCCGTACCCACAGATGAATTTAGTATGCTGGGCCTGTCGTGAAGTAGGTCACATGGAAGATGTGTGCCCCAAAATTTTCAAAGACAAACAGCTGCAAAAGCAAGCAACGCCCTGTGAGTGCAAGCAAGATGTGGAAGCTGATACCAGTGAGTGTGTGCCCAGTACCACTGATATCTCTGGAGCTAATAAAGCAAAAAGAAAGAAAACTGTTCCTCAAGTCACAGGGGAAGTAACCGAGCCACTTGAACCTGCACTGTCAGGACATGCGTCAGAAAGGCGCCGAGATGAGCAACAGCCCATAGGGCCTGGCGCAATCGTCCCAGGAATGACGACACGCCTAGAGATGACAAAGGCTACTGCTACCATCATAGGCAGAGAGCCAAGCGAATCAAAGAAAACAAGAACTGACTGGAAACTATGCTATGAGATGTCCCAGAAAGATGTGCAAAACTTCATCACAGAGTTGGGGGTTTCTCGACAAGAGGCTAGCGCGCTTAAAGCAGAGCTGGAACTCTCACGCCATGAGGTCTACGCTCGCAGCACAGAGCTGTGTACATTGAAGAAAACCTATGAGAATACCCTGAGTAATTTAGAGACTGTAAAAAGAGAGAATGTAAGTCTGACACAGAAAAATTCAGACTTGACTGACCAGATCAGTGAAGGTGATGAGAAGCTTCACCAAGCAGGAAAAGTGGAGAAGCAATTGATCCAGGAAAAGTTAGAAATGCAGGAAGCACTGCAGAATACAGAATCAGCGGCGATCCAGGCGACACAAACTGCAGAGCTCCAAAAAATGGAGGCGCTGATGCAAACCCAGAGCAAGCACCAGAAAGAGGTGAAGACCCTGAGGGAGGTCTGGCACGATCAGGTTGAAGAGCTGCAGAAGCAGATGGCTGAGCGCGAGATACAGTGCGCCAAGAGAGAGGAGGTGTCCGTCCGTCAGGTGGTCTGCCTGACACTGCGCTATAAAAGCGAGATGGCCGATATCTACAAGCAGCTGGACCACACGGCAAATGAGGGGGCCCGGCTGCAGCTGGAGCTGGACAAGACCCGGAAGGAGCACCTGCAGCTGCAGGTCAAGAATAGAGAAAATGAAACAGAGTTAAACCTCGCTCTGAAACAGATGACGGACATGGGAGAAGCGGCTAAAGTGGTTCAGTCGGGCTATCAATCCTACCTCCTAACCAAGCAAGCTGTACGTTCCTATACGTGTATCTTCAATGCTGTTGCAATATTACGATTTGCTATAAAGATGAAGTTGGAGAAAGAGATTCCAAGGCTAAAAGAGACACGGTCACAAAAGGAGACCAGGGAAAGTAAACTCAATGCCCTCACTGATGACAAAGAGGAAGGAGAAAGAATTGACTTTGATTGTGCTGCTGTTATTCCAGAAACAGATAGGCACCCTCCTGAGAATAAACTCCCTGATCTGGAATTCAAAAATCCAGATCCTCAATTTCATTTACGTTGTCCAGAAGATTATCAAACTAGTGGACACACCCAGGACAACACAGAAGATGGTTTAGCCAAGTGGGTGGCAGTTCCTGAAAACACAAACTTGTTGACAGATCCTGATGACATGGTTAATATGGACTACATTTGTACAGAGGCAACTAGGTCTCCAAAACCCAAAGGCCTGGTAATGGCCACAAAAGGGAAATCAAAGATTGAAAAGAAAAAACAACGAAGGTTAACACGGCGCCTGAATAGTTCCATATCTCACCAATCTGGACCACACTGTGGAGCCAAGGAGAATCTGGTCCAAGGTTCTCATCAGAAGCTAAAGAAACAGTCCAGTCATTTGCAGGTTGCAGCGGACTATGAAATAAATTCAAAGGATGCAATAGACTGGAAGTCAAAAAAAAAAAAAAAAAAATAAAGTTTGGGGGAACTGACCGATTTATTTTTTATTACACGTGTGGACTATGTCACGGACACTTAACTATGCAAATAAGCATTTTGTCAATATTACAATGTTATATTGGTTCTCTGTGTTGAAAATGTAGCTAAACTACAAATTAATATATAGGGTTGATGGCCCTTAAAATTACAAGGCTGTAGTATAAGAAAAAAAATATTGGTAGCTTACTGTACAATATGGAAGAAAAAAAAATTCCCTTTTCGATTGGTAAATTTATAATGAAGTTCATATTCGTATCATGTGAATACTTAATGTTGTACTGAGGAGTTAGCTCAAGTATTTCAGGTAGGACGCTCACCCCAGTGAGGTCCATGGCCGCTCACCCCAGTAGGTGTGAGCTGGGGAGGGGGATATGTGACATAGTCCAAAGATGTTAGGCAGCTTTCTGCCCCATTTTAGAGCAGAAAGTGCAGGAATAGCTAAAAATGATCCGGTCCACAGCTTCACATTAACTCAGGCAGCTGGATGGAAAATCCAGACCACAGATTACAATGGCTCTAGTTCTCCCTCACCTGCTCTTCTAATCACATGCACAGGTATTTAGAGCAGAGAGGTTTTGCATTTCTCTCTCTCTCCTTAGAGCCTGGAGGCTGGGGGTATCGCTGCTCCCCTGTTTCCAGTTTCGGGGTTGACGGCCCCTCCAAGTATCACAGTACCAGAGGATTTGCCTGGACACGGGACCGAGTTCCCACCACGAACAGATAAGACCAAACAAATGTTTACTGCTGTTGCTAAAAGACTGTGCTGTATCTAAGTGACCCTAAATGAGAGGGCATTGTTTTAAGCTGGGGAACCAGGTTAGTTGGCCAGCAGCTGTTAGAGAGACTGATTCTATGTGTAGTTAGATCCCTGAAAGGGATAGGATTTTGTTTATATAATTTGGTTTCTTTTTACTTGAAATAACAGTGTGGGAAATACTGTAACAATGAAATGAGTGAACTGCTGAATGAAAGTATCTGAGTACCTCTAACCTACACATGTTAAAGCTGCAGTACCTTACTTGGATGAAAATAAAGCAGGCAGAAGCCTGAGTTAAGCAGCTTAATACTTTGCATGATCCTGTTTTTGTATTAAATAACCCTAGAAGACTGTGTCGGGAAGAACCCAGACAGACGTCAGCACTACAAAAGAGGGGCGTTTGTCACAATATATATTAGAATATATATATATATATACTGTATATGCATGATTAACCAATATACAAATAAATACTGTACATAGCCAAATAGAAATCCCTCCCAATATCAAACAGCACCAAGCTAAATTAATATCTAAGAAATCCAAATACAAACACTCAATTTGACAATGTGTACATGATATAATTAATCTGTGCATCATGTATACTATGTCAACCAATGCTCCAAATCAAATACACTAATCCAAACAAGATACAAATACAATCATGAAAGAAAAACAAAGCATCAACACAGGGATAAATAGTGTGCGTATTCCGGCGGCGGCTGCTCACTGCAAACTCTCTCTCAAAGGGCAGTTTGAGAGAGAGTTTGCAGTGAGCAGAGCAGATCCATGCAAGAGCGCTAAGGTATACAGCAATAGGAGAAGGGAGTTCCGGTGATTTGTCCCGCCCTCAGTGACGTGTTTCCGGTTACGGAGCGACAGACGGCATCAGGAGAAGCAGCCCACGGTGACGCACAGCATGATGCAGAACTGAGGAAGTGTTTGCAGTCTCCCCCGATCGCCACGTGTCTATCAGCAGCCGCCGCCGGAATACGCACACTATTTATCCCTGCCTGTACCTTGTGGACATCTTGTAAGTAGGATTCCGGTTTTACACACCGGATCCGACATCTGCTCTAGACTTATTCATTGCATTTTATTGTGTTCTATTAAATACTCCTTTATTATTTGTCAGCCTATCTGTCATTGTCTTATGTCTGTCTTGTCTATGTGTTATGTTTAGTTCTTACCTTGTTGCACTATGATTTTTCCTCTTGTCTCCCTTGCATTGCACACGCTTGTTGTTGCTGTGGAGCCTGCTGTCTAAAGAATTGATCATCTTCTATTGGACACTGCCGCTATTCTTTGGACTACACCATTGTTTCCCCAATTGGACTTTGAGGCGCCGGTCTGTATTGTTCATTTGTGTTTCTCCACTAACTGTGTTTGGGTTAGTTATTCCTGGCAGCCTTGCCTTATAGTTTATAGGTGATTTATCACATATTACTGCACAATTGTTGTTAATTTATATGCACTGTATAATTAGTATTTTAGTGCTATATACACCATTCTTTTTCCAGTATTCCATCAACACAATTAAATTAGCATCAATTAATCCAATCACCAATCAATTACAATTCAAATCAATTACACACTTCAAATCCTACAAACAAACCATTGTGAAAAATAATCTATGTCAAAGTAACCATCACACTAAATCTATCTTCCAAAAATAAGCCAATAAAATAATCTATAGCAACCAGCTTTTAAATAAACATTTGCAAAAATGAAATGTACATTAGAAACACATTTTTACACAAAGCAGCAAATTGCAATTCCAAAAAACATCCAAACAAGGCAAGCCAACAAGTTTTTATTATACCTGTATGTATGTCCATCTATAGTTTACAGACAAATACAGGTGCAATAAAAGAGCATCAAAAACAATTGAATCACATTAAAAATCAACATACAATACAACCACTGATTTGTCCTGTACGTATGTATATCCATAGTGACATACATAAATTCAGGGCAAATAAATGGACATAAAAAAAAATGAACGTCAGGAAAAAAAATCCAAAAAACCTGTAAAATAAAAATAAAATACATTTATTTTGTTTACTTACCATTAGATGAACCACTCACAGAAATCAAGGGGAACCTTGAGCCAACTGGAACAGGTAATCCAACATCAGGAACCAGATAAACATAAAATAATAAACCCTTACAATCCACAAGTGTCTGTATCTTCTTTCTTCTATTTGTAATCCATAGTGGGGGTCTTCTCCGTCTTCTTCTGTCTTCTTCCGGGGTCTTCTTATCTTCATCCGCCATGCCCAGGTCTTTCCTCCTCGGCATCTTGCTTCAAAATGAGCATTTTCGTCATATGGTTCTCACGGTCCTGATTGGGCCGTGAAAACCATGTGCTTTGGCCGACAAAAAAGAAATGATGACGTCATTTAAAGGCAATGAAAGCACAACCAATCAGAATTGCTGTGCTTCAATTGCCTTTAAGATGACGTCATGAAACAAAAGATGGCCGGTCTCACATGGTACGGTAGCCAATCAGAGCGTGGGGAATACATCCCAACTCTGATTGGATCAAGTACCATGTGACAGGCTTTCAATAACGTCACATCCGTTCTCCCCAAAGCCTCTGTTACATGGTCTACTTGAGCCAATCAGAGTTGGGATGGAGTTCCCACGCTCTGATTGGCTACCTTACCATGTGTCGCCGGCCATCTTTCTTTTGATGATGTCATCTTAAAGGCAATTGAAACTCAGCCATTCTGATTGGCTGGCGTCATTGCCTTTAAATGACGTCGTCATTTTTTTCCCCCGGCAAAATCACATGTTTTCACGGCCCAATCAGGACTGTTGGGAAACATTTGACCAAAATGTGACTTCATAGGCCTATAAAAGCCTATGTCGCCTCATTTTGAAGCCAGTCGCCAAGGAGGGAACACATCCCCTCCTAAGAAGAGAAGAAGGGCATGGCAGAAGAAGATGGAAGAAGACGGAAGAAGCCGGAGAAGACCCCAAAGAAGAAAAGAAGGCCCCAAGACAGACGGGAAGGACTACAAATAGAAGAAAGAAGAAACCGTTATGGATTGTAAGGGTTTATTATTTTATGGTTACCTGTGGATTGGTTCCAGTACTTCCGGATCATCTGGATTTCGGTGAGTGGGCATCTAATGGTAAGTAAACAAAAGAAAAGTTTATTATTTTTACTTTTACAGGTTTTTTTGATTTTTGATTCATGTCTTTTATTTTTTCAGTCCCATTTAATGCCCGTGAATGTATCTATTATGTACCTATGGCTATACATACATTCACGGACACTGAATGGGTGTATTCGATGTGATTTTAGGATGTAAATACATTGTATTTTATGCTCTATTATTGCCCCTGTATGTTATGTTTATCTATCTATATGGGTAGACATACAGGGATAATAATTGATTGTTTTGCTAATGTTTATGTTCTTTTCATGTATGGCTAATGTATTTATCAGCTTTATTTTGTCATTATTGTGAATAATGTAATTTATATTTAGTTACAGGTTATTTTTAATGGCTTATTTCTGGTAGTTAGATTAGAATGATGGTGGTTACTTTCAATTAGAATTCTTTTGGCAATGGTTTGGCTTTAGGAATTGAATAGGGAATTGTATAATTGATTTGTATTGTATTGTAATTGTTTTAGGAAATGGATTAATTGATTGATGGTAATTGTATTGATGTTGCTTAGTTTCTATTTGATTTTCATGATGGCATTGGTGGTTAGGGGACATTGTTCATAGTGTATTTTATTGTTACATATATTTTGCATAGTGTTACATGATGCACAGATTAATTGCATCATGTACACACTCAATGCAATTGTGTGACATTTCAGATACATTTGTGTAGCTGCTGGTTTGTTGGTTTATATTTACAATCGATGCTGGATTTATTGTAACATGCAATGTGGTGATTTTAAGATTAAAAATTCATGTTTTGATTTATGCATGTTTTATGTGTTTCATAATGGGCAAATAATCTATTATCCATATCTGGATAATAGTTATTTTCCACATTATTGTACTGTATGTGTTGAGGGGGGGGGAAGGGGGATTGATGTATTGAATGTATAAGTCCGGTTTATTTTTTTTACATACAGGGTTGGTTCCTTTGGTCTGCGAGAGACCTCTGGAGACCACCTGAGGAATCCTCGGGCTTCTCACGGGTACCAGGCTGCGTGGTCCACGGGGGACACCTGCGGGGAAGAACCAGTGGCCACACATCTGTGGGGGCACCGCGGACCCGTAGGGACCACCTGTGGGTCTCCAGACCCCCATGGGAACTACCCGAGGCCCCTCAGACACCTGTGGGTCTGACCCAGGGCCCCAAGACATCTGCGGGCCTACCGTGGGGACCCAATTGTGGCCCACGGTGACCCGCGGAGACCACCCGGTGGGCCATGGCACTTGGCGGGACCCACCAACAGGCCTCCAGAACCTGTGTGAAACATGTTACTGGTAACCTGTAGGTCTGTGAGGTGACCCGTTAGGCCCACCGGGGACTCACGTGGGCCTGGGGTATGAACCCTGTATGTAAAAGAATAAATCATGTATTTATGGGGGGCACAAGGGGTGGGTTATGTATTTAATAAATAGAATGATGTTTATTGTGGGGAAGTGTATTGTTTTTATTGTGGGTACTGGGGGTGGGGGGAGGGAGTATTGGCCCCAAGGGTATGTGGATAGGCCTCCCGGCTGGGTAGTGAGTGAGGGTGGTTAGGCCTCACGGGGTGGGGGGTTAGCGGGGGAGGGTATGTAGGCCTCTGCTCGGTGGGTGAGGGTGGGTTAACCCCTTAATGACTGTAGCGGTTAATAACCGCTATGGTGATTAAGGGGTTAGGGGACATTACATTGGCTGTTTTTATTCTTGTGTATGTTTTGCAGCACCAGAGGGACATGGGCAAGATGAAGATTAGGATGAAGACGGCCTTCATCGTGGGTGCCTGTAAAAGTAAGTGTAATATATATTAACTGTATTTATTGTAATTTATATGTATTTAAAATGGGCAAATGCATTATTATCCATATTTGGATAATAGTTATTTTGCCCATTACTGTATTATATGTGTTAGGGGGCGGGGGGGATGTGTGTTGTATATTGCTATGTTTATTGGGGGCAATTGGCCCCAATAAACATGCTATTGTGTCTTAACCCCTTCATTGCCTTAGCGGCTAGCCAAAATACAACAATACAAACCAGCGCCTACAGAGTCCCATATAGGATAAAAGTTCAGTCCAATGGTAAAGAAGTGTCCAGAAATGTCCAATCTTGCACATCACGCTCCACAGCAAGATGTTACAAGAAGCATGTGATGCAAAGAGAGAGAAAAGAGAGAAAAATCATAGTGCAACAATGCTACAGTAGAAACACATAAGACAAACAGGACAAGACAATACTAGACAAACACAAGCAAGGCTGACAAATAATACAAGAGTTAATTTAATACACAAAAAATATAAAATGAACAAGGCAGATGACGGATCCGGTGGTAAAATCGGAATCCTACTTACAGGACGTTCGTTTAATACAGACAGGTGTGTATGGTGAGTGATGCACGGCCGCAGCATCTGATGGATGCGTGGCGTCCAGGAGTTGCTCCAAACACTGTCCCTAGCTCCGCAACCGGATGTGCGTCACCGGGGGTGGGTCTAAGGCTCTCCAAACGCTGTCTGTCACTCCGTGGCCGGAAATACGTCACCGGGGGTGGGTCAAAATGCCAAAACCCCCTTCTCCTACTGCTGTACCTCGATCACTCCTGTGGGTACTCTGCCTTAGTCCAAATAAACTGTCACAAACTGCCCAACGCGTTTCGTGCGCTTGCACACTTCTTCAGGGATTAATGGACACAGGACATGAGATCTTTAAAAACTGACAGAATGAAAACCATTGGATAAGGGTTGTACCGCCCACAAAGCCAAAGATCAAATGGGATTGGTATAATCACTTGTCAGTCATGTCCTGTATAAACACAGCCTCACTAACAATACAAATAGCACATGATCACAATACAAAAACATTAACACAATTACAAAAATGCATATAGACTCTCAATTGAGTTTTAATAAACCAACGTATGGTTATCTATTGTAAATAACAATAGACCATATATATCCTGCCAATGAATAAATACATTCTATATATGTATACACATGGTCTCATATAGATGCACGCAAATCAGACGGATGGAGATGAAATGACATATCTATTGCAGTCTACCTAAAAATATTCCTATAAAAATGTATATATATGTGAGAGTTTATTTGGACTAAGGCAGAGTACCCACAGGAGTGATCGAGGTACAGCAGTAGGAGAAGGGTTTTTTGGCATTTTGTTTATAATAGTTATCGTGCTAAATAACTTTTAGCACGATATCAGGGGGGGGGGAAGAAGGTGATCACGCGCTATGGCCTTTTTGGGCAAGGCAGGCCATAAACGCGCCAAACAGCCTTAGTGAATAGCGCTTACGGCTTCAGCTTTTTGCGGCCGAGCGATATAACCCATTTCAGCGCTACATAACGGAGCTTAGTGAATCGGCCCCAGTGACTTTTGGAGCTTCAGCAGCCGTCATAGGATGACTACATGGGTTCCCGACCAGCTAGCGTCACAGTCTGCAAGCTGAACGCGGAAGTGGAGAGTCCCCACAGCTGAAGTCTTCAGACCAACACCGCGCCATCTGCGTTGCTGCTTGCTCTGATTTTGGCCACCACGCAAATACATATATGTAAGTGTGGATATGTATTTTAATTGTTTTATACATAAACATATTTTTAAACGTACGTTCTCTCCATGTATCATCTCATCTGTGTGGAACGCACTACACCATGATAAGGGAGCATTGCCTCTCTACCACCATATGAGAAGGCATTCTACCACTGACCATCTCCAGGGTTTCCAGAGAGGACTGAAGAAGGCTAACAGAAATGCATACGCTAGAGATACCTTTCAGTGCCTTTTGTCCTTACTGGGCCACGTGAGTTGTGGCATTGCCCATTTATAAAGATACCTATCTACACACCATTTTGGATTATATGCAATCCTGCATTATATGCATTTTCTCTTTATCTTATTTATGTGATTCTGCGCTCCTTAAATACAACATCATCTACAAGAAAGACACGTTATATTCCATTCCCCTTTCTTGTGGAATAGAACCACTTAGTTAGTATAGACCTATACATCGTCTAACTCCCCCCCTAAATCCTCATATTGCTTCATATCAATTCATCCCAAATTGCTTCTGAACATATAAGCCAAAAGAAAAAGTACAAGACGTTCTGAAATGTGACAAAAAAATTAAGAAAGTCTGCAAGTCAGTGTATAGCAAGAACCTATTTCAAGCCGTTAACACAGTTCCAGACTGCCTACCATGCTGTGAGCTTAGCATGGTCCATCACTATAAATACCATCCCATTCTGTATCTTGCTGTTATCTGTATTGCAAAATAAACTCATGATGTAATAATGTAAAGAATCTAATTTGTTCATTGTGTCTAGGTTCATTGTATAGTACATCAAATAGTAACATAAAACACAGCTTGTATGGTGTAATAAATAATTTGTTAAAAAAAAAAACATACTGAATGTCTATTGATTTTATGCTATGCATTTCTCTTTATTTACATACTCTAACTTTAGACATAAAATACTGGGCTCATAGATATTTAGTGTCAAAATGGAGAAAAACTACCAGACTTCAGCTCACAGTTTGATACATCATGTTATAACTAACTTTTCAGACAATCAAATCCCTAACTCATTAGTGTGCAACAGGTGGCATTGGGTCCTCAGGGCGGTTCACCTGTGGCCCCCAACCCCTGTCCACCCCAACAACCCGCTCTCCCTATTTCACCAGTGAAGAGAGTAGAGTTGTTCCTGGTGTGGTTTGTAGCTTCTACCTACTCCCTCAGCTGCTTTAATGACAATGCACTGCTAAATTGTGCCCCTCTCCTGTGTTAATCACCAGTTCCCAGTGTGGACAGAGCAGGACAATATATACTGTGCTTTCTTTATGGATTTATGTTAAATGTGTCTATTTGTGGGTTAATGTGATAATTGTAAGTGTAAGCATGTGTGATGTTTTGCTGCTAATTATTGGAAGGTTTGGGCAAATTGAAAGATATTTGCACATATATAAGGGGCAGCCTTTGACCCTTGTGGATACACCCCCAGATGAAGCATAATTCACGCGAAACGTGTAGAGGTATATAGTGTCCTTGCGTAGAACGTGTGATGTCACGCGCAGGACATGGCCGAAGTCCCTCCCCCTTCTTTCTCTTCCGGCTGGGATCCATGGGCGCGCTGTTAGAGCTCTGCAGCGGGCTGCAGTACAGTCCCAGATAGCAATGTGATCTGCAAGCTCCCCTACCGGCTCTATACAAGTTAGGGGTTGTCCCCATCTGCAGTAAGCTGATTAACCATCAGAGAGCCAGAGGGACGTGGGGGATTGCGCCATTTGTTTTAACAAGACTGCATATTGATGCAAGTGTTCTTTATTATTTTATCTATAAAGTTATTACCTTTACATTAATTTGGGTTTCCTTGCGCTTCTGTATTTTGTTTTTACAGGACAATATATACCAGCACAATGGCATCATGCAGCTGACAGGAAAAAAAATATTTCCCATGACTGCAATATCCCTTTTGCCTGTGCATTAATTAAAATGAATTTAAACTATTCTTTGTTGTGGACATGCAACATATTAGCCATGAAAGTATTGCAGCTACTCCGGTAAGATAGGGTTAAAGTGCACTATTCTTCTAAACCGCATTAGCCTTCAGAAATTGTTTGTGTTCGACCACACACATCCTCTTACAATAAACATACTTTGAGGAACACATTTTATAGGTACACGTGAAATCCTCATGTTAACGTCATTTCTTGCTTTTACAAGCTGGTTCAACTTTACCTAAAAGAGCTGATCTTTTTCTAGCAATTCCCTGATTTTGGGATGTAAGTGATGGCATGTTTCAGGGGTCATCTGCTACTCAACAAGATTTCTGGATCCAATCCAGTTAAGATTAAAATCAGTTGGTCAGAAAGTGCCTATGGAACAAAACAAGATGGCTCAGTTATTGTAACATCCTGGTCTTTAAATGACCTCTAACCCTTTGTAAGGGCTACTGCGGTTTCTTCTAAAGGTCAGAATGCAGTAAAAAGACCACAGCCCACCCGTAACTATAATTTATTACTGTTTATTTTGACTAAGGATAGGTTCAAGACTTGCTGGAAAACACATCTGTCCTTTCAGTCTTCAGAAGAACAACTACTGAAAATGATTGCACTATACCCATCGCTACTACGCATGCAGTGAAATCTGTGATTAATGTGCTGACATATAAGCATGTTCGTGTTCTTTGTCACTATTATCTTTACATGCTTTATAAACACGTTCATATTTGAATACTTGACACTTTCTAAAGAACAACTCACGTTTTTCAACTGTTGATGCCAGAACTGAGATTAATCATTTATTCTGTCTAACGCTCTTCAGTGAAGTGTACAAATATCCCTGTGATTAAACCTAACAAGGGACGGGTGCAGGGATCTAAAACAAAATACCCTTTACTGAAGGATGTGAATAAAAAAGTATGGTTCCTCTACTATTCTACTGCTACTGTCCGAAGTGCATTGGAGGATTTCCAAGACTGCTCTCATTTTTAGAGATAGGCGAATCCACCCGAATACATTTCCCAAATTTACCCCAATGCAACACCCAAAATCCGTTTCCCGGTGTAAAATCCAGAAACGGATTTGGGCGGTTCATCAAAAAACACCATTGGATGCAACCCGTGGATGGATTTGTAGAATCTAATCCACGGATTTAGCAATCGTTGGCGGATTCTTAATCATCCACCACCGGATTGCTGAAACAACAGATTGGATTCTACAAATCTGTCCACGGGCTGCGGAAACCGCGGGGTGTATTAGTAATATAGCCCTGGTAGGTTTGGGCTATTATTCTGTCTTCCTCCTGTGCAATAATCCCTGGCAAGGGTGGGTTTGCCAGGAGTAAATATGGGTTTTCCCCACACACTGTAATTCAGTTGGTCAGAGAAGGTAGTACTCAGGCCTTGTGTCAATCAGAGGCACAGGGGTGGGGCTACTGGATCTGTACTAAATGAACTGCCACTTCCTGTTTTAGAGAGTTCCTCTCCACCTTTCAGAGAGAATAGTCGATTCCAGCAAGCTGCCAGGGCTCTGGTACGCTTGAGGCCCTCCCTCTGGGAGAGGGGAGAGATATTCCTCTTACTCCACAAGGGAGTACGAGAAGAGCAAGGACAGCTGAGGACAGCTCCTAGGGCCCAGACTAAGAGTGGTGTCCAGGGACATCCTGAAGGTGACAACTTTTGATTGCTGTGTGCTTTGACAGAGACTGTGCTGAATCAGGAAGGATCAACAAAGACCATCTGCTTTTATCTATACCTCCTGCCTGAGAGTGGAGTATATTGGGAGGAGGGGGACATAACTTTTTTGCAGATACTCCACCCCACACAACTGGGGGCTGCACATGATGGAGGCGCTGCACCAGTAAGGAGAATTCGGGCACAGCCCCAGAAGCCTGTCCTGTTATCCCCCATGCAGGAGACTCAGGGCCCCCTGTTACCAGCAGGTATGCACCAACAAGACCCATGTAACCAGAGTGCTATTTCCCTTAAGAAACCCTATGTGAGATTGGGTACGGGAAGCAGGGTTACAGTAATAATAAAAAATCCGCAAACCGTGAATTTTTGAGATTGATCTGCTGAAATCCACGGACCAAAGGAACTAGCCGGTCCACTGCGGATGCAAATCCACCCCCAAAATTTACCCATCTCTACTCATGTTCCTTCAATTGTATGTCATATACTGAAAACAAAATCCTGCATATTGTCAACACTAAGAAGCACATGGATTCCCAGCTACTGTACCATCTTCATCCTGATTTGCAAACACAAAATGCTTAATACTGAAACTGAAAGCAGTCTTTCAACAGCCTTCATTGGGGTAGATCCTCAGAAGACCGGTTAATCTGGGCTATTAGCATGACGTTACCGAAATAGGTCCCGTAAGTTCGTTTTATCTGTATCCACAAAGCTAAATATATGCAAAAACAATGGTCATTCGTTATCTAGATAGCATACGCTTAACAACATGGCAAGTTAGCACTGTCTTACCCAAAGATGGCGTTACTTCGATTAGGTCCCTGAATAGTTGTTTATTTAAAGTAAAAAAATAGAAGACAGGAAAAGAACCCGGTAAATAACAATTACGATAGTTAAATTATAGCTAACTGTGGTCTTACCAGGATTCAGACCCTGTAAAAGACCTATTTCTGGCTCTTGATGTGAATAAAGCCACCTTTTGCTATGACTTGGGAAGAGCGAAACTGTCAAAATTAATTCCCCGAAATTCAGTTCACCAAAATCAAGATTCTTAAAAATCCAGGCGGATTCATTAAAATACGCCATTGATTACAATCCAGACAGATTTTGAGAGAGCAAGAGAGTCGGTTTTCTATTTTTTTTTTAGCATTCGCCAGTTGTATATATATATACAAGAAAATTAGAGAGACATGCCTGAGCTGAAAAAGAAGCATACCTGAGATATATGCTTAAGATATGCAAAGTACTGTATATGTAAATGAGCCCCGTCCCACACACTCTAAAAGGCTTTTCATACCAGCTTTATAGAGTTCATAATAAGACTAAGGTACCAACCTAATGATTAGAAGGGTGTCAGACCCTACAGGACTAGAACCCACAACCACTGCTTTTCTATGCAACAGCTCTAGCAGTGTGAGCAAAACCAGCTGTCATGTGTAGTTAATCTAGCTATTAGTGTATCTCAAAGGTATCTCAGATATGCTCCACAAGGAGCGTTAAACTGTCAACCAGGAATTGGAAGTGGTCTGCTTTTAAAGGAAGCCAGGGAGAGGGATCAACTACAGGTATATGCACTACTTTTTGGTGCTACATGACGGATATGCACAAAAATGGCTACAGTATAACAGAACCAGGACAAAAATATTCACTGTGCCATCTGCCAGAGTGCCACACATATACTGAATTTAAATACTTTATTTTACATGTAGCCATGGCTGGGTGTGGCTACTATTCTACCTTGTTCTGACATATCAGTCCAGGTAAAAACAGGCGGTGTTGGGATCAATCATGGGTTTTCCCCACTCAAGGCAGTACTCTTGAGTGACAGAAGAGGAGCTGGGATCAGGTCTGAGGTTACCAAATCCTGGGTTCAGACCTGGTACCCTCCCCCTGCTGTGCTTAAGGGGGTTGCATCCCAAATTATAGTTAGTTGGTCTCTACCATTGAGAGAGACAAGGTGTCACACCTGGGCTTCTGTGCACTAGCAGGCCCAGGATTCCTTCCCTTCAGGGAAGTGAGTGATTACCTATACCCCTGGTCCTACTAGAGGACAGGGGAAGAGCTAGGACTGCTGCGGGGGCCCTTGATCTGTAGTGCAAGTCCAGGAACCATCAGAGTCTGTGACCAGAAGTCTCTGCAATGGGCAGAGTTGCCAAGTGACTGCACTGGGAGAAGAAGAGAATAAGAGAATAAACCTGTTTCATATACCTCATGCCTGGTGTGTAATCTTTCTGGGGGAAGAGGAAACATTTCTACTGTGGGAGATTACCTCCATACACCTGGTGCCTACAGCAGATGGAGGCCCTGAGTACCCTGAGCTAAATGTCGGGTATGTACCCCAGAAGCCTGTTCTCCAGTCCCCCCAACCAACGGTGGACACCTCAGCCTCTTTTGAACCTACAGGTAGCATGCACCATACACCTGGTAACAGGGGAATCTCCCATCGGGCGGGGGAAACACCATTACATATAATAAATAAAACTCCACAAACTCACTTGCAAAAATTAGTCCGGGAACATGAATGGCTCCCTTGGCAGACCTATGCATCTTCAATACAAAAGGTGTGAACATATGGAAACATGCTCATCTTCCCTAGACTATGATAACTTCGGTAGACAGCGTATATCTAATAAACAATCATCACACAAAATTAAGGCTGGTTCTTATATATCATTATTAAGACTGACTGGCTGCTCTTGTGAAACCTTACACTAGCTATTCTTGTTTCTTATTATAATTGATCCCCTAGGCCAGAAAATACAATTTTTTCTCTCTGTTTTACCTCCATTGTGTTTAAGGTGTACATTGTTAACTAGAATAATGTTACTCACATTTATACTGGTTTCACCATGATCACTCCGATACATGTAACACCCCTACTACCCCCGCCCCCTCCCAGTATGAGAGATAGGGTGTTCAGTGAAAGGGAGTAGATATAACAGTCTCTGTGGCTTTGACAAGATTTGTACTTGCTCAAAAGGGTGTAGGTGCTCAGCGGTTTACCTGTGCATCCCAGGGTAGATGTAGTGGATTAGTGCCAGCTTGTAATAAGGACTGTTGAAGAGAATTGTCCAGAAATCACTGGCAGTCCACCTCAGGTCCCTTCTTAGGCCAGCTGGTTCTCCCTCTTTGGCGGAACCGCTCACGTGACCTGGCTGTAGCGCAATAAAATCAAATATTTTGTTGTGCGAAAAATTGTCCGCGCTGTCGCTCTCGCACGCGGGATCGATGGCCATCCTCATTGAGGCACGGTCTTTTGTTCGGCTGTGCGTGCGGTTGCTGAGCATGGATGTGGCCTTAGTCCTGAGGATGGAACTGCTCCCTACAGCTGTTTAGATACATATCTTCATCTTTTCTAGGGAGCCCAAAACATTGGGATACTGTCCCTATGCTGAAAATAATAAAATGGATACTGCTGCTTTACAGGCTAGGAGAGCCTGGAGACCTCCCTGATGTTATTTAGAGTCTGAGGTCTTCCCTGGTGTTGTTGGGATCCTCCCTGGGGTCAGGTCTGAATACAAAATGGTGGATCCCCACCTTTTATACCCAGGGTGTGTGGCTAACAGTGTGCCTCAGTATCTGGGCAGAATAATTGTTGCAACCGGGTCACACCATATACACGTGACCATCAACCAACTTCCAGAACTAACACAGGGCCAAACATGTTCCTTGAAAATACAACACTATAATAACATTATTGTGACTGACATGTCAGGGCCTGGTGAGGACTTAACCCCTACACTTCCTGCAGCTACCAGGACTGATATGCAGGGTAAAGGGAATATCTAGCAAGGTGCTACATATATCAATCTTTATTACAACCGCGTTGGTTTCAGGTTCGGGGACCCTTTGCTTCCCAAGATATAGGCCCTGGTATGGGGTGCCAGTATCCCTCTGCTTTTTTTACATCCCACGTGCATTTTAACATGGAGGAGATACCGGCACCGCATACCGGGGCTTGTAACTGGGGAAGTAGGGGGTCCCTGAGGCTGAAATCAACTTTGTTCAGCTCATGAGACCCCCTGCTCACGCACACTATGAATAAAAATAAAATGGTAGCAGCTTCATTACCTTAGCAGATATCCACTAAGGTAATGATTTTTTATTTGGGGAAGGGGGGTGTTTGATACTAGTGTGAGGGAGCAGGGCGTCTCCTGAGTTGAACAAAGTTGATTTCAGCCTTGGGGACCCCCTACTTCCCGAGTTACAGGCCCCAGTATTTTGTGCCGGTATCCCTCTGCTTTGTTTAGATCCTACGGTCACGTGTCCCTCCGGCACCCCATGACGGGGCATGTATCTCGGGAAATAAGATGTCCCCGGACCTGAAATCAATGCAGTTCAACTCCGGAGACCCCCTGCTACATTACTGTAATGTTAAAATTTTAATAAAACTCCCGCAATCACCTGTGAGAGGCGCGCAGTTAGAGTGACTGATTCAGCCTCTTACTGTGCGTCTATTAAAGAAAGGCAGACCCCGGTAGGACTCACACAGCAGGGACCCATCTGCCACGGCGCAACTCGGGTGGATCTCGGGCATATACCGAAATTCCATTTTGAGATTTGTTCGAATAACGGCCGCTGCATCTGTATGATGTTTGCTGTGTAAGATATTCATATTGGAAAGACAATTAAATAAAGAATTTGAGGGGAAAAAAACAGGTTTAATACAAATTTTGTTATTATCATGCTATGTATCATGTTCTGATATTTATCGGAATGTGAGTGATGGCAGATCTGCAGTTTTTAAACACCTACTCCAGGCTGGCATTAGCCTGTTTTGCCTACATATATAATGGGCAATATATTTGCCATTATATATATATGGGCAAGATAAGCTAAACCAGCATGGATTAGGTGATAAAGTATAACTTTCAAAACATTACAGTACACATTAACCCCTTATTATCCCAAGTAGCCCAAGTGGCCTAGGTAGCCACAGTGACAATAATGGAATATAAATCCTTTTTTTTTTTATGTGTAGTGCCATGCACAAGATTTATCAAAAGAGAAAGCACCATTACTTTTATTGGGATTCCTTTTCTTTGATAAATATTCTGATGTATTTTGCCCCAGTTTTGCAGCTAGAAACTCTATTAAAAAGACCTCTATAAGGATTATGTATCAAGGCAAATATGGAGCAAAATTGACACAAGTTGTGTCGTTTTCATCTTAATAATAATAATAATAGCATGTTTTTGTATAGCGCTGCTAGTTATACGTAGCGCTTTATAGAGACAATTTGCAGGCACAGGTCCCTGCCCCGTGGAGCTTACAATCTATGCATCTGTGCCAAAGTATTCAAGTACTTGCTCCAATATTTCCACCCTTTCTCTCTGTGCAGCCTTCTCTCATTATTCTTGGTTTCTTCTCACCAAGGTGCTCTCTCTTCCCTCTCTCCCACACCTCCTTCACTTATGTTGTCCTCTCTATCTTTATTTGCTTTCATCTCTTTTCACTTGCTCCCTTTTCTTCTTCCCCCTTCTCTGTTCCTTGCTCCTTCCTCTTTCTTTGTCCCATTCTATCTCCTCCTGCCCTTTCACTCATCCTTTCCCCCTTGAATCTTTCTTTGCCCTCTCTCTCTCACGCACGTCTCCTTTTATCCTTTGTCTGCCATCAAAATGCTTCTAGCTCCTTTACTTGTATAAAAGCTATTCACACATATCACGGGTTAACTTGAGTTTCAGGAGACACATGGACTTCTTTTAGACTTTATTAGAAATTGATTGTATCCATTTCTACTAACTTCCAATCCACGGAATATTTTGATTACTTGTGGATTTTATGTATAAAGTTCATTTTCTATTGTCCTATCGCTGATTTGAACATCATGATTACAATGAAGACTAAGGTAGCACTTTAAAACCAGGGAACTGATCTAATCCAGTACTATTTGGCATGCACTTTCTCTAAGGGCTCAGATAATGCTTAAGCAAATGTTTTCTTACTGAAAATTACCAATTGCTCACTTGATTTTAGAGGGTGCCAGCTGTTATGGCTTTGTTATCTGCTATTTATGTCTACCCCTCTGTGTTAGACAAAGCTTTGGGCCACCAAGCATTTCACAGTGAAAGGCCACATTTTACAAGCCTGCAATTCATCACCTTCTTTGCTGTGAGTCAGTTTCCGTAGAAAAAGTTAGTGAGTTAGTTGAATTACTTTACAAAAGTAGCACTACTTAAAGAAATGATAAAAGTGATAATAATTAGAAAAAGGTCTGTTGACCACAATTTGTATGCTCTGAACAAAACAAATGAAGAAAGTCTTCAAATAAACCCAGTTTTTTTTTAACAGTTTAAAAATAAAAAGTAGAGGTACAGTAGTTAAGGTGTGTTTTAGAATAGATGGTGCTCTGTGTTTCTTAGTATTATACGCAGTGGACTCATTAAAAGCATGTTAACATGTTTGTAGGTAGGTACACATTTTGGGAAGATCCTGCTCACTAGTTTTAGTAATCAAAAATTGTGAATAGTCTTTTCATTCTGCTTGGACTGTCTAAGGCCGTGATTATACCCAAAGCAGCCGGCGGCGCCACCGCGCGCCTCAAATTAAAATTGCAACAATCCAATGAATGTTTACATACCGCACACGATGCGCGTGCGCAGACAGGAACTGCAGGGCGGCAGACAGGAGGACAGACCTGGGATTTTGTTTTGCGCAGGCGACGGTCGCGTCACTTAAGTAGTTCAGCCAATGATAGTGAACCACTCCCGGCCACGCCTCCACCACACCTCCCTGTACAAAAAAATGGCAAAGGGACACAACTGAGTGACAGACAGAAAGAGGGGATCAGAAAGAGCGATTGAAGGAATTCTCCTGCATCAATAACTCAAATAATATGTGTGATCTTCTTTTAGATGGTAATTCTCTGGGTCCCAATACCCAACTTTTGAACATGTTATTTGTGCATCGAAAACAGATTGGGAGTCCTAACACAAAACAAATGTTTTTTTAAGGGTGGGTAGGGGGAGTTTAATGACATTGAGGAACCACAAGTCCAATGCAATGCAGTGCAATGTACTGCACAGTTCCCATTGCATACAGCAAATGGCTGTTGGTTTGTGTTGATTGTAACAAACCTCTGGATGAAAGTCCAAACCTAAACTACAAGTAGAATGTAACGGAGTTCCTTGAACTTGCTCACAAATAACATTTGTTGTGTAAACATAGTTAGTATTAGACATTCCTTTAAAGTCAAAGATAACTGATTACTTACAGATGTAGCCAACATTACTACAGTACACCCATTTTTCAAGAGGGGTTCCTACGAACCCTTGGGTACCCCCGCAGATCCCTAAAAGTCTTTGTGCAATGTTTAGGTCATTTGAAAATGTTACCAAGTGTAGAAGAATTTACAATGTATCTAATGTCAGACGCGCTATTAGAGAGGGGTGGGGTTCCTTACAATGTATCTAATGTCAGACACGCTATTAGAGAGGGTTGGGGTTCCTTACAATGTATCTAATTTCAGACACGCTATTAGAGAGGGTTGGGGTTCCTTACAATGCATCTGATCTCAGACGCGCTATTAGAGATGGTTGGGGTTTGGCTCTAGCCCAACCTCACATCATGTGACGTTGCATCATCAAGGTGATGCATCGTTGCATGGTAGCAGCAGGACCTGCCGGCACTTACAGAGGCCCCGCGCTCTCCCACGGCAATCACAGTTTAAATGTTGTGGTGGTTACATTAACACCACAACATTACACTGTGATTATGGAAGTTGGGCCGGGGAAGAGCGCGGGGCCAGGTGCAGTCGCACTGATGACACCGCCATCCAGCCGGCCCTTATTTAATATAAAATAATTTCAGCCTGAATTGAAGACAATTTCCACACCCTACTATGTACACAAAATATTCACTTATTCTTGTGTTCTTATAAAAGCACTTTTATTGGCGGTAAAAAGTGTAACAAAATCCACTTTCCAATCAAGTAGCTACAAAAGTTGGCTTAGCGGCACTGTGTGTTTTAAGTGCTATAAAGACAGGAGATTTATCTGACTAATCCTACTCTGCTGTTTCTAAAGCTAGAAATGCATGTTTTAAAACAGAATGAACACTGTTCCTGAGTAGATTTGAATTACTACAACTGTGCACTGATATCCACTCTCTGTATTAAGCACATGAATGACAGAAGACTCAGTTCTGATTTGCCCACAAGTGGTACCAGCAAAACTTGTTTCTATTTAACTTCCCAGAGAAAGTGAAGCTCAAAATAAAAATAAGGTTCGATGACAAGGAATTAAAAAAAAAAAAAAAATTAATATTTTTTCTCTTTGGTATCGTTAGGGGTTGGCTTTCAAATTGTAATTAACTGCCCAGGAATCAGGCAGCCCACACTCACGATACTTACACGCATGCCAGATATCTGCCCACATACGATTTCTTCTAAGTGCAGGTCTCCTCAAAGCTAGAGATACAAAGTGGAGCTCTCCTCACAAGTTCATAATGAAGTTCATAATGAAAGACAATGCCTTCCCACTGTTCTTGGCTGTCACATTAAAGGATAATTTCATTATGAACTTGTGTGTAGAGCTCGACTTTGTATCTTTATCTTTGAGGAGACCTGCACTTAGAAGAAATCGTTTGTCTGTGTTGTGTTGGCTACACAGCAGGTTTCTCCTCACCTGAGGCTGTTCCCCGTACTTTTGGAATAGTACTTTAGATTTGTGCACACACCATACAATTAGCAAGCACCCTATGCACATGCATGCACAAACTGTACAGTAAGGAAGCACCATTCACATATAAATGCACAATAAACACACATATCACAGACAACATTATACTGTATACACATGTACGCACATCAGATATACATAAACACATGCACATACATCAGATACACACATATCCCATGCACACACCTCATACATACACTGTGCACCACACACATCTCCATCGCATACAAATAAACACACAACATTTATGCACCATATATACACACAACCTCCATACATGCTTCATGAATACACATTCATCATATATGTACTAAACACCATATAAACACACACCCATACATTAACAACACACTAGCCATGCATCAAATTTACAAATACACCACATGCACCATATACTGTTTATACACACTCACCATACAGGCACCACACATGCATGCTTTCTGTATGCATCAAATATACAACGACATGCACCATATACAGACACACAATACATAAATCTTATAGATACACAAACCATACTGTACGTGCACCATATAGATACACACACGCGCATCATATAGATACATACACACCATGTATGCACGATATATATGCACACATAACTTACATGCACCATACACACACTATATACTGTTTACATACATAAACACATACAGTATATAGACTTACCAGCACACTGTAGAAAGGAGCCAGGACGAACTGCTGTGTGAGTTCTGCAGGTCAATCTGATGGCAGCAATCTGCAGTGAGTGGTACATAGCCTCTTCGCTTTGCTACCAGCCTGACATTTTAAAATCTGAATGACACATGAGGCAATTACCCCCCAGGCCGGTGACAATCTACAGAGCACTGTACATTTAATTTTGCAGGCACAATGCGTTCCTGCCACAGAGAAATTACAATCAAGGGCGCAGATTCATAATGCAATGTTAATGCACAGCAAATAACGTGCTGTTACCTAAAACAGGACCGGCCATTATTTGCACTGCCTCATTCACTAAGGTATTAACATGCAAAAAATTGCCATAATTGCACACATTTGAATAGGGTTAACGTAATTTTATTTTAGGATAAAGCTGCGTTATATTCAAATTATATGGCATTATTTAAGTCTTAAGGGTTCACTTTGGTTCCTAAACCCTAAGCGACCACAATGGATTTATCTACATTTTCTTGAAGCAAAAGTGGAATAATTATAGTGCAAAAACAGCGGGTAAATTTACCCACATAAAATAACATTTAGACCAACTTCATTTAAAAAAAATAATAAAATAACCAGACTCTGTTTCTTGCACAAGTATTTGACCAGTTATTGCAGTTGCGCGATTAGGATATATAAATATAATCCTTATTGAGTAACAAGTCATAAGAAAAAAAAAAGGTCAATACCATTATGCAAATATGCACGTGATCTTCTATAAACTCACAGTGACTGCCGTCCTTGCACAATATTTACTTAAGAAAGACCGAGGTGATTTCTGGTGGTTAACCGTATAACAGCTCATTAAAAATTAATTGCTACCGCTTGTGTAATGATACACTGCAATTAATCCTCGCAATTTGGTATTTTGTATAATTACAAACAATGAGGACATATCACTAAGGGCGATATTACTCTGAAAAACCCCACCAACATTGCAAATGCATTCAATGATTACTTTGTGGGGTGTGCTACTAACTTATTAGCGAAACACAACCCAAACCACAAACCTGAATCTCACCCTGGGAGTACCCCTATAGCCCCAACCTCTCCCAACACTGCCCGCAATTTTCAATTTGGCCCAGTATCCGAAGAGGAGATTACACAAGCGCTTCTCAAATTAAAACTAAGCAGCCAATGTGGACCTGATTTACTACAATCTAGGTTCCTAAGACTTGGTGCCCCAGCAATTGCCAAGCCAATTGCTTCCATAGTAAACTCTATCCTGTCTGCAGGCCATATCCCTAAGACCTGGAAAGCTGCAAGAGTTGTCCCAATCTTCAAAAGTGGGGACAAAAACACTGTCTCAAACTACAGGCCAATCTACCTTCTCCCAATCCTATCCAAAGTCATGGAAAAATGTGTCCACTCCCAATTAAGTAATTACTATAACAAGACAAATTTCCCTAACCAATTCCAATCTGGCTTTCGCCCCAAACACTCTACCGTAACTACCCTGCTAAAAGTTTGCAATGAAATCCAGTGTGGAATGGAACGGGGTCAACTCACTGGTGCAGTATTCCTAGATTTTGCAAAGGCTTTTGATACTGTTGATCATGCTATCCTGCTTAACAAACTCCAGAGCTCTGGAATAGGGAATCATGCTTTAAACTGGTTTCAGTCCTACCTAGCAGGTAGATCCCAACATGTTTCCATCTCTGGCTCTAACTCTAACCCCCTGGATATCACGTGTGGCGTCCCGCAAGGCTCTGTTCTGGGGCCCCTACTCTTCTCAGTGTTCATCAATGATCTTCCCACAGCTTGTCAGGAAGCCTCAATACACATATATGCAGATGACACAATCCTATATGCACACAGCCATAGCCTCTCCGACCTTCAACACATACTTCAATCTGACTTTTTCAGACTCGAAAACTGGATTTCCCAAAACAAACTGTTTTTAAACACTGACAAGACCGTAACAATGGTGTTTGGGACCCAGACTAAATTTTTAAAGCTTCCAGAGACTGAGCTTCAGATTAGAAACAACACTAACACCACCCTAACTCCTGTTACTAGTTTAAAATACCTGGGCATTTGGTTTGACTCCCACTTAACATTCAGGATGCACATTGATACCCTGACAACCAAGACCTATGCCAAACTAGGGGTACTTTAAAGGAACAAATCCTCCCTAAGTCTCCTGGTCAGAAAACGTATCGCACAGCAGATGCTAATGCCAATTATTGACTATGGAGACATAGTATATGGCTCAGCACCTCAAATCCACCTTAGCAAACTTGACACCCTCTACAATTCAATTTGACGTTTTGTTCTCTAATGCAACTATAATACACATCACTGCAAAATGCTCAAAGAACTAGATTAGTCATCACTAGAGCCTAGGTGCAAAGTTCAACTTTCCTGTCTTGCCTTTAAATTCTTCATGGGCAAGCTACCCAGCTACCTGAACAAGCTCCTCACCCCTACCACATGCAGCACTTATCACCTGAGATCAGACTCCAAAAGACTGTTCATGGTCCCAAGGCTCAACAAAGTATCCGGCCGTTCCTCCTTCTCTTACCATGCCCCCCAAAACTGGAACAACCTACCAGAGACTCTTACATCCAGCACCAGTCTAAGTTCTTTCAAATCTAAGGCTGTCACACATTTTAATCTGATCTGTAACTGTTTCATACGCCCATAATATAAATTATCTTTAACTGTGCATGCAATGTCTTGTATATAATGTATACCCTGTTCATTATGTAACTGTATTTGTAAACATGTATTATTTATCTTAAACTCGGTACCCAGGACATACTTGAAAACGAGAGGTAACTCTCAATGTATTACTTCCTGGTAAAATATTTTATAAATAAATAAATAATATGAACAGAGGTTCCCACGCTGAGCACTTGGTGGCAATCAACTTGCAGATTTATCGACACTCATTTTGATAACTGAAAAGTGAACTCTATGGGGGTTATTCATTAAACTGCGATAGTCCCAATCGGGGGGGGGGGGGGGGGGGGCACTATGGCACGCAAACCTCGCATTTACTCCTTTGGGAGTTTCCGTGCTGCACCTCCCCAATCGCCACTATTGCACTGCAATGATTAACCCCCTTGATGTGTTCATTTAAATTTCCATAGACAGAAACCTTTCACCTGCGCAATATTACACCCTGTGTGGGGTTCTGTGGACTGAAAAAACCCTGGCGTGTGACAGGAGACCTTATTTTCTGGCTTTATTCACAGACAAATGACATGACAAATTGTGAGCTTTACGTCGACTTGGAACCTGCCACAGTTCTGCTCCTTTCATATGGAAATGGCTCCGATTGAACAATTGATCATGGGAGGTGTGAAACATTTTTTTTTTAGTAATAGGGACAAAAACCATCATGTGTGGTCATTTCTTTTGGCAGCCATCATTCTCTTCAGTGGCACTCGGGCCTGCAAAGCATTGAACTGCTAAGCATAACCCAATGACTTTCAAAGGACTAAAACGCAGCTTGTCAAACAACTACTCTAACTTGCATTCTTTATACTTGACAGTAATTATACAGTGTAAGAGCTGTTTTACATGGCATGAACAACACCCAAACTGGAATTCGGAGAAAATACACTTTAGATATAGTAGGACACAAATTGTTAATCAATGTTCATAAATATTTGGTTATAATGTTTACATAGTGTAGACGTATATATGGTATGTATACGAAAGCTGCACATGGATTGTTTATGTTACTAGATACAATTGTTCTGTTCTCTATCAATGGATTAAGTCAGTGGGAAACATGATTATTCTGTTAGGCAGCCGTGACAGAAGCCTCCTAAAGTATCAAATGGGTTAACTGCACATTCTTAACAGTTTAAAGCAGCAAACCCAGGTGCTCATAGTTTTTTTTAACAGGGTTGGAATGGAGATTTTATTTTCAGCTCCGGGACCCTCCTGATTCCCGAGACACTTACCAGTGAAGATATTGGTGTCTCTGCCACTCCCGGGGGAATCAAAATGGCCTTTCAAACCTTGCGAATCTTGCGAGCGAATAAGAATCCGCAAAGTCACCCATAAGTACCTCGGGGGTCCCCAGAGCTGAAAATAATGTGGTTCAGCTCCAGGGATTCCCAGGTTCCTATCCTGTTAAGAGAAATTGCAATTTTCAGCTGGATTGCTACTTTAAACTAAAAATAATAACCAGAGTTAGCTTCTGTGATTCGTTTCCACTGTTCACTACCGACACACAGCACTTCTCTTTTCATTTGGCCGCTTTACAGAACTGTTTCCACAATGGATTGCATTTTACATTGGCAAAGTATCAATTTTGACTTAATGAACATGCCACGTTATATGTTTGTTTTGCCAAAGTTGCGCTCAATTTCCAGTGTGAAGAGATGATGAGATCTGATCCTTTGCACATCATTGTTTAAGTGAAAAATATTAATTGTTAGTGAAACTGATGATTCAAAAAGTATCTTTAGCTCTCTGTGGTTACTGGGACATATGACATCTACCTCATGGATAGAGTCTGGAACTTTCATACGGAGGCAAAAGCAGATTTAAAGAGTTTAATGGTGAAAGCATTCAGAAGCTCAGGAAATTATGAAACCAGGCTCTTCTCGCAACTAATAGATTAAACTTAAGTCTCTTCAAAAGATATGGATCTATGTCATTCAAAAAAAAGTGCATTTAGCCATCGCTGCTGTAGTAGAAGACAGTTAATTGCAGGTTTGTTAACATTTAACAAGCTTTCGAGACGTCTTCCTTGCAGATGTTCTGTTGTGTGTTACAGTATAGTTAAGAATATGACAACAGTGCCTAGCTGAGTTATAGTACTCCTACAGTAAATTTCTGAACCAAGAGTGCATCACATTAGTTTTTTACTGTCCAATCCGAAGTAACATTCCTCGTTTCATGTTTCCATTAGGTAGTAAATGCTCATTTTTTACATGTTAATTGCATGGAACTAAACACCAGCTGTTACAGATGTTTCATGCAGATCAAAGTTATTTGGCCTTGATTCAAAGAACTGACACCGTTCCCACTTCTTTGAAGAACCCTCATTGAGCTCCATTTGCCAAAGTAAAGAGCATCAACAAGTTAAACATGCCTCATACTTGGTTTTGGTATGCAAACTCATAAAGTGTATTGTTTAGTATACAGCATTGTTTGCTTGGACATCTACTTTGTAATGCAAAGACAAGAAAGAAACAAGACAGTTTAAAAATTTCATTGTGTTCTTTTATTATTTCTAGTAACATATACTGCATAAATACTCTAATCTTGTTATATGCACTTTTCAAAAAAAGCGATAACTTAAAATATAATCAGACAGGATGTACAAAAATAAATAGGTTCATTATATGTATTCAGGACAATCCGTGCTCCTTCACAGAAGGGAAGAAAGCAAATACTTATAAAGTATATTTACTATATACATATAAAAGCCATATTCTCTATAAACTGGCATAGACATGTGGCCTATGGTTGTTGGTAAACAGCTGTGAATGGACCTGCTATACCACAGAACTGCTTACCACTTTAATTTTCATATTGCATTTAAACATTGAATATGCAATATTTTTCATAGGGAATCATTTTTGAAATGTTGATATCTCTATACACACAGAATCATATCTCATGCGCAATACTGGCCTACATGTAGTTATATATTTGCCCTTGGCTGTGTTAATGGCTACCTGAGAATTGTGCAAAGCCTTTGTGAGGACAATGTACAACCAGGTGAAGGTTTGTTTGGGAGTCCTGAAGGCAACATAATCAGGTCTGGCTGCTGTTACCAGCTTCCTCTGAGGGAATATATCAAAAAGCAGTCATACATTTGATTTTCCTTTAGGATATCATCATATAAAGAATAATTTGTCCACCTAGTCTGCCCAACACGTATGAATAAGAATATGGCTTCATTTTTCTATAAAAATATACTGTGATACCATAGCAGCCATAAATAGCTACGTTGAAGCTCCTTTTCTACTCCTGTTTTTGTCCTTCCAAACTGAGGTAGGTTAACCCTGACCAAAAACAAGTTCAAACAAATAGACAACTGTCTGCCCCTTTTAGTTGGAAATCTTCACAATACTGTGCTTCTTCTGCAAGAAATGCCTGAAGTGTATTGTTAATACCTAATCTGGCCACTAAATGTTTTATCTTCTTAGCTTTTCTTTCTTTAAACTTGTAACAGACTTCTAAGGAAGGAACTTATAATGCCGCAGGGATGCTAAACATGAAGGATTTAGTGACACTAATTTGCCATTCTTTCAAATGTACAATTGTTATTAAACTGTATGATGCGACACCAGCAGCTATTTGCAGTATTCTTTTTCAATAACTCATCGTCCCCAGGTCTATCCGTGTGACATACACTTGCTACCTCTGACCTGCTTCATGCTGCGCATTTCTTTTACTGAAAAAAAGAACCCAATCGTTTTCTCAGATGGATGTTGTCTAACTACAGTTGGAAACAGTACAAAAGTCTATCAAGTGTTTAGGTTTTTTTAGAGTATCACAGTTTTCCTGGGGCAAAATACTGCCATCATAAGAGATACACCTTAAAAGTCTCTTTTTGAAACCCTTCCCACATGTCTTAGAGCAAGAGGACCAATCTCCCAGCTGCCACTGAGGGCACGGAGTGTCTGCACATGGTCGGATGTCATCTGGCTTGAGCTCGTTAGCACAGTCTGTTGAAGGCTGACTATTGATATCTTTGCATTCTACTGATCTTCTCTGCCAGCCCAATCCACATGTCTTGGAACATTCTCCCCACTCTTCAATAACCCATTCTGACAGGATTGTCTCTCTTATTGCATTGAAAGATTCTTTCTTTTTATTAGAAGGCTTCTCTGGCTGGGCTGGCTTCTTCACAAAATAGATGTATTTTATTTTTAGTCGATGTGAATCCCCCACAGTAAGGACCTGGATGGTTATAGGTTCCTTCAGTGGACTAAAGCTACGAATCCTTTCTAATGTAGCTGAAGAGCCGCTGTACCTCAATATGTTGCCATTATGGGTGATGTCTTGTTCCAAAGTTGACAAAGTATAATCACCATTGAGAATATAATTGCCGTCAGTTGCTTTGATAGCCAGGAAACTGCCATCATGCCTCGAACCCCTGTTATTACGTTGCTTAACTTCAATGTTAGTTGCACCCACAGGAATTGTAACAACATCATGATATCCAGGTCTACAAAGAAGAAAAAAACAGAACGTCTTAAAACCCCACTTAAAACATTCTCACTAAATCCATAACAAAAGTTATAACTGCGGGTTTCAATGAAAATCAAACATTTTAATTCAGTCAACACATAGAGTAACAGCCTTATAGAGGAATAGAATTGTATTATATGCATACACACATACTTAAAAGTGGTATCCTTAGTGTTTGCTATTTAAAGGTCTACATATTAAGAAAGGTAATGAAACATTTAATTGGTAACCGATTCATTGAACTTTAGTCCTTTAAATCAGTTAAAATGTAAACTTGGACACACTCCTAGAGTTTTGCTGGGCACTCACCATTTGTAAGGTCTTTTTGATTGATTTAATTTTACTTCTGAAATCTCTTTAAAAAATATTTGGTGTCTAAACGTAGTTGAAGCATGAACTAAATTGTTTGTTTGCAAGCTCGCACCAAACAGTAATGATTGCATATTGGATTGATTAATGTTCCTTGATTTTACAAGATATTTAAAAACCCTAAACCAGTGTGGCACTGACTTCACCTGGAAATGCTTAAAAACTGTACGATGTGGAAAAATATATGTATTTTTTTAAATTAAGCGAAATACAGATGCAACTGCCGATTTTAGACCACTTGGCAAGGAAAATCTGTGACCATCTCGCAGTAACTCGTCAGATGGTCCACAGAAGGCTGTAATGGCCCATCGGGTTATCACAGCTGGGGTCTCTGTGTTTGAATGGGACTCGCGGCCCAGTAGGATTCACAGTGTGAGTCCCATTCTAATGTAGGGACCCCTGCTGTGTTAATCCGATGGGCCATTAGTGTGGCTGCAGAAATCTCACAGCATTGGACTGGTTTTAGTGTAGAATTCTCAAGGCAAACAGTCTACAACCGGCAGTGGCCGCTGTACACATACAAATACAACAATGAAAACTTATATCCAACATATATTTAACATACCGTGCCACAAGAAAGGTGCCAGAAACTTTCTTGCAAGTGGATCCATTCCCACCACAAACCCCACACTTGTCAAACTTCTTGCTGGAACCAATGATACGGTCACATCCAGCTTTTACACACTGTCCTTGGATGCAGACAGAAGTGGAATCAGGGCTACATGAGGTACCATCAACTACCTGGAGATACAACCATGAAACGACCATGAAAAATAATGCGTATGATATATTCAGAAATCATATTGAGCTGAACAATTATCTAGCTTCAATTGTTTTCTTAACTTTCTTTAAAAAAAAAAAAATATATACATATATTTGATACATATGTACCTTTTAAATGATCTTCAGCTCTAAACATAGTAGATTAATAACAGGCATAATGAGTATCTGGTATGTATATTGTACTAAAGCGTCTTTGTTATTTAATACACATGGAGATCACATGACATGGCTAAAGTTGCTGAGAGTGAGTGTATGTTGCAGATGCTTTGCTTCAACATGACATGAAAGATCCTAGAAAGTTGTCATTTTTGTATGTATGGATATCTATGAAGTCAACACTATAAAGGGCTAGATTACTCATTAACACCAAGGTCGCTGTACAGGCATCGTTAAAAATATATAATAATCAACTATTAGTAGCTGTTTAACTACAGTTAGGTATAAACTACTAGTTTGCAACCTATAGGTTAAAATGTCTTCACAGAAATGTAACCTTAAATGCTAAAAAATCTAAGTATTACATTCATTTTAATAAAAAATATACTTCATTTCAATGCCACAATTTGACCCTACTGCTGAAATTTCTACCATTTGTCTACATTATGTTTTCCTTTCAAACTATTCTAGCTTTGACAAGGCGAGGAAGGAGCATAGTGCAATAGGATGATGGACATTTTATTCAAATTTACCTTAGGATTCAAAACAAAGAAATAGCCGGTGCCTTTAGCACGGCACACAAGCTTGCAACGGTCTTTTGGGGAGACTCCTGCAAACTTAGGTGTCCATTCTACTGCTGGTCCACTGCCAAATGGAGACTTGGAGAAATCATTGTGTGCTTCACACTGCTCTTCTCTGAAAGTTTTTCCTATGGATACCACACGAGAGATTAGAATATTGACCACGGCAATCTTTTTTAATGGAGATTTCTCAAATGTGTCATTCAAATGCCACTCACCATTATTGTCAGGGCAGTCCACAATGCTGCATGACCGATACTGCACTCGCTTGCCTTCACAATATTTCCCTCCATTCCTTGGGACTGGGTTGTCACACTCCCGTAGAGAATATTGGACACCTCCACCACAGGTTCTTGAGCATTCTCCCCATGGGCCCCAGAAACCCCAGCTTCCATGTACAGGAGTCTACAAATTGCAATAGGAAGATAATATAAATTAAATGAATTGCTAAAGGTTTAGAAATTGTCAATGACATAGGAGCAAACGAGAGTTCCAGTTAAACAAAGAAAGTTGGGTAATGATTACCATGCATTCATGAGGCAAAGCAGTTTTCCGCTGCTAGTTATCTCTGAAAATGTGCTTTGGTCATAAACAAGGCATGCTCGTGCTTATGCAACAGCCGTACATTTTTTACCTCTTTGCAGCTGCAAGCTCTTTAGCTTTGCTACTACACACTTGTCTTTGAATGAACATCTAGATTCTTGCACAGTAATGACTATATTAAGTAATCTAAAAAAAATCTATATTACTCCAAGATATAATTAATAATAACAAATAAAAAAAATTGAGGGAGAAACTCATACCTCATAATATTTCTTGTCAGTCTGGTCCATGCATTTCCCATTTATGCACCATTTCCCTTCTCCACAACTGGTTCCATCTGCCCAAGGGAAGTGTTTAGTTTGGCACACAAGCAGTCCTCCAGAGATACCAGTGCACCACAAGGTCGTACACGTGCTGGCGGCATCTGGACAATGTCTGGACTCGTCTCCAAATGTAAATTGGCACTGTTTATTGGCATCGTATACAGTTCCAGGGAGATCAGAGGGGAGCTGGATGGGTCTGTGGGGCTTGTCCAATAAGCACTCTCCTGAGAAAACAACATGTTTGGGAACAATTAGCACTAAGAACATTGCATGCATTGCTCCAACAGCCAGTTAGTTATATTCCATGTGCTAGTTGACTATATGCCCACTTCATTTCACATTGCTATGGAAAGATACATTTACACAGACCAATAAACGCATGTTTGGGGCGTTCGCAAAAGTATATCTTATTTGCTATATGTTTCACGAAAAAAATTACAGTATGCATTCCAACCCCAATCATGTTACAAAAAAAATCCCACTTTAGCATGCCTTTATCCTTACCATGGCCATTGTCCAAAAAAGATGTAATCATATTTGCACTGCAGGGAGACCAAGGTTCATATCGATCCAAGTTAGAAAGCATTGATGCCATCATGTGAGAATCTTGATTTGCAACATTGTAGCTGGAGCACTGTTTTGCTTCATCATGGGGCATATTAAACACGTGACCTAAAATATTTGCATTTGCATTAGATTTTAAAACACCATAAAGCCAGCTTCTTTTCAAAAAGGGGAATTCATTTCTTGTGTGCATTGTACGGTAGAACGGTTTTACATTTACATAACAGAACTCGACATTGCTCTCTGAGGCTAAAAAATCGTCAGTTTAGTGGAGTCTACCAACTTCAAATATTTCAAGGATACCAAGTGCACAAGTATTTCCTCATCATAATAGGTCCCCACTGAAAAATAAATACTTTACTATGTCCTGTGTGCTAATATAATAAAGATGGTCACAGCTGCAGTCAAAACATAAAACCCTGAACCTATCCATCTGGTGTCTCTAAACAAACATTAAATGCGGCTTTCTCCTTCCTGAGAAGTTTACTTTAGGGTATTATTTATATGCCAGCCTTAACACAGACACCGGACTCCGGAATTATATTGTGTATAGTTGTCATACCTAATTCATGGGCCGTTGTAAAGGCTGCTTGCAAGCCATCATCCTCAATGATAGAGCAACTGCGGTTTGGGTCACAGATTGTTCCGACATCAGCCATTCCAAGGGTATCACATGTCTGGGCTCCACAAAGATCCTTTAAAAAAAAAAGTATGTTTCATTATTAATTAGATCAAGGACAAAACTTTGGCAGGGAGCATTTGACTTTGGCTGCGGCCCTGATTTATAAAAAGCATATACATATTTGTATCCTTGGATAATACATAATTTTCTCTGAAATTGGACTAATTTATTTAAGCATAATTGAGATAATTTTATTACTGGCAAATACTTTGGTCTACATCAGACTAAAGCTTGTCAGCTTACCTAAGGAATTAACCGAAGATAAGATTGACTGGTCCAAAGCCTTGTTCTCTTACCTGTCTTGTAAAAAGGATTGCAGTGTCATAATGTTCTGCATGCCGGTCACTGGGGGGATTGTGCTGCTTTTGCCAACTGCAAAAGTTCCTCAATGTCAGGGCAGCATTGGAAGACACATCAGGCCCTTTCTGTTCATCGTAGATGACGAGAATCTTTACGACCACTAGACTGATTGAATTTCGGATGCTGGGATGCTTGTATAACTTGGCAGCTACAGACATTAGAGTAAGAAGGTAATGCTTCAAGCTGCTTCCATGGAATTCAGCCATAGACTGATCTGCTACAAGCATGGTTTCCACATAACGTGGACTGGAAACAAATCTCTTTTTCCTTGTGTTTCCTGAACCTGTGCAAAAAAGACAAGAAAATAAGCACATGCATTTTACACAGTAAATATTTCAATTTCACAATGAAAGAAGTTTATGAAGTGTTCATGAACTATTTTATAGTTGTAACCATTACAATGTTCATAGCAGTAACATTTTACATACCCTAAGCATATCTGTGTTAAGCTTATCTCTTTTTCCACTTTAACATTTAGAAAGCGAATCAAATTTTTAATAAGTTACAAAACGAATCACCTTTGCTACAGTAAATTCATAAGTCATCTTTGGCATGCTTGAGCAGATATGAGTCACCTTCCATCTTTGTTGCATTAAAGGAGTAGATATTAGATCATTGGCTTCCACGTGTAATCACAGTGCAGCACTTGTGACGCCTGCCAAATGATCGACTGCATCTCTGACCCTGAAACCGCAGTACCTTTCCAAGACACTATACCCTTGTACTGACATTCAGCCACTCCATTAACACTTTCACCATTAGAAGCAGCACTAGGAGTAACTTATTTGCAACCCAACGATAAATATTAAATATGATTTATGCTTGCATGCCTAGAAAAGTAGAAAGTATATTAATATTCTGATATAAGAAAAACTAGGCAGCATACACCCCGAGGCTTACATAGGCATGTTTATTTTGTTATCCCGATACTGCCCCTTTTTATGAATGGAAAATTATGTTTAACAAGTTTATTGTATTATATGTGTGCACTAGAGAACCAAAGTAATTCCTTTAACAAAACAAAGTGGAACCGTGCAAGTTCAGACATGCCATTTTTTGCAATGATATCATTTCTAACCCTGAATTGTTTAACCTGTTCTGTGCTGCGTAGTGCTTACACTCCTACTGAACTGCATGCATTTGTTATACCAATCTAGCCCTATGAAGGGATATTATATCCACTATGATAAACTCCAGCTGCCCTTCAACTGTACTAAAGCTACATACTGTACAGTTTAGAAGACCAGGGCTGTGCTGCTAATGAAGTTGCAGGAGGCTGGGTTACAGGACCCTGCCCTGTGAAGTGGAAAATAACCAGTTCAGGAGGCAGATCACAATGCCCAGTTCTACAAGCACTGGCCTCAATAGATCCCATTCATTTTACATGGAATTGCCCAGATTAACAGGGTGCCAATTCATTTGAATGCCCAGAACGAATTGTGAACGGTGTTGTTCTACACTGCACAGTACTGTATTCTGCAAGTAAAAATTAAATGCATAAGTAAGCAGCCGGTGATTTTGTATTTAGACTCACTTTGTATTGATAGCCCTACACTCTCACCATCTCGGCTTATTAAAAGCTTGGATACCATTTAGGCGGCTGAATCAAAAACGACTTCTTATCATCATCTAGCAACACCTCACTTACACTGTACAGTTTATACTACCGGCAGCAGGTACATCTCAGCATTTGCTGGAGCATGCAGCGCACTCAATGGGTCACCCAACCACAGTGCCAATGGTGACACACATGACATACCTGGTGGTGTCATTGTCTTCTCCGAGCGCGGCTCGCTTGGCAGCATCTGCTGAAGGGATGGCTCAGTCACCCCACACTTGGCCTTGGCACGACTGCGTTTGCGGATCAGGTGGAGCACCAGCGGGCTGGAGGAGCCGGACTCCGCCACGGTCAGGGTGTGGTTGCTGGGCTGGATGGAGTACTCTTCCCCACGGTGGTAGAAGGCACCCCGGATGCCACCGCAGAGACTCAGGGCGGCGCTGGAAGAGGGCTCCCCATTGACAGTGCCAGAGTAGAAGCATGTGGCCAGATTGCTGGGGTGTGCGGGTTCTGCTGCTGCTGCTGCTTCTCCTCCATGTGTCTTAGGGTTACCCACATACTGCAGGCTGAAGTCCGGGGCGAGGAAGCTGGAGTCAGGCTCCAGCTCCAGGGTCAGCCGCTCTCCAAACGTGTCCAGGCGGTACACTACCTCTCCCGTCCCAGAGGTGCCCTGGGCAGCACCCGCTGCCAGCCTCACGGGAACCACCAGTTCCTCCTCCATCACGCTGCAAAGGGCAGACAGGGCACACAGCAGGGCCGCTGCACAGGGCAGCAGGTACCCCACACAGCAGCTCATCTTCCTCACAAGGTCTTTGCAATGCAGGAGCGCACAGAGGGGTCAGTGGGAAGACCCAAGAGGAGCTGTCCCAGGGACAAGATGCAGCTTCTCAGGGACAAGAGGCAGCTTCTCAGGGACAAGAGGCAGCTTCTCAGGGACAAGAGGCAGCTTCTCAGGAGGGGACAACGTTCATCAAGCTGCTGAGTGTAGATCTGCAAATGTGTTGGATGCAGCAGATAGTTCTGCCAGTTATATATATAGTAGTTGTGCAGGATGCAGATTGTACAACTTTTAACAGCCTCCAGCAATGGATCTCCCTCCTTTCCCCAGTATCTTGCTGGAAGTTGCAGGTGGGCACAGGACTTTCCCCTCGCAGCTCACCCTATGCAGAGCTCAGTACAGATCCCAGCATGACTTGGGGATTTCTGCCGGAGCCGGACACCCCGTGCGGAAATTTATGGGATTTGGTTCCTGTAAAACCCTCCCCCCGGGCTTTTGAAGTGTGTGTGATCTCATCTCGTGCGTAGTCCGAGGAGGAACAAACCCTTCCTCCTGCTGGAGCCCAGCCAGAATAATCAATCATAGGGACGGGAAGGAGGGGAGGGGGGAGAGGAGGAGGAGGGGGGCACGGGAAAAAGGGGGGGGGGAAAGAAAACTTCTTGGCTGTCTTGGAAATCTCTGCAGCAAAAAAACTCGTTCCTCTCTGCAACAGGCAGAGACTTTCTCCAGAGATCTGGTGCAGCAGCCAGACTCACAGACGTGTGTGCAATGTATCACTCTCCATAAAACCAACCAGGCACTCTATAGGTGGCACTCTGACACTTTGTTGCATATCCCTTTGCTTTGCTTGCGTTGTTACATAGAAAGAGGTGGGGTTTGGGGGACCCTACTGATAATGCCTCAACTAGTAACGTTTTGTTTGGACATCTGAGAGACGTTAAACCTTGAGGATTATTTTGCTGGCCACATGTTAGCAATGTGTCTGGGTGAAGAGATGGGTGAGGGATTATTTTCCTTACCCTGTACTTTAGGTAATAGATACACAAGTAATAGTTACTGAGGTAATAGGTACTCAGGTAATAGGTACTCTGATTATGTTACAGTTTTTTTTTACAGTGTAACAAACAAAAAATAAATAGTTTGGGGGTTTAATAGTAAAAGTTGACACATGCTATATTACCTATAGGGTTGTACACTTGAAGTACTGTCTGGGAATCATCTGACTGCAGACCAACTCCTACAAGCTGCAGTGCTTCATTTCTCACAATCGTATCTCAGCCTAGTAACTTACTAGTTAGTAATGACTGATCCGAAGGGGTTAATGAAGCATTCCCGGTGGGGAGTTTTCCTTGACATGGCATTGGGAGCAGATACACAGCAAAGTAGCAGCTACACAAGTATATGGAACCCCTGTATATAGTGCACCCCGATTAACTAGTTCATTTTGCTTTAAATCACAGCTCTTTTCTTGGTAACTTAAAAAAAAAAAAAAAAAAAAAAACTAGCTCAGCTTTCTTGGAGGGAGGACAGAAAAACGGGTTTTGTAGCAAGCAGACTAAACACTGAGCCTTTCTAAGCTCCATACAGTGCTCATTTATACATACTGTACATGCAACCTGCTGCCTTCACATTTTCATGCAGACCCCATCTCCAATACTGTACCTGATCTGGCATCCATAGTGCATAATAATGATAGTTTACTCAACTTCTTCAGCGCAGGGTAATTTTATGGCAGAGCGTATTTGATAATAGCAACAAGTATTCAACGAGTAAAATAATCACACTTTATTTGAATAAAAAAAAGTATATTTAATAGTTTCCCTGTATAACAATAAGAATGCATAGCAATATACATAGACTTTTTAAGTTATAGTGCATTTCTTGCATCATATTATTGAGTTACTATTTTCAGCGAACATGCCAGAAACTTCAAATTCTGCACAGATATTGCACGTGCAGTAGAACATATTTTATGTTCTTGATTTATGACTTATACAAATATGTACCCTTTTATTTTATGACTTCTTCACCAAAGAGCTCTTTAGTAAGAACTGCTGAGTTGCATGCGCTCTGTGCTGTACATTAAATTGACACAAGTACTGCAAATTCCTTCCAGAAGTGATTGCAATGCTTAGATTTGGGCCCAGAGCCACGTGGAACCGGTATTTAGGGCCATAACTACTAAGCAGTGCTCTGCCCTAAGACACTGGCAACTTTAGACACTTTGCAAGCCATTCACCTGAAGGCGTCTTATGGTAGAGCAGCTGTAATAGGTAATGATAGGCATTATTTGTTTATTTATAACATGTTTTACCAGGAAGTAATACATTGCGAGTTACCTCTCGTTTCCAAGTATGTTCTGGGCGCAGAGCTATGATAACAATACATGGTTACAGTAAATGAACAGAGGTTACATAGTCAATTCAGAGTCATTTCATGGACAGGTAGAGATATCATTATTGGCGTATATAATAGTTACAGACAAGATCACAATTGTGTTAAAAGAGGTGGGATAAGCCTGCAATGTGTTAGAAGAGACCCTGCCTCAAGCAGTATAAAATCAATAAGTCCAGGTTAGTCGGGACTCTGGGAAACTCAGAAGACGTCAATGCTTTAAACACAAGGAAACTCCGCCTAGTACATGTAACTACGTCAGTCGAATATGGCAATCCACACTTTTAACCCTATATAGTCTCAGGGGAAGCACCTGATTACCCAACTCTTTTAGTGCAGAAATATATCAAATACTTTCATTTAAAAAAACGTGTGGCATATTTGGATGGTGTTGGCTATATGTTAAATCTAAAAGACGTAAACCCCGTGCAACCAAAACCCACCTGGAACCTCAAAATCTTTCACCAGAACAAGGTTAGTTCTGTTTCAGGTACTGCATATTTTTTTTTTTTTGCATAGCTCCAGCTGTTTTGCGCAGCACACAATCATTTTATTCTAATACTAATGGGGCATAAAGCTAGTTTAAGTACAGCATCTGCTTCATAGTTTGCCAGACAAGTGACCCCGATTTGCCCCACCACAGGTTTGTGCACATACTGTACAGATCCACTTGTTAATACATGCTAAGCAGCTTCCACTAAAACATGACATTGTCTTAGATATTGTGGATTTGTATCCAAATTGAATTTATATCTCTAACCATTGCAATGTGTCATGCACCTGCATTTCTGGGAAATGGTTTCACTCTGATCACTTAAGCAGAGATGTTTAGTTTAAGCCAATGATTTTTTTCCCCCTCTATACATAGGGGATGCCAGCAACTGCAGAACAGCTAATCCTTTTTCTGTTGTATTTATTTATTCATGTTAAGATAACACATGTTTGTAATGGAGTGCTTCCATACTGTAAAATAAAAATACAGAATAAGCACGTGACAATTAAAGAAACAGACTCGTGTTTATTTATTATCATTTATTTATAATGCAGCCACAAATCCCAGAGCGCAGAATAATAAGCGGCGATATGCCATGACACCTCTTGGCGCCAGAAAACACTTTACATCTCATTCGCTCAAGTGGGCTGCAAAGGTTTGTTCTGGCGTAGAAAGTTGTATTATGGCAAAGCCATCGTAGTTAATATGGGCCACAATGTATGTAAATACTTGATACCTAAGAATTACCTGAATAAATGTAGGTGGAAAATAAATAATCGGCACTCTTGTTGTATGTAGAACTATAGATTTATGGATATTTTATAGTTACATTAAAGGAATAAACAGAATTTTCTGTCACCATTATTTTTATGTCTTATAAAAAGTGCCCCCTTAAATGTGTAGCTGCAGTTCTACAATTCCACACCAGGTGGCGCGCTTCCATAAGAAATTGAAAGCATTCAGCTCAGAATTGTTTCCCACTAAACTACTTTACACGTCTCTGCTTTCCAGACCACATTTTTTTTACATTTCACACTTTTTTTTCTTCTAATAGGCTTAATTGCAAATTTGTTCCAGTCTTTTGACGTCACATCCCGGAATCGTTTGCAAAAGACTGACAGCCAGTCAACTTCAAACACATTGACAAGGTCTTGTTATGTTTGTTTCTTACAAAGGTGAGAACCTTTCTAAGATCTGCTGTCTGATGAATGTGGATAGGATTTAATGCACACGGGCAAGACCCCAAACCTCTCACTGACTATCTGTTAAACAGGTTAGCAACCCAGTAAAAATAAAACAAAGAGCACTAAGTCCTTTTTGTTTGCTTTGTTGTGACCATTAGGACTTTTAGTAACTTGTATGATATTTTTGCAGCCTGGCACTGCATTTAAAACAAGTGTGTGTGTCTGCACGATGTCAAATATATTGTAAGGAACCTGAACATTCACCATACTTTTTCGTTGTGAGATATTCTCCTTTTTATTGTAAATAGACGCAAGTAACTGGTAAACGTTCATTACATCATGCGTGACTTTATCTGATTTTTAACTATAAAGATGCAACAACTTTTTTTCTCTACGTTTACTGAAGTGTGTAAAAGTATGTCTATGATATTGTTACATAGTAGATGAGGTTGAAAAAAGACACATGTCCATTGAGTTCAACCTATGTTAAACTTAGGCCTCGTCCAGGATGGGTGGAGGCGCCCTGGCGCTCAAGCGCTTCACCCTGCTCGGCCGTGCTTTTCATGGCCAGCTAGGTGCGCGCGCGTCTCGGGGCGATGCCTCTACGTCATGGAACTGGTTCGCCCTCATTGGGCAAACCGCTCCCGTGATGCGCTTGCGAGTGGCAGGACACGTGCATTGTCGCAATGTGTCTAGCGTGAGCGTGCGCGCCCGCTCAGCGACACCCTGGCGAGCCCTTAGACAACAGACACTTATCTTATATTTGTAATTACTGCATCTTGATCCAGAGGAAGGCAAACAAAAACCCCAATTAAATATTATCCAATTATGTCTCATAAAATAAATTCCTTCCTGACTCCAATAATGGCAATCAGATTACTCCCTGGATCAACATCTTTCCAATGTTTACTTATTTGGTATAACCCTGCATTCCTTTCCTTTCTAAAAAGATGTCCAACCTTTTTTTGAAGATATCTATTGTATTTGCCATCACAGTCTCCATGGGTAATGAATTCCACATTGTTACTGCCATTACTGTAAAGAAGCCTTTCCTTTGTTGTTGGTGATATTTTCTTTCCTCCAATTTTAAGGGAAGAGCGTATGTCCTTTGTACTGCCCTTGGGATGAATAGTTATTTTTAAAGCTCCTTGTAATGACTCTGAATATATTTGTATATAGTTATCATATCCCGTCTTAGACGCCTCTTTCCTAATGTAAACAAATCCTCATAAGTCCGATTTCCACCACCTTTAATCATTTGATGGCCCTTTTTATAGTTCCATAATGTCTTTTTTATGGAGTGGTGCCCAAAATGGTACTCCTTATTCAAGGTGTTGTCTTACTGCTGCTCTATACAGTGGCATCAGAATGCATTCTCCCCTTCGTCCCCTGTGTAATGCACGGTAAGATCTTATTTGCCTTTGAAGCTACTGCCTGACTTTGGGCACTATTGCCAAGCCTGCTGTCTATGAGCCTCCTAAATCCTTCTCCATCAAGGATTGACCTCATTTTGCCCCATTTAATTTGTAAGTAGCCTTTTTATTCTTGCTTCCCAAGTGCCTAACCTTACATTTACCTGTATTAAACTGCCATTTACCTGCCCTGTTGTCTTCTTAGACACGCTGAAATAATGTAATTCATTATTTCGTAATCTGCAAGCATTGCCACTGAATAACTGAAAAATCTTTGCTGTAGTGTTGTATATTTGGATACAGTATTTTCCATGCACTAATATGCCATAGTGGTTAGCATCATGATATCCACCAGGTGGCACTAAAAGACAATTTATATGCTGAAACTTTAACTACATATACTACTCATGAAATAGTTAATCAGAATAAAGGAGCTGTTTTCTTTTGTAGTGGTTCGTACATTCAGATTTTCTTTTTGTAATTTAGTTTGTTAGCAATAGATGATTCATCCAATGTAAGAACAAAATGTGCTTAGTTCATTAAATTTGGGGTGCTGAAAATTGGTGTACAGTGCCTTACTCCTACAGTTACTCTTTACAGGTTACAAAATAACAACAAAGCTTGTCATCACCAGATGTAATATATGCTATAATCAGTCAGCAACATTTTCGGTGATGAACATTTAATGTTTGCACGAAACAAATGACTGAATAAAGCATATGAAATCTGGAGATGCTCATCTTCACTGGTATTTGGTATAATGATATACAAACAAATCAAGCGCTAAATACCTCCACACCAATGAGTGCAAACATGGGATAGATACAGACGAGACCACTAGTATTCTAAAGCTTGCCTTAAACTAGCCCGGTTACATTCTGGGTATGTGCTGGGGGTAACCTGGCTAGTTTAAGGCAAGTTTAAGGCATTTCTGCATTGACTAATGACCCATAGGATTACCACAGCAGGGGTCCCTGGCAGTCCCATTCAGTTTGAATGGGACTGCCAAGGACCCCCGCTGTTAATGTGGTGGGCCATTAATCAATGCAGACATGCTGGGTCTAGTTTAAGTTGTCTGTCAGTTACAATTACACAGGTTGTTCACACTCCCTGTTTCTTTTATATAAGACAGTTTTGTTCTTTTTGCATATATGTTAAATAAAGTGTTTTAAATTATATTTAGTGAGTGGCTATAGGGTTTTTACCAAGGATTTAATGCTTTCTAGCCCTCTATTGTTGGTAGCGAGTACACATAGGATTCTTATTGGTTATCTCATTAACCTCCCTCCCTCCCTGGGTCTAGTTTAAGGCATGTATCCAGCATGTACCTGGGTGTACCTGGGTCTTTTTGGCGATTGCCATTGGTTTGTTTAGAATAACCGTGGGCACAACAGTATAGGCCAACATGTGAAATCTAGGGGACCCTATACTTTCTCTAAAAAAAAAGGGTGGAAAGTGCTGCTGGAAAAATAGACTGTCTCCTTAGTCCTAGAAAGTCATATAACAAAGAAGAGAAAAACCCAGTGCAACCTCAATGAAGGGAAATGGGAGAGAAACAGAACTGGATAGAAAGGGTAGGTATCTCTGTAGTACGTTACTCCTGTGCACTATTCGGCCCTTCACATAAGGTATTTCATGTGGAAAAGAAACAAAGGAGCCTCATCGCACAACATACAGAGATCATTTATAAAAGTGGCTCCATATGTTTTTAAGAAAAGCTTTAAAGAATCACTAGATTGTTAGTGGTTAGGGATTATTTCCCTGAAAATGTTATAAAGTATCTCTTTGTGTTGTGCGTAGGGTTGCCAGGTGTCCGGTATTGAACCGGACAGGCCGGTATTTGGTTCCCCTGTCCGGTAAAATATGAGAGATAATACCGGACATGGGATAGAGCAGGGCTGCTGCTGCTAGGGGGCTGGGCAGCTTCTGATTGACTGAATTACACAGCAGCAACCAATCAGGAGGTGGTAAGAGCCTGGGGGGTGGGGCCAAAGAGGGAGGAAAAGCATGCAGCAGAGAGGTGAGGCTGTGTGTGTGTGTGTGTGTCTCAGTGTGTTTGTCTATCTGTGTCCTGTCTGTATATATGTGTGCCTGTCTATCTGTGTGTGTGTGTGTGAGTGTATGTGTGTGTCTCAGTGTGTGTGTATCTGTGTGAGTGTATGTGTGTGTCTGTCTTTCTGTCTGTGTCCTGTGTCCTGTCTGCATATGTGTATGCCTCAGTGTGTGTGTGTGAATGTCTCAGTGTGTGTGTGTGTATGTCTCAGTGTGTGTGTGTATATGTCTGAGTGTGTGTATATATGTCTCAGTGTGTGTGTATATGTCTCAGTGTGTGTGTGTATATATGTCTCAGTGTGTGCGCGTGTGTGTGTGTGTGTTTATGTATATGTCTCAGTGTGTGTGTGTGTGTGTGTGTGTGTGTGTGTGTGTGTGTGTGTGTGTGTGTGTGTGTGGTGACAGACAGTACATATAGTAGTACTGGCAACTTTGTTTCATTGCTCACTCCCCTCACTTTTCTTTTACTATACTAACAGTCTTCCCATTTTCAAGATCTATTAAAAATAACCACCATTGTAAATTCTAAGAAACGCTCCATAACTCAGCTCTCATCACAGCAGCATTGCAATCTCTGCAGCACTCTTACTTACAGATCATCCCCAAGAAGGCAGAGCAGGTTACTTATTCAATGGCATGATTTAATATGCAATTTAAAGCTGGATTTTAAAGTCTAAATTTGAAAACTGCTGTACTGAAAATGACAGGGGGGGGGGGTGAGAGGATGAAGGGATGGGGGGTAACAGAGGATGAAGGGAGGGGGTATGAGAGGATGAGGGATGGGGGATAGGATGAAGGGAGGGGGTGAGTGGACAAGGGGGGTGAGAGGACAAGTGGGGGTGAGAGGACAAGGGGGGTGAGAGGACAAGGGGAGAGAGAGGATGAGGAGGGGTGCAACAATCTTGGAATTTGTGTGAGGAGCATTAAGATCAGTATTGCATGCGATGTACAGTATGACTGCAGGTCAGTTATTTATCAATTCTGACCATTACGTAATTTGTTCTAAATTTCACTCCAAGCATGCACCAATTTGCATCAATTTGTACTATTTCATATTCTATTTCCTAAAAAACTTTTCGGAAGGGCGCTCCCTCCCAAGACCCATCCCCAGATTTTTTACGAATATAAATTGGTGCAAATTGGTGAACACTTGGAGTGAAATTTAGAAAAAATTACATAAGTCAGGTCATTTATAAATAACATTCTCCCCACCAACGATTCTCGCGTGCGTCGCACCTTTCACCATTGTGTCCAGTATTTTTGGACAAGCCACCTGGAAACCCTAGTTGTGCGATGAGTCGCCTTTGCTTCTTTTCCACATGAAATACCTGATGTCAGTTGTTCTCAACTCCAGTCCTCAAGACCCCTCAACAGGTCAGGTTTTTTGGCTATCCCTGCTTCAGCACAAGTGGCGTAATCAGTGGCTCCCTGCATCAAAGACTGAGCCACTGATTGAGCCACCTGTGCTGAATCTGGGATATTCTTAAAACCTGACCTGTTGGGGGGTCGTGAGGACTGGAGTTGAGAACCTCTGCCTTATGTGAAGGGACGAACAGTCTACAGAGATACATAGCTTTTCTATTCGGTGGCTTAAATCTAGGCACTTCATGTCAGTACATCTCGTAGCCCCTTTTATTCCGAGTCCTATTTTTGCCTGAACATACTTCACTACATATATATATATATTTTTCTTTTTCTCTCCCATTTCCCTACATTGAGGTTGCACTGGGTTTTTCTCTTTTGTTTTGGTATATGACTTTTATTCTGGAGGCCAGGGTCATGTGTAGGATGATTAGCCCAGATAGGTTCAACTCAGCCCTCTTTCCAAAACACAACAAGTCCTGTATATTTTCTTCACCTTATTTAGGGAAAGCAGCATTAAAGACAGGAACTTGTGGATGAGATGTAGGTGTTTGAATAATGTCTCTCTGTGGGTGATTTGTAGTAAGGGCAGGTGAAAAGGATAAGGCCCTGCCACTAGAGCAATTACAGAAGGTACTCAGTCAGTGATGAAGGTGGAAAAGGAAGTGTGAGTGTATTCTGGGTAACAAGATAGCCTGGGGACAGACCATCTGTCAGCAAGGCAGAGGGGGAAAAGGCAGACTAGCCCACTCTGAGGGAAAAGCTGAGGTTGCTGTAGCAACTCACTGGCATAAGGCAGAGACAGGGATTGCAACACTGTGTCGATCACACAGGCACTGTATCTGTGCACAGAGCAAAACACATGCAGCTGGAACTGAGAATCTGACAGGCAGAAACTGTAAAGGAAAGGGGGGGGGGTGAAACAGAAATGGGATTCTTGTTCCATGACAACTTTCTTGGACTAAGGAGACAGTCTATTTTTCCAGCAGCACGTTGAGATTTCGCTGGTTTTTCTCTGGTTTGGTATAATGATGTTGCCCTGATTTTGGGATGGTGGAACATTGTTTTGTAAGGATGGGTGCTGTAACCGTTAATGCATTCACTTGAGTACTTGACTTAATTTAAATATTTACAACAAGGAAATAGAAAAAAAAGTGGAATATTACTACCACTCGTTGACTGTTCTTTTATACTAGGAATAGAAAGTTAAGCAGTCGTAAGAAAGGTTTAGTTGCTGTCTTAAATTCAGATTTTTGTACCTGAGAGATTAGACATCAAGCATTTCCCAAATACTTTTGTGCACATTCAATACATCAAGGTGCACTCACTGGGTTAACTCAGAATGATAGCTAACTTTAAAGGTAGTGGACTGTCAACGAAAGATGGTTCTGATGATAAAATCATTAAACATAAAAGGGAAGCCCTTTCTTTAAAAAAAAAAAAACAATGTCCACCAAGCATCAAATAGATTAATTATGGTATTGTTTGAGACTTAATAGCTTAACAATTCTTTAAATGTTCTTTGAAATATATTTTTTTCCTGCTAGGTCACTGCATCTTAAATACATGATCGTGCTTAAGTTGTTTCCTGATGAAAGTGATATTGGGAAATCTTCCTTGAAATAATAATTATCCTTGTTTATTTGTAAAGCGCCAACATATTCAGCAGCACAGTACAATGGGGGTACAGAGATTTGATCATTACATAAACAGAGTTATGTAAGGGTATGTTAGGGGGTGTTCCATAGTTTGGAGATTGGTCCAGCCGCACAGCTGGTCTCAATGTGGTTGGATAGTTAGGTGGAAGGAAGCGGTGATTGATGTTAGAGGTATGCCAGATTCCTTCAAAGGGGAATTTTCAGGGAGTTTTTAAATGTCTGAAAGATGGGGAAGTGTCTGATGGCACGTGGTAGGGAAATTCAGAGAGGAAGCACATGAGAAGTCTTATAGTCGGGAATGAGAGGTGGTGATAAGGCAGAAGGAAAGGTGGATGTTGTGGGGAGAATGTAGGGGTGTTTAGACATATATTTGGGGATGAGGACTGAGATGTAAGGGGGGGCAGCGTCGTTGAACACTTTTTAAGTAAGAGCTCGGGTTTTACATTTGATTCTAGATGATATGGCGCAAGCCAGTGTAGGAATTTACACAGTGAAGCAGCACAAGTGGACCGGTGAGTGAGGCAGATGAGTCTGGCAGCAGCATTTTGGATGGATTGGAGTTTGGATAGGTGGACAAGGTGGACAAGTTGAATGCCAACTATGAAAATGTTGCAGTTGTTGAGGCAGGACAAGATGAGTGCGTTAATTACGATTTTTGGTGCACCATGAGTGAGAAAAGGGCGTATCTTGGCATTATTTCGGAGGTGGAAATAGCAGGACTTCGTAAGGAAATTAATGTGAGGAATAAAGAAAAGATCAGAGTCTAACATGACCCCTAGATAACAGTCATGAGGTGTTGAGGGGATTTTGGTGTTATTGACAGTGATGGAGAGTTTGGGTATAGCGGTGGCAGTGGAAGTGGGAATGAGTATTAGTTATGTTTTGGACATATTAAGCTTTAGGTAACGGTGGGACATCCAGGAGGAGATTACAGAGAGGCAATTGGTGAAACGGGACAGGAGAGAGGATGAGATGTCAGGAGAGGAGAGGTAAATGTGGGTGTCATTGGGAAACAGATGATCCTGAACACCAAGAGATTGTTAGTTCAACATGAGAAGAGGTGTAGAGTGAGAAGAGTAGAGGGAAAAGGACAAAGCCTTATGGGGGCGCCTAACAGAACGAGGGAGTGAGGATGAGGAGACACAAGAGAAAGAAACACTGAAGGAGCAGTTGGATAGGTAGGATGTGAACCAGGAGAAGGCTGCGTCACATAGGCCAATGCAGTTGACATTGTTAAGGAGAAGGGGATCAATAGTGTCAAAGGCAGCAGAGAGATCTTGAATAATTAGTAAGGAGATGTGACCTTTAGACTTAGCTGTGTGGTTGGTCACTTTTGCTAGTGCTGTCTCAGTGGAGTATAGAGGATGGAAACCAGATTGCATAGAATCAAGCAGGGAGATGGAAGAGAGAAAGTGAGCCAGGTGGTTGGATACAAGTCACTCAAGTAGTTTGAAGGCAAAGGGGAGAAGAGAAATAGGGAGATAGTTAGAGAGGAGACTGGGTCAGGAGAGAGTTTCTTGAGAATGGGCGTGGTGAGTGCATGTTTGAAACAAGATAGAAATTTGCCATAGGTTAGATAGAGGTTAAAAAGGTGAGTTTAGGGGGGGGGAGGGCTAAGTGTGCCAAAGAGGGATCTGAGGAGATGTGAGGGAATAAGATCAAGTGGGCAGGTTGTAGGGTGAGATAATGAGAGGATCGAGGAGACCTCATCCTCAGTTACAGGAGAAAAGGAACTGAGGGTTGACTTAGGTGTGCACGGGAAAGGTAGGCATTGCATGTGGAGCTTAACAAGAAGAGATGGCTTGTCTGATTTACTTAATCTTATCTGGAAAGGTCTTGAACTGTGAGGATAAAAGGGGGTGCATGTACAGTTGGGCAGAGATTGGTGTTAAAGGTAAAGAATAGGAGTTGAGGGTTAGAGGACAGAGTATGTATGAGTGAAGAAAAGCAGGTTTGCTTGCCAAGGGAAAGAGCAATAATGTAGGCCGAGTTTATGAATTTATAGTGGAGAAAGTCTGATTTAGATCAGGATTGTCTCCAGTGCACGAGCACTTTTGGAGGTAACGTGTGCCACAGTTGTGGCTTGGATTGTCAAAGGTGATGTGTGGTGGCAGGAGCCATTTTGTCTAAGGCTGATGAGACTATACTATCGTACAGAGAGCTTGCAAAACCAGGACAAAAAAAGGTTGAGTTGGGAGAGGAGAGGTTGTAGAAATGTTGAAAATTGGACGGGTTTAGAGTATTTAGGTTTCTGTATGGACTTGTAGAAATAGGTGTTGTGCATCGGCAGGGGGTAGAGTGAGGCTAAAGGTTAGGAGATGATGATCAGAGAGAGGAATGGGCTTGTTAGAGGAGTTAGGAACAGATGCAGGAGAAAACAGGTCATGGGAGTGTCCATTGCAGTGAATAGGAGAAGTGGTCCACTGGGAGAGACCATAAGAGGAGGTTAAAGAAATAAGATGTGCCACTGAAGTGGCATTGGGATAGGTAAGTTAAAGTGTCCCAGTATGATAGAAGGTGTGTCGGAATGAGGAAGCCAGGCAGCAAAGTTGTCAAGAAATTGAGAGGTAGGTCCAGGGGGATGATAGATGCAAGCAACTCAGAGGGAAATCTTTAAATATTTGCTTAAGCAATTCAGCTTTCACTGTTTATGGCTGTCTTGAGTTGCATGGGGACCAATAAACACTTCCAGCCATATATCATTCAGATATCTACCAACGTTTAATTACAAATAATCCATCAGTTACACTTAAAGGGTTATTTACTAACATCTTCTGGCTGGAAAACATAAGTCAAATCAGTGCAAAAGAACTGCCCGGATTAATTAAAGGAACAAACTCAAATTGCTTTCAAGTGCATTCCTTTTCTTTATACAGTGTTATTTCTTTTTTTGCACTGGTTTTGCCTCAGTTTTGCACCAGGCGACTTAAAGTAGTAATACCCGTTTTTACAGTACGGGGACAGGCGAGTCCTCTCTAGATGCACTACACTATTTTCTGCTCTGGGGACCCCCTGGGTACTGTGATAACGTCCTGTTTTTTTTTAAAAGGGGATTTAAAGGGCTTTTCAACAGGAAGCTGCAACCAGTGATGTTTCCGCCTCAGTGGGCCTGAGTTGTTCATCTCTTGGGGACTCCCAAGCTCCAATGCTGTAAAAAAACAAATGTTGTACATAAAATAAAAATAAATAGGGGGAATTGCTGATTTACATAGATAGACCTCTTAGTTTCTCTTTCCACCTGGTTCCTACGTTTTCTGTGAATATATCAGAGTAATACTCAAATTTGTATAACCTATTTTTTTCTTTATGCTCAATTCAGTTTACTACACTTCACTTACACATTCATGTCTACTCAGCCCAGTCTGCAGTATTTTGTTGCTCCAATCCTTCCACAGACACTTCTCTTCCCACGCCACTCTCATCTCATGTGTATGCGGATCTACTCTTATCCATTTGCAGTCGTGTCAGTTTACTTTGTCACCAGTCTACTACCTGGTTGCTACTTTTAATGCATCTTTCCTAAACACCAGACAGTTTGCTAACTTGAATTGTAGATCAATTTATGGTTTATTCGTGCATTCCCAGTACATCTAATTCCCATTTTTTTTAGTGTATTTTTGACCTTGTACAATATAACCATTAACATTATTATGTAATGGCAGATGGCATGAGAGAGTACATTCTTATTATAAAGGAATTGTATAATTAATCTTTAGTATGTTCCCATGAAGGAGGTTAATTTCTTGTGGCAGATGTTATTACACTTAGGGCTTCAGTCAGTGTAAGCTTAAATAAGTTTGAAGCGTGGTGCGATCTGCCACTTCTGACCTTATTAAATAAGGTTTTTAGAAAAGCATACAATGTACCCCAATCATGCAGTACTCCCAACATATCTATATTGCTATCATTAAACACAGAATACAGTATATTGAGAATAATAGATTTGATAGCAATATTTCAGAATAAGTAAAGGTTCTAGTTTCTGTTGCTTCACTGCTAGATAGGAAGATAATGTTAGGGATAATGGGATTGCTTGGACATCTAAGAAGCTAGTAATCTAAGTTAAAAAAATGTTTTTTAGGAATTTATAGTTCCCATGTCAACACTTTATTGCACATAGCCTGTGGAGATTGTAGAAGATGGTTCACAAATGTATACAAAACTTTAATAAAGGGGCCACCCTTTATTTACACAGAACATATTAAACACAACACAAAATTACCTTTTAAACTTGGTATAAGCATTCCTAATGTGTACCATGTTGCCCTGTATAGTGATAGGTCCCCTAAGAATAAATAGGCACAGCTATTAAGAAAGAGTTGGACAGTTCAGAATAAGAGAACAGTCTAATTACTGTAGGATGTATATAACGGGTAAATCAATGATTAACCCACCAGGCGCTAAGAAATGGTACAGTCCTGCTGATTTGATTAATATATTCATGGGAAATAAGCATGGTCAACCCCAGACAGAATACTGTAAGTATAATGTGCGTGATATCTCTTCCAGCAACTGGCTCACTGCGAGCACCAAAAGAGTTGAGATAAAAAGACTCACGTGGCTGACTTTGGGGTTGTTGACACTGTGCCTGTCCTCTCTGGAATGATGTAGCTGCTCCTGCTAGGAGATCTCGGCTTGATGTAGCATAAATGTAATAGGTGCATATTAAAATATGACACAATAAAATGACCACATAATTATCATCACCATTATGTTTTTGTTTTTCTTATTATTATACACATTGTCTGGGTTATCAGATACATACATAATGGTGATGATAATTATGTGGTCATTTTATTGCGTCATATTTTAATTGACATCAAGGTTGTGGGTGTCTGATGGTATGCACCTGTTGCTTGTTCATTGGGCAAGGTATACGGGTGTGGCAATCTGTACAGACTATAACTAGGTGTCTTTTATGCAAGCGGATCACTCTTTGACAAAGGCCTTGCAGGCTGAAACGCGTCAGAGGATTCGCTTGCACCCTGTGAGAATAAAGCTTTTTCTATATTCACACATCAGCCTTCATTGATTCATTGCGGCTGTGCGGCGATCATACCCCCCTTGGGAGGATTTCTGCAGTAATTACTGTAGGAACCCGTAGTGTGCTAAGAGAGAGCAGCCATTATTCATTTACAATCAAAAAGACACAGTAAGGTTATAGTGAGTAAAACATTGACAACAATCCTCCACTGTACCATTTGCAGCAATGGCAAATAACCAAGAGTGCATCTACATGTGTAGTCTTGGCTGGTTCCTGACTAAAATTTTGCCCTCACTGGCATGTAAGTCCTGGTAAGAGCAGGCAGTGCCAGTACCATTCATGGGTTTTCCCCACACAGGCAGTCCCTTGAGTGACAGAGGAGGAGTGACTAGGTCTGTGTTCTACCCAATTCTGGATCCAAGACCTGGTACCTTCCCCCTACTGTACTTAAGGGAAGTCCAACCTTACATTCTTTAGTGTGTCTCTACCATGAGAGACAAGGTAGCACACTGGCCTGCTGAGCACTGGTCCAGGGACCATCCTGAGCTTGGGAGACCAGAACAGATACTGTGAGTTAGAGGACTGCCATGTTGCTGTGAAGTATACAGGAATAAAGCTGGTTCCAGTTGAATATATCTCCTGCCTGGTGTGTGATCTTACTAGGGGGAGAGGTAACCGTTTCTACTGTAGGAGATCGCCTCCATACATCTGGAGCTTATGGCAGATGGAGGTGCTGTGTACCATGGAGTAAATGTCGGGTATATACCCCAGAAGCCTGTCCTGCAGTCCCCACAACCATCGGCGGACACCTCAGCCTCTTGTGAACCAACGGGTAGCATGCACCATACACCTTGTAACAGGGGGATCTCCCATCGGGTGGGGGAAACTCAGTTACACATGTTTTTCACATGTTCCCCCAACCTACTTTATCACATCGACCACCTAACACTGCATGCTTCCCTTCATCCTTTCTATTTGACTTTAAATCATGAAACCCACTCCCTATTTCTTAGAGACTTTAACGACCACAGCAATAATGCCTTGGTTGCCTGGGCCTTTTACATTCTCTCTTTTAAACTCTATTTTTGGCCTCAGCCAATGGACTGCATCAGGTACACACAAGGTCGGTCACTGTAAAATCTTGTTTTTACTAGAACTGTGTATTTTCTGACTTTAGTGTCTCCCATTTTCCACTCTCTGATCATCATCTAATCCCAACTACTCCTACTTCTGCACTACCTCTCCTCGTGCCACTCTTGTTGATATATATTATTTTGTCCTTTCCTCTTCTCTCCATTATCCTGCCCCCTTTATTCTCCTGTGCACTTGCTGCTTCAACCCTCAACTTTGGCTTAACAGATCAAAGTGCTTCCTACGCTCCTGCACTTGTTCCTCTGAGCGTTCCTGCAGGAAATCTTACACTCTAGCTGACTTCCTCCGTTACAACGTCCTCCTTTCCTGCTTCAACTCTTCCCTCTGCCAGGCTAAAGAACAACATTTCTCTACACCTTTTCGCTATCCTAGATGCTCATCTTTGATTCCCTCCTGCAATCTCCTTCAACCAGTTTCACTCTCTCAACTACACCTCATGACTTTGCCAGCTATTTCAATGTAAAGGCTCCCTTGAACCTTATACTCTTATCCTTCCTAACCCCTCTCTTTCTTCTTTGAATTCCTTCTCACCTGTCACAATTGGAATTGTCTCTGCTACTATCCTCCTTTCCTTCCACTACATGCAAACTTTACCAAATTGCCGATCACCTCATCTGACCTCTTACTCCCTCTCTGCTCTCTGTATTTACACACATTTTACACTCCTTGCTCAGCTCAGGCATCTTTCCCTCTGCATTGAAATATGCAATAGCCACACCTATCCTTAAAAACAACACAACTGATCTTACTTTCCCTTCTAACTGTTGCCCTTTCTCTCCTGCCTTTTACAGCCATGGTTCTCATTTATTACATTTCTCAACACTCACAACCTCTTGAACCCATTTCAATCATACGCCTCACCAACGTGATAATGATCTACTCCCTGCCAAATCTCAAGGACTCCCTTCACATTTTGCTTGACCTCTTTGCTGCATTTGATACTATTGACCATGCTGTACTCCTGCAAATTATTATCTCCTTGTTATCCATAAGAAAGCCCTGTCCTGGTTCTTATCTTTCTAACCAATCCTGCTGTGTCTCTTCACCTGTCAATGTGTCTGTTATTGTGCCTCAGAACTCTATACTGGGACCACTCCTTTTCTCTCTATGAACACTCTCATTAGCTACTTTGGTCTCAAATATCACCTCTACATAGACAATACACAACTGTCTCTTTCAATCTCTAAATGTAGTCCTGACATTCAGTCCCAAGTCACTGATTGTCTCTCTGCTATTTGAGACTGGATGGCTCTCCTGAAATTTAAAATAGAGCTCATCATAATCCCTCTAAAATCCAGCTCAATTGCTTAATTTTCTGTCACAGACAATAACCCCAGAAGAAGCCGACTGATACAACTAGGTGAAACGTCTGCAATAAATTCGGGACTCCCACAATGCTGACGTAGATGTGGAAGGAGAGTGTGCAAACTGACCCGGTGACGAGCAGGCAACGAGACATGTCCGGAGTGGGTGAGAGTGTGCCTTTATGACACTCAATGTTTATCATTACATGGGAAAGTGTGAGTTTGATTCCTCCCCTCCCCCCCCGTCAACCAGTTTTTTCCACATTTAGTCAATTATATTATGCTATTTATTTTAATTGTGCGGATTGATGCAGCATGAAGAGCACCTGAGTTGGCATGCTTACTTCAAATTGAACAACACAAGATGGATTCATTGTGAATGTTGAGCCCCATTTTTCAGGTGATAGAAAACCCTTCACCTTGTTGCATACAGCAAATAAAAATATCACTTGTGAGCACATACACATATCTCTGACGGGTCTATAACCCTGCCGTTTCCCATCATCTCTTAGCATACAATGCTTCCACTGTAGCCAGGGATTCTGGGAAATGATTTGCAAATGGATACAGCGTCACCTTTAGCTTCAAATCCATTTTAACATGGACCCAATATGAGTTTATGCCTGCTACATTACACAGCTTTTCAGCACAGCCTGGGTTAAAGAAGTACATAGCCAGTAAACCCACTCACAGACAGGTCTTTCGATCTTTTGGGTCTCATCAGTGTGAGGCTGATTATACTGGATTTGCAAAACTGCATCCAGAAAATAGCAATAATGACTGAACAAAAAGGTGTTAAAGTCTATATAGCAGGCAAACAAAAAGTACTTTTCCTTTCAAAATCTGCTCCACATTTATGTAAGACTTCAAGCATTCTCCAGCCAGTGCATGGATAATTCCTGACCATAAGAATTTAGATTGCAGCCTTAATTTAGTACTGGAATCATTACTTCAAATCCAACTTATCCAACCACTATGTAATGCAGTGTGTATAAATAAAGCGTCAAATGTGAAGTTGGTATTATTTTGGTGATTAGATTTCCTGTAAGAAAAATGGTTTGACTCGCGACAAAACAAAAAGGTAATGTGCTTCTGTTCAAATTACAAAAGTTTTCTTGGAGGAAAAAAAGCAATAAAAGAAAATAGAGGCAATTTAAAACCTGTTCCAGGTGCTATGTGCAGCACAACAGATGCACTGGAGACAATATACCAGAATGCAAAGAATGTTAGTACAACATTATTTGAAACAAAATTTTTAAGCAGAAGGTAAAAGAAAAGAATGTGATTTAGGGGCTCATGCAGAGAGCATAGATAAGGAAATAGCGCCATCTTCTGGCGAAAAAACTAGCCAGAAATCCTTAAACTCGGGAGATTGGCGCGATTTTTAAAAGTGCTTTGAAAATTTTTCAGAGCTGTAAAACTCGCCAAACTTGTGGCGAGAACCTGAAACTCGCCATGCTAATATAGCGTTGTATTCCAGAAGCTCCGAATCGCTGGAACACGCCAATGTGTGCATTAGTATGGCGAGTTTCAAATAGCCAGGAAAAGTTGGCAATTTGCAGTTTTTTGCGGAAATGAGTGAACGACGTTCCCTGCATAACACCTTCACTAACGGCAATTCTGTGGCTATTTTACAGCCATTTTAAACTTTTTTAACGTTCCTCCCTGCATAAGCCCCTTAATCCCTGACACCTAACTCCTCCATACTTTTTCCCTGACATCTAACTCCTCCATACTTATTCCCTGACATCTAACTCCTCCAGACTTATTCCCTGACACCCAACTCCTCCATACTTATTCCCTGACACCTACCTCCTCCATACTTATTCCCAGACACCTAACTCCTCCATACTTATTCCCTGACACCCAACTCCTCCATACTTATTCCCTGACACCTACCTCCTCCATACTTATTCCCAGACACCTAACTCCTCCATACTTATTCCCTGACACCTAACTCCTCCTACTTATTCCCTGACACCTAACTCCCCCATACTTATTCACAGACACCTAACTCCTCCATACTTTTTCCCAGACACCTAACTCCTCCATACTTATTCTCTGACACCCAACTCCTCCATACTTATTCCCAGACACCCAACTACTCCATACTTATTCCCAGACACCTAACTCCTCCATACTTATTCCCTGACACCTAACCTCTCCATACTTATTCCCTGACATCTAACTCCTCCATACTTATTCCCTGACACCCAACTCCTCCATACTTATTCCCAGACACCCAACTACTCCATACTTATTCCCAGACACCTAACTCCTCCATACTTATTCCCTGACACCTAACCTCTCCATACTTATTCCCTGACACCTAACTCCTCCATACTTATTCCCTGACACCTAACTCTTCTATACTTATTCCCTGAAACCTAACCCCTCCATACTTATTCCTTGACACCTAACTCTTCCATACTTATTCCCTGACACCTAACTCTTCCATACTTATTCCCTGACACCTAACTCCTCCATACTTATTCCCTGACACCTAACTCCTCCATACTTATTCCCAGACACCTAACTCCTCCATACTTATTCCCAGACACCTAACTCCTCCATACTTATTCCCTGACACCTAACTCCTCCATACTTATTCCCTGACACCTAACCCCTCCATACTTATTCCCTGACACCTAACTCCTCCATACTTATTCCCAGACACCTAACTCCTCCATACTTATTCCCTGAAACCTAACTCCTCCATACTTATTCCCAGACACCTAACCCCTCCATACTTATTCCCTGACACCTAACTCCTCCATACTTATTCCCTGACACCTAACTCTTCCATACTTATTCCCTGACACCTAACTCCTCCATACTTATTCCCAGACACCTAACTCCTCCATACTTATTCCCAGACACCTAACTCCTCCATACTTATTCCCTGACACCTAACTCCTCCATACTTATTCCTGACACCTAACCCCTCCATACTTATTCCCTGACACCTAACTCCTCCATACTTATTATCAGACACCTAACTTCTCCATACTTATTCCCTGACAGCTAACTCCTCCATACTTATTCCTGACACCTAAGCCCTCCATACTTATTCCCTGACACCTAACTCCTCCATACTTATTCCCAGACACCTAACTCCTCCATACTTATTCCCTGACACCTAACTCCTCCATACTTATTCCCAGACCCCTATCTCCTCCATACTTATTCCCTGACACCTAACTCCTCCATACTTATTCCCTGACACCTAACTCCTCCATACTTATTCCCAGACACCTAACTCTTCCATACTTATTCCCTGACACCTAACCCCTCCATACTTATTCCCTGACACCTAACTCCTCCATACTTATTCCCTGACACCTAACTCTTCCATACTTATTCCCAGACACCTAACTCTTCCATACTTATTCCCTGACACCTAACTCCTCCATACTTATTCCCTGACACCTAACTCTTCCATACTTATTCCCTGACACCTAACTCCTCCATACTTATTCCCAGACACCTAACCCCTCCATACTTATTCCTTGACACCTAACTCTTCCATACTTATTCCCAGACACCTAACTCTTCCATACTTATTCCCTGACACCTAACTCCTCCATACTTATTCCCTGACACCTAACTCTTCCATACTTATTCCCTGACACCTAACTCTTCCATACTTATTCCCTGACACCTAACTCCTCCATACTTATTCCCAGACACCTAACTCCTCCATACTAATTCCCAGACACCTAACTCCTCCATACTTATTCCCTGACACCTAACTCCTCCATACTTATTCCCTGACACCTAACCCCTCCATACTTATTCCTTGACACCTAACTCTTCCATACTTATTCCCAGACACCTAACTCTTCCATATTAATTCCCTGACACCTAACTCCTCCATACTTATTCCCTGACACCTAACTCCTCCATACTTATTCCCTGACACCTAACTCTTCCATACTTATTCCCTGACACCTAACTCTTAAATACTTATTCCCTGACACCTAACTCCTCCATACTTATTCCCAGACACCTAACTCCTCCATACTTATTCCCAGACACCTAACTCCTCCATACTTATTCCCTGACACCTAACTCCTCCATACTTATTCCCTGACACCTAACCCCTCCATACTTATTCCTTGACACCTAACTCTTCCATACTTATTCCCAGACACCTAACTCTTCCATATTAATTCCCTGACACCTAACTCCTCCAGACTTATTCCCTGACACCTAACTCCTCCATACTTATTCCCAGACACCTAACTCCTCTTACTTATTCCCAGACACCTAACTCCTCCATACTTATTCCCTGACACCTAACTCCTCCATACTTATTCCCTGACACCTAACCCCTCCATACTTATTCCCTGACACCTAACTCCTCCATACTGATTCCCAGACACCTAACTCCTCCATACTTATTCCCTGACACCGAACTCCTCCATACTTATTCCCTGACACCTAACTCCTCCATACTTATTCTCAGACACCTAACTCTTCCATACTTATTCCCTGACACCTAACTCCTCCATACTTATTCCCTGACACCTAACTCTTCCATACTTATTCCCTGACACCTAACACCTCCATATTTATTCCCTGACACCTAACTCCTCCATACTTATTCCCAGACACCTAACTCCTCCATACTTATTCCCTGACTCCTAACGCCTCCATACTTATTCCCTGACACCTAACCCCTCCATACTTATTCCCTGACACCTAACTCCTCCATACTTATTATCAGACACCTAACTTCTCCATACTTATTCCCTGACAGCTAACTCCTCCATACTTATTCCTGACACCTAAGCCCTCCATACTTATTCCCTGACACCTAACTCCTCCATACTTATTCCCAGACACCTAACTCCTCCATACTTATTCCCTGACACCTAACTCCTCCATACTTATTCCCAGACCCCTATCTCCTCCATACTTATTCCCTGACACCTAACTCCTCCATACTTATTCCCTGACACCTAACTCCTCCATACTTATTCCCAGACACCTAACTCTTCCATACTTATTCCCTGACACCTAACCCCTCCATACTTATTCCCTGACACCTAACTCCTCCATACTTATTCCCTGACACCTAACTCTTCCATACTTATTCCCAGACACCTAACTCTTCCATACTTATTCCCTGACACCTAACTCCTCCATACTTATTCCCTGACACCTAACTCTTCCATACTTATTCCCTGACACCTAACTCTTCCATACTTATTCCCTGACACCTAACTCCTCCATACTTATTCCCAGACACCTAACCCCTCCATACTTATTCCTTGACACCTAACTCTTCCATACTTATTCCCAGACACCTAACTCTTCCATACTTATTCCCTGACACCTAACTCCTCCATACTTATTCCCTGACACCTAACTCTTCCATACTTATTTCCTGACACCTAACTCTTCCATACTTATTCCCTGACACCTAACTCCTCCATACTTATTCCCAGACACCTAACTCCTCCATACTTATTCCCAGACACCTAACTCCTCCATACTTATTCCCTGACACCTAACTCCTCCATACTTATTCCCTGACACCTAACCCCTCCATACTTATTCCTTGACACCTAACTCTTCCATACTTATTCCCAGACACCTAACTCTTCCATATTAATTCCCTGACACCTAACTCCTCCATACTTATTCCCTGACACCTAACTCTTCCATACTTATTCCCTGACACCTAACACCTCCATATTTATTCCCTGACACCTAACTCCTCCATACTTATTCCCAGACACCTAACTCCTCCATACTTATTCCCTGACTCCTAACGCCTCCATACTTATTCCCTGACACCTAACCCCTCCATACTTATTCCCTGACACCTAACTCCTCCATACTTATTATCAGACACCTAACTTCTCCATACTTATTCCCTGACAGCTAACTCCTCCATACTTATTCCTGACACCTAAGCCCTCCATACTTATTCCCTGACACCTAACTCCTCCATACTTATTCCCAGACACCTAACTCCTCCATACTTATTCCCTGACACCTAACTCCTCCATACTTATTCCCAGACCCCTATCTCCTCCATACTTATTCCCTGACACCTAACTCCTCCATACTTATTCCCTGACACCTAACTCCTCCATACTTATTCCCAGACACCTAACTCTTCCATACTTATTCCCTGACACCTAACCCCTCCATACTTATTCCCTGACACCTAACTCCTCCATACTTATTCCCAGACCCCTATCTCCTCCATACTTATTCCCTGACACCTAACTCCTCCATACTTATTCCCTGACACCTAACTCCTCCATACTTATTCCCAGACACCTAACTCTTCCATACTTATTCCCTGACACCTAACCCCTCCATACTTATTCCCTGACACCTAACTCTTCCATACTTATTCCCTGACACCTAACTCCTCCATACTTATTCCCAGACACCTAACCCCTCCATACTTATTCCTTGACACCTAACTCTTCCATACTTATTCCCAGACACCTAACTCTTCCATACTTATTCCCTGACACCTAACTCCTCCATACTTATTCCCTGACACCTAACTCTTCCATACTTATTTCCTGACACCTAACTCTTCCATACTTATTCCCTGACACCTAACTCCTCCATACTTATTCCCAGACACCTAACTCCTCCATACTTATTCCCAGACACCTAACTCCTCCATACTTATTCCCTGACACCTAACTCCTCCATACTTATTCCCTGACACCTAACCCCTCCATACTTATTCCTTGACACCTAACTCTTCCATACTTATTCCCAGACACCTAACTCTTCCATATTAATTCCCTGACACCTAACTCCTCCATACTTATTCCCTGACACCTAACTCCTCCATACTTATTCCCTGACACCTAACTCTTCCATACTTATTCCCTGACACCTAACTCTTCCATACTTATTCCCTGACACCTAACTCCTCCATACTTATTCCCAGACACCTAACTCCTCCATACTTATTCCCAGACACCTAACTCCTCCATACTTATTCCCTGACACCTAACTCCTCCATACTTATTCCCTGACACCTAACCCCTCCATACTTATTCCTTGATACCTAACTCTTCCATACTTATTCCCAGACACCTAACTCTTCCATATTAATTCCCTGACACCTAACTCCTCCAGACTTATTCCCTGACACCTAACTCCTCCATACTTATTCCCAGACACCTAACTCCTCTTACTTATTCCCAGACACCTAACTCCTCCATACTTATTCCCTGACACCTAACTCCTCCATACTTATTCCCTGACACCTAACCCCTCCATACTTATTCCCTGACACCTAACTCCTCCATACTGATTCCCAGACACCTAACTCCTCCATACTTATTCCCTGACACCTAACTCCTCCATACTTATTCCCTGACACCTAACTCCTCCATACTTATTCTCAGACACCTAACTCTTCCATACTTATTCCCTGACACCTAACTCCTCCATACTTATTCCCTGACACCTAACTCTTCCATACTTATTCCCTGACACCTAACACCTCCATATTTATTCCCTGACACCTAACTCCTCCATACTTATTCCCAGACACCTAACTCCTCCATACTTATTCCCTGACTCCTAACGCCTCCATACTTATTCCCTGACACCTAACCCCTCCATACTTATTCCCTGACACCTAACTCTTCCATACTTATTCCCAGACACCTAACTCTTCCATACTTATTCCCTGACACCTAACTCTTCCATTCTTATTCCCTGACACCTAACTCCTCCATACTTATTCCCTGACACCTAACTCTTCCATACTTATTCCCTGACACCTAACTCTTCCATACTTATTCCCTGACACCTAACTCTTCCATTTTTATTCCCTGACACCTACTGCCCTGCCTTTTATTCCCTGACACCTAACCTCCCACCACTTATTGCTTGACACCTACCCCCCCTAGTTATTCTCTGACACCTAACACCCCAATATATATTGCCTGACACCTAACCCCCCACAATTTATTGCATGACACCTAACCCCCTGATACTTATTCGCTGACACCTAAACCCCACCATTTATTCCCTGACACCTAACCCCCTTGCCTCTTAATCCCTGACATCTAATCCCTCAATACTTATTCCCTGACACCTAACCCCCTTGCCTCTTAATCCCTGACATCTAATCCCTCAATACTTATTCCCTGACACCTAACCCCCCAGTCACTTATTCCCAGACACCTAACCCCTCGATACTTATACCCTGACACTAACCCCCCACCATTTTTTCCCTGACACCTAACCCCCCTGTCTTTCAATCCCTGACACCTAACCCGCCTGCCGCTTATTCGCTGACACCTAACCCCCCTCAACAATTATTCCTTGACACCTAACCTCCCTGCCAATATTCCCTGACACACTAACCCCCCATACTTATTCCCTGACACACGAACCCACCCATACTTATTCCCTGACACCTAACCCCCCTTCCATTTATTCTCTGACACCTAAATCCCAGACACCTAACCCCCTGCCACTTATTTCCTGACTCCTAAACCCCTGCCACTAATTTCCTGACACCTAACCCCCTGCCACTAATTTCCTGACACCTAACCCCTAGCCACTTATTCCCTGACGCCTAACCCCTGTGTCATTTATTCTCTGACACCTAAATCTCAGACACCTAACCCCCCTGCCACTTATTTCCTGACACCTAACCCCCCTGCCACTAATGCCCTGACACCTAACCTGCGCCACCATTTATTCCCTGACACCTAACCCCCCTGCCACTTATTTCCTGACACCTAACCCCCTGCCACTAATGTCCTGACACCTAACCTGCGCCGCCACTTATTCCCTGACACCTAACCGCCCCCCTCCTTTGTTCATTTTATAGTGCACTGAAGAAATAAATCTACTTTAAGGTAATTATTGATCATTCTAATGTTTCTGTAGTCCTCATGACAGTTGACAGGAGAGGACAGGAGATCTTCCAGCTCAAGTATAAGCACCACCTTGAGAATGGTCTTGTTTGGGGACCGAAACATCGGTTACTTGTGCCCTGTTTGTTTACATTACAACCCTATTTACCTGATTTACCTGAGTGCTGTCCGTTAATTTCGTGTGAATGGTATCGTATGTTTGTATATTGTGATACCTTCAGGTATCTCTAGGTGCTGAAACAGTGCAGTAAGTGTACTTTCCAGCTAACAGAGAGTTAATCCATAGAGAGAACAGTGAATGCAACTGCTGCCTAATTAATCAGAATGGACTCCTTGAGTGAAAAAGGAAGTGTTTAAGGCATGTGTGAGAGACATAAGCTGAGAGATACAGAGTGAGAGATTGCTGTCCCAGAGAGGGGGACAGAGAAGTGCTCCCCAGCTAAAGAAGGAATGCTGACACAGCCCTTGACAGTGGACCCACAGAGGAGTTTCTCTGAGCCCACGTGGGGCTGAGTTCACCTCGGAAGGAAAGGAGGAGAGACCATGCTGAAGCGGGGATATCTGCTCCAAACAGATAAGAAAAACACTTTATTGTTGTCTTAAGACTGTTCATGTGGGGTGCATATGCATATGCCAGGGCATGTTTTAAGCTGGGAACCAGTATAGTTGGCCAGCTATCTTTTGAAAGGGCTGAAGAAAAGTTAAGTTATTTTCCCTAACGGGAATAGGTATTTTATTTTATGATTTGTTTTGATGTAAAGGGACTGTAGGCCTGTTGTATGATTTAATCTCTGTAAATAAACCCCGTATAGAGAAATACTGTGTTTCCAGCCTTCAATTGGAACTAAAAGAGAATGCAATGTGTTGTGGGCATCACTATATATATATATATATATATATATATATATATATATATATATATATATATAATCCAATGCACAGCCGGCACACCATATGCAAGTAAATAAGTTTTGGTGCTTATCCCATAAAGCAATAACAGACCATAAGATACCGGTTGCAATACGACATCAAGGGACAGCACGCAGGGGACCGAAACGTCGGTTTTTGTGTCTTCTATCAAATATAGTAAATTCATGATTTACTTACCTGCGCGCTGTCCCTTGATGTCGTGTTGCAACCGGTATCGTATGGTCTATATATATATGTGTGTGTGTGTGTGTGTGTGTGTGTGTGTGTGTGTGTGTGTGTGTGTAGCCATGCCAGTTTTGGCTACGAATCTACCCTGACATGTAAATCCTGGTATCAGTGCAGGCAGTGTTAGGTCCAATCCAGAGTTTTCCTCACAATAAGTCGCTCCCTTCAGTGACAGGGGAGGAGGCAGGCTAAGGCCTGTGTTCTGCCCAATAAGGGGCTCAGACCTTGAACTCTCCCCCTCGGTACTTAAGGGGCTGCCCACCTAAATGTACCCAATTCTGTCTATCCCTTGAGAGAGACATATCCTAGAAGAGTGTGCGCAGGGCCACGTTATACCCCCTCCCCTAGGGGAGTGGGACCAATACCTCTGACTCTTATAGGGAGTCAGTGAACAGCTAGGACCGTGGCCAGGGGTGAGAGTCCAGGGACCATCCAGAGGTTGAAGAGCCAGAGAGTGCTTGCTGTCCAGTATATGCTGTTTTATGCTGTGAAGAATAAAGACACTTCCTGTTAAAATATACTCCTTCCTCGTGAGTGCAATCTATCAGGGGGAGTATTGTGAGTTCTCCTGTAGGGATTGCCTTCATATCCCTGGAGCCTGCAAGAGATGAAGGTGCTGACACCAGAGTGAGAAAAAAACAGCTAATACCCCAAAAGCCTGACCTGATGTCCCCACTACCATCGGCGGACACCTCCGTATCCTATAAGTCAGCAGATACCAGCACTACACACCTGGTAGCAGGGTATATCTCTCTCTCTCTCTCTCTATATATATATATATATATATATATAACATAAATAAAGCAGTCAGCACTCTAATGTAAAGCAAAAGGCAGTTGCTAGTCCCATAGGAATCCACAAATCATACGAACCAGCCCAAAGACCAGTAAAGAGACAGCAACCAGCGAGGTGTAATCCAAAATAATCTGTATTGAAATGAACAGATACACGAAAGCCAACGTTTCGGTCTCTCAGGGAGACCTTCCTCAGGGCCGTGCAAACACCACACTAACAGTGACCCTACTTATATACCCACACCCCTAGTGCAACCAATTAAACATAACCAATCACCAGCAACCTGTCATTATTTACCTGTTGTGCAGCTGAGCACCCTTAAGAAACAACCAATGCCTGGACCAAAAGGAGCTCCTTTTGGTCCAGGCATTGGTTGTTTCTTAAGGGTGCTCAGCTGCACAACAGGTAAATAATGACAGGTTGCTGGTGATTGGTTATGTTTAATTGGTTGCACTAGGGGTGTGGGTATATAAGTAGGGTCACTGTTAGTGTGGTGTTTGCACGGCCCTGAGGAAGGTCTCCCTGAGAGACCGAAACGTTGGCTTTCGTGTATCTGTTCATTTCAATACAGATTATTTTGGATTACACCTCGCTGGTTGCTGTCTCTTTACTGGTCTTTGGGCTGGTTCGTATGATTTATATATATATATATATATATATATATATATATATATATATATATATATATATATATATATATATACAGTTTTCATGTTCTGTCTCTGGTTTTAAATATATATTGCCATGCTCAGTAGCACTCCTTTGTGACACTTATATGCTTATATATATGTTGTGGTTATTTTGGGGGTTTAATATGAGCTTGTAGTGGTCCTTTAGGTTTTGCAATTCTTGTTCAGCTGGTCTTGGCTGATTGGAGGGTGGCTCCTCCCACCTTGTTGAAGCTCACCCCCTCCCACATTGGAATGGTTAAAAGCTCACTCCATTGCATCTCCCACTCTCAGGGGAGCTTCCTTGCTTGCAGTATGATTGTGACAAATCTAATACAGAGTGCTTTTCCTGTTAATGTACAGGTTAATAAAAGCTTCAATCAGACTTAGAACTATGCAACTAATTTTGACAGATTTATTATAATATGGTCTGCCGTGTAGTGGCTCAGGGGCTTACAACACTTTGGCCAAAATGTGAAACTAAAAGACCATTTTATTTAATAGATATCTATACATATATAATTAGGCACTGTACTGTGTGTAAGTTTCACTGGATGTGCACTGAGCTCTGTCTGTGTTTCATGTTCTGTCTCTGGTTTTAAATATATATTGCCATGCTCAGTAACACTCCTCTGTGACACTTTTATGCTTATATATATATGTAGCCAGGTCCCCTGTGCCCCGCGACCTCCCCCCCCCCTTGTTACCTCCGGGGGTCACTCGACAGACCCGCCGTCACTTCTGGAGGGTGGGGGCCATGCACGGGAGCCGCCATCTTACGAGAGTTGGCGCATGCACAGTAGGCTCCGGCGGCCCCGATGAGTTGCGCATGCGCATTGGCAGCGCAGCGAAACAGTAGCCAATCAGGGAGGCTCTTAGAACGAGATTACAGGTCCCATGAGCCTCAGGAGTGCCTCACATGACGCCAGGGAGCCAATAGTGCTGTAGAATCTCCCTGCAGAGGAGATTTAGATACATTTTGCAGGCTCTGCATGGCAGTTGGAGCAGGGAGCTGGGTGAGTGAGGGTGCAGGGGAGCAGTAGCTCCTTGCACTAGGCCAGTTAACCCCATAGGCCCCAGATAATTGTTACCATTGCCCCAGTTTGTGGTTGCTTCAGGGACAGGCCCTATGTGAGTGGTTCTGCCCCTTTAGCTGTTTGGGTTAAGTAAGGAAGCACTCAGTGGCGCGCAGCCTGATTCCTGGGTCTGGGCTCAGACCCCTCTATATATAAAGACTAGCTTCCCAGAGACTTATATATATATAGACTATCTACACAGAGGCCCCGCCAAGCAGTGACTGCGGCCTGCCGGCAGCAGACGGATCCTCTTCAAGGTACAGACGATACGGCGCATGGTGATATTATCCACGCCGAAATTCACCCCATGCGTAGGAGGACGTCTCGTCGGATCAGGCGGATCCAATCCCGTTATCTTGCGGCCCCACGGGCTGGAGCCCCGGGCAGGTACCTATAATAGTGCACTAAACACTCCAAGGGATAGCGCTATCTCCAACACATTGGGTGGGTTTGGACATAAGGGACATCAGGGAATTGGTGCCCAGCACCCAGGTACTTTGGAGGAGGGACTACCTAAGTTAATGTGTGCACCCGGTGCGCTGCTATTTATATGGTTATATGCATTATGCTGTGTGGTACAGGATACCGGAATTATCAGTAGTTATAGTAAAACGGTTGCTAACATATATTGTGTGCGTGTATTACTATTACTGTGTTCCTGTAAGAGGACCATCCCACTCCGGTGGGAACCCTTACAGGTGCAGGCGCTGTGTTCGAATCATCAGGTAACCCCAGGCTCCCAGTGGCGGAGGTTCAGGCCTTCTGTGAGTCTATCAGGTAATGCACCACACCTGGTAACACACGTGTATTATTACACATGGTCCCCATCTGCGATAGGGTGGGGCAAAAGTTGTTACTATTTAGGCGCTGCTGAGATCAGACCTGGGGTGCCCTATTCCGTATCAAATTGTCCGATTTAAATTCCATCATGTCCGTGCCATCAAAGCAAGAGGTAAATGACTGGGCCTTAGCGCACCGCATGTCCCCAAGGCGCGTGGTTGCAGTGGCGGGAGTATCCAATGACACAGACTAATACGCAGTGCGCAGACAAGTAAGAAATTGTCCGGGACTGACCACCGCCTGGGTGGTAGACTTTAAACTTGATGCTGACGGCCGGTGGACCACCTACCTCCTGGCCACCGAATGTGACATATGCTCAGAGACTGTTCCCGATGTATTAAACCTACCAGAGCCCTCCGCAGAGGACTGTCTCAGGATATATCCCGACACATAGGCTCCTGAAGAACCGTCCACCAGTACTGGGCCAAACACTACCCACCGGGTGACCAGTACGCCTCACAGGGTAGGTCCCCCCAAGGTCTCCTTCACCCTAAGTGGTTTAGGAGGAGTCACCAGCTGAGCGGGGAGGGCGGGGTACTACCCGAAGTGAGAGAGTGGACGACTAAAATCCCTCTACGAACCTGTGTATATGTGCAGAACATCTCCCCATTCCCAATGGACCTTGATGCAGGACAAAGTTTGGGTTGCATATATCCGGTTAGCCCTGTGGAAACAATGCCCCAGGTGAACGCTGCTGCAGTGGGTAAGTGGTTAGTCGACCTGGACTTTAACTTCGGCGAGTCGACGCTGCCAACTGAGAGGAAAGATCGTCTGACAACCAAGTTGAATAAACGACGGACTGTATTCTCCACGAGTGAGATGAATGTGGGTTGCAGTCGCAGCGCCCAACATGCCATTAGACTGAGTGACGCCACTCAATTCCGTGAACGCTCTCGCCACATCGCCCCTAGGGATGTGGATGATGTAAGGAACGTCTTGAAAGAAATGGAGACCGCTGGGATTTTGACGGAGTCTCGGAGTCCTTACACCTCCCCCATAGTGGTGGTAAGGAAGAAGAACGGATCCGTACGACTGTGTGTCGACTATCGAACCCTGAACAATCATACGATACCAGACCAAATACAACCTTCCTCGCATTGAAGAGATTCTGAATGCTCTGAACGGAAGCCAATGGTTCAGTGTTCTCGACTTACGATCTGGGTACTATCAGGTACCCATGAATGCAGAGGACCAGGAAAAGACAGCCTTCGTCTGCCCCCTGGGTTTCTACCAATTTACCCGTGGGTATATGTGGGGCCCCTGCTACCTTCCAGCGACTGATGGAGAAGACTATCGGAGACATGAACCCTCGGGAGTGTCTAGTCTACCTGGAAGACATCATTGTCTTTGGAAAGACCCTGGAGGAGCACGAAGAGAGACTGCTTAAAGTGATAGACCGTCTTGGGAAAGAAGGATTGAAGTTGTCCCTCGACAAGTGTCGGTTCTGTCACACCTCGGTGACTTACATGTGACACATCGTGTCTGCTCAAGGAATCACCACCGATCCAGCCAAAGTAGAAGCGGTCGTGAACTGGCCTCGTCCCGAGAATGTCACGGAACTACGATCTTTCCTGGGGTTCTGTGGGTATTACCGTCACTTCGTGGAAGGTACTCTAGTCGAGCTAAACCCCTGAACAATCTTTTGAAGATATACCCCGAAGATACAGGAAGGAAGGCCACGTCGGCCCGTCAACCGTTTGGCGATACATGGACGTCCGAGTGTGAACAGGCCTTCCTGAAGTTGAAGAAAAGCCTGACCGAAGCGCCGGTGCTTGCGTATGCTGATCCAGAACAACCATACGTTCTGCACGTGGATGCCAGTCTCAATGGACTGGGCGCCATCTTGCACCAGAAACACCCCGAGGGCTTTCGGCCCGTAGCCTACATCATCCGCAGTCTGAAACCCAGTGAACAGAAATATCCAGTACACAAGTTGGAGTTCCTGGCTCTCAAATGGGCGATCACGGAAAAACTCCACGATTACCTTTACGGTGTTACGTTTGAGGTAAGGACGGATAACAATCTCCTCACGTTCATCAATACCTCGGCCAAATTGGATGCAGCAGGGCACCGATGGCTGGCAGCTCTAAACAATTACCAATTCTCCCTGAAGTATTAGCCGGGGCCTTTGAATGTCGGGGCTGACGCTCTATCCCGACGACCAGGACTAAGTGCTACTCCAGATGATGAGGAGTGGGAAGAACTCCCAGGACCAGGGGTGCGAGCTATGTGTAGCACTGCCGCCATCATCAACGATCAAGTGGCCTTCTCAGAATTACGGGTTGCGGACTCCTTGGGATGCCAGACGCCTACTGCGACCCCAAAGGGATGAACATAACTCACGACAAAGTGTTACGGTGGAAAGATCATGTAGACTACCAAATACGAGATCCTGTAATTAGTATTATTAGGCAAGCCGTTGAAAAAAGGAACCAGCCCTCCTGAAGCGTGTTCCCAAAAACTTGGTCGCTTCGCTCATGCGGGAAGCGGACAAATTTGAAATCGATAACTGCTTACTCTCTCGAGTGGTGCAATACCACAACCACCCGGATAGACGACAACTAGTCCTCCCTAAGAACTTGCAATACATGGTGTTAAAGTCCCTACATGATGAGCATGGACATCTCGGTGTAGAGAAGACCTTTGGGTTGGTCCGAGACCGCTTTTTCTGGCCTAAGATGCGAAAGGCCGTAGAACACCATTGTCGCCGTTGTTCTCGGTGTATACAACGCAAGACCCTGCCTACCGGAGCAGCACCCATGTGCCATCTGAAGAGTTCTGGCCAATGGACCTTGTGTGTATGGACTTTCTGTGCATTGAGCCTGATAGCCGAGGAATATGCAACGTGCTGGTCATCACGGACCATTACACCCGGTATGCCCAGGCCTTCCCCACGAAAGACCAGAAAGCCATCACAGTGGCAAAAATACTATGGGAGAAGTACTTCGTTCACTACGGTCTTCCAAACCGCCTTCACACAGACCAAGGTCGAGATTTTGAGAGCACTCTGATCCGAGAATTGCTCAAAATGCTGAACATTGCTAAATCACGAATGACCCCGTACCATCCCGAAGGAGATGCGCTGCCAGAACGATATTAAATTGGACCTTGCTGGACATGCTCAGAACTCTAAAGGGTGCGCAGAAGACTGAATGGAGTTGACACGTGGAGGCCCTTGTTCACGCATACAATTGTACCCGACACGAGTCAACTGGATTCTCCCCATACTTCCTCATGTTCGGACGAGAGACGAGACTGCCAGTAGATGTACGCCTTAGAGTCTCGACGGATGGGATACACAATGCTACCCATTTCAAATACGTGCAAATACTTAATGACAACTTGCAACAGGCCTATCAACAGGCTGAGAAGTCTACAGCTAAGCTGAATGCTGACAATAAAAGGCGATACGATCATAAGGTCAAATATCGGGAACTTCGTCCTGGAGATTGCTTCGAAATCTGGGTGTCCCAGGAAAACATAAATTGGCTGACCGATGGAGAGACGGTGTATATAAAGTAGAATCTCAGATGCCTGGCTTCCCGGTCTATCGCATCAAAGACACTGAAGGCCCGGTAAAGGTATGGCACCGTAATCATCTTCTCCCCATTCCCCAAGTGGGAGATGAGGAAGCCGAAATATTGGCCACACCACTGAACGGTGAGTCCGATTACTCAGAAATTGGTCAAGAGACTGTACATGATCATACCAACCCTGAAACTCCGGAAGAACCTATGGAAGGACCCTCTCAAAGGGATTCTCTAAATGGAGGGGCATCTCCCGGAGGAGCTACGAGTAAAGGGCCCCATAGGCCAACGCCTACTAAGGTGGCTCCAGCGGGCTAGCCTTTGGATCCATAACATCCGTGCTTTGTGCCGAACAGAGACTGTTCAGAGACATTTCTCCCCTCAAGGGAAGAGGCTGAGCCTCAGGACTGTACTTATTACTCCCCTGAGGGAGTTGCTGAAGAACAGCTCCGCAGGAGCCAAAGAGTCAGGTACGATCCAAATCGGGTAACCTACGATTCAGTTGGGGCACCCCACTATGAGGCTCAGCAGTGGTCTCGGGCCAAGATACAGGCCGTTATTGTGATGTTCACTCAATTGTGTAATCTCATGTAGAGCATTGCAAGGTGATAAGTTATATAAAGCGAGGACGTTGGGGTTTTTACCATGGGGAGGATGTAGCCAGGTCCCCTGTGCACCGCGACCCACCCCCTCGTTACCTCCGCTGCTGGGGGGCACTCGACAGACCCGCCGGCACTTCTGGAGGGTGGGGGCCATGCAGGGAGAGCTTCGGCGTTCCGGAGGTTCCCGGCGGCTCCCATGCAGGGCGCCACCATCTTGCGAGAGTTCACGCATGTGCAGTAGGCTCCAGCGGCCCCAATGAGTTGTGCATGCGCACTGGCAGCTCGGCGAAACACTAGCCAACCAGGGAGGCTCTTAGAACGAGACTACAGGTCCCATGAGTCTCAGGAGCGCCCCACATGATGCCAGGGAGCCAATAGTGCTGTAGAATCTCCCTGCAGAGAAGATTTAGATACATTTCGCGGGCTCTGTATGGCAGTTGGAGCAGGGAGCTGGGTGAGTGAGGGTGCAGGGGAGCAGTAGCTCCTTGCACTAGGCCAGTTAACCCCATAGGCCCCAGATAATTGTTACCATTGCCCCAGTTTGTGGTTGCTTCAGGGACAGGCCCTATGTGAGTGGTTCTGCCCCTTTAGCTGTTTGGGTTAAGTAAGGAAGCACTCAGTGGTGCGCAGCCTGATTCCTGGGTCTGGGCTCAAAACCCTCTATATATAAAGACTAGCTTCACAGAGACTTATATATATATAGAGAGTATCTTCACGGAGGCTCCGCCAAGCAGTGACTGCGGCCTGCCAGCGGCAGACGGATCCTCTTCAAGGTACAGATGGTACGGCGCATGGTGATATTATCCACGCCGGAATTCACCCCACGCGTAGGAGGACGTCTCGTCGGATCAGGCAGATCCAATCCCGTTATCTTGCGGCCCCGCGGGCTGGAGCCCCGGGCAGGTACCTATAATAGTGCACTAAACACTCCAAGGGATAGCGCTATCTCCAACACATTGGGTGGGTTTGGACATAAGGGACATCAGGGAATTGGTGCCCAGCACCCAGGTACTTTGGAGGAGGGACTACCTAAGTTGATATGTGCACCTGGTGTGCTGCTATGTATATGGTTATATGCATTATTCTGTGTGGTACAGGATACCGGAATTATCAGTAGTTATTGTAAAATGGTTGCTAACATATATTATGTGCGTGTATTACTATTACTGTGTTCCTGTAAGAGGACCATCCCACTCCGGTGGGAACCCTTACAGGTGGAGGCGCTTTGGTCGAATCATCAGGTAACCCCCAGGCTCCCAGTGGCGGAGGTTCAGGCCTTCTGTGAGCCTATCAGGTAACGCACCACACCCGGTAACACACGTGTATTATTACCTATGGTCCCCATCTGCAATAGGGTGGGGAAAAAGGTGTTACATATATGTTGTGGTTATTTTGGGGGTTTAATATGAGCTTGTAGGGGTCCTGTATGTTTTGCAATTCTTGTTCAGCTGGTCTTGGCTGATTGGAGGGTGGCTCCTCCCACCTTGTTGAAGCTCACCCCCTCCCACATTTGAATGGTTTAAAGCTCACTCCATTGCATCTCCCACTCTCAGGGGAACTTCCTTGCTTGCAGTATGATTGTGACAAATCTAATACAGAGTGCTTTTCCTGTAATGTACATAATATATATATATATATGTATGTATGTATGTATGTATGTATGTATGTATGTATGTATGTATATATATATATATATATATAAATAAAAAATAGATAGATACACAGGATTTACACTTTACTGGCTAGGAAGTTCTTCAAAATGTGTTTGTATGGCTGTATTGCTGTATGGTTTAATTGGGTACCAGTCTATTTAACTGATATTGACAGGTTTTGCTATATATATATATATATATATATATTGGGTTGCAGACCTGTCTAAGACATGCAAATGAACATACAGTAATATTTACAGTTGCTTTATGCTTTACTGTGGAGGTTTTTTGTCACTTTGCTTTTTACCCACCATAACCTTAATAATAGTGGTGATTACCTAATCTAGTCTCAAACCTGCTTAGCCATTAAGACCAACCTCACACTGATGATAATCATCAAGGTTGAAACATGTCTGTGAGTGGGTTTAATGGCTTTGCATCTCATCCCAGCCTCTGTCTAAAAGCTGTGTTTAAAACAGCATGCATTGGCTTGAGGATTTGCTTGTGTAATACGAGCTTGAGACAAAAGGTGACACTGAGTGCTCATTTGCATGTCATTTCCCAGAATCCCTTGCTGCAGTGGATGCGCTGTATAATGGGCGATAATGGGGAAAGACAGGGTTGCAGACCGTCTAAGACATGCAAATGAACATACAGTAATATTTACAGTTGCTTTATGCTTTACTGTGGAGGGTTTTTGTCACTTTTTTTATCCACCATAACCTTAATAATAGTGGTATATATATATATATATATATATATATATATATATATAATCAAAGGCTCCTTACCAGGCAGACCAGAGAATCCAGGGAATCCAAAGCAGGCACAGCAAGGAAGAGACAGCACACTTGTTAGCAAAAAGAATTGTATTAGTGAAGCAGGCACAAAACACCAACGTTTCGGTCCTAAAAACAGGACCTTTATCAAGGGAGTGCTAGATAAAGGTCCTGTTTTTAGGACCGAAACGTTGGTGTTTTGTGCCTGCTTCACTAATACAATTCTTTTTGCTAACAAGTGTGCTGTCTCTTCCTTGCTGTGCCTGCTTTGGATTCCCTGGATTCTCTGGTCTGCCTGGTAAGGAGCCTTTGATTATATTCATTCATATGGGACTAAGCACCTGTCTTCATCTGTATTTGTGTGCCATCTGCTCTGTTACATATATATATATATATATATATATATATATATATATATATATATATATATATATATATATATATATATTAAGGTCAAAACAGCTGTCTGTGGGTGGTTTTCTGGGTATGCACCTTAACCCTGGCTATTCTCAAAGCTGTGACCATGCAGCAAGCTTAAGCCTATAGGGAACCATGTTAAAAATGGTTTTTGAAGCAAAAAGTGGCACTGTGTGCTCATTTGCATGTCATTTCCCAGAATCCCTTGCTGCAGTGGAAGTGCTGTATGCTGGGTGATAATGGGGAAAGGTGGGGTTGCAGACCTGCCTAAGACATGCAGATGAGCATACAGCTATATTTGCATATTTGCTTTCCTGTGGAGGGTTTTTGTCACTTTTTTTACTCACCATAACTTAACTCAGTACTATGGTTTAGCCTATCCCATAAGCCTCTCTTGCATTCCCAGTAAAATCAACCCCACACTGATGAGACCCATCAAGGTCGAAACAGCTGTCTGTGGGTGGTTTTCTGGATATGCACCTTAACCCTGGCTGTGCTCAAAGCTGTGACCATGCAGCAAGCTTAAGCCTATAGGGAACCATGTTAAAAATGGTTATTGAGGCAAAAAGTGACACTGTGTGCTCATTTGCATGTCATTTCCCAGAATCCCTTGCTGCAGTGGAAGTGCTGTATGCTGGGTGATAATGGGGAAAGGTGGGGTTGCAGACCTGCCTAAGACATGCAGATGAGCATACAGCTATATTTGCATATATATATATATATATATATATATATATATATATATATATATATATATGAAAAAAAGAAAAGAAAAAACAGGCACAAACATAGTGCATTAACATAATAAAATTTGTTTTTCAAGGAACATAAAATCTATCAAATGCCCACTCACAAAGGTAAAACGATAAATAGCATATATGAGATAGGCTCTCATGTGCCGTCAGCTCAATCCTCTCGATGTAGCTCCAAGTACTGGCGTCGTCACGTGACTCCCCTCGTGAAGCCGATGAACCGGTGAACCGGTGAACCGGAAGCGGAAGCTCGCATTCAGTGTTCGGCTGGGGAGAGACCCTCCGGACAGCAAAAGTCCTCCAAGTCCTCTATGGTTGGGTTGTATTGGAGCCGTGTGATACACACAAAGGATAGAGTCTCTGGCTACAACTGGCCTCAGTGCTCGTGGGCAAATGGCGGTCCCAAACTAGTCACGCCCTACGCGTTTCGTCATCGATGATGACTTCCTCAGGGGATACCCTCCAAGCACCCCTCCATGATATTTATAGGGAGATATTTGCATAAGATTTAGCCAATATTCAATTAAAGTAATTAGCCAATTGATTAAACATATAATTAACATCACATTCAACAAGTGTGTAACATTGATGTATATTGTGAGGACCCTATTAAGTTAACAGAGAAAAAGTTAACATTTCAGTCTTATGTTGTAATTACCAATTGATTTGTGCTTGACAATTATTATTATATTAAGAATTGAAATTTATAAATACAATCTATCATTTGGAAATCCAAAGTGAATGACAATATGATTAGAATGAATGATAGTTGAAAACAAGTGTTTTAGGAGACTATTGGTAAGAAATGTTCCGATAGATAGACATAATGAGACTATATATCAAAATTAAAACTACTTCATAATTGAATGAAAGATGAAGAACTAGAAAATGAATAGAAAAGTAAACCCCTATATTAATGAATACTAATTTACCTCAATTTTGGAAGTTTGTGGTATAAAATGCTCTTTAGATCCCTTCTTAAAACATGATAATTCATTGTAAATCTATAATACTAAAAATTAAAAATTAGCTGGGTTAATAGTACCTAGTACTCAAAAGCATCATTATGGGTTATTCACAATATAGACATTAAAAAACCATTAACATAATAATGATAACAATGATTGCTAACCTTTATTGTGGATTCCAGTTGGAGCCAGAGGAGGTGATATCAAAGCAAGGACAGGAGAAGGACCGACGTTAACCACCAATGTGTGCTAATGTGATGAGCTATGTGTCTCAATTATATTATAAAGATTGTATATATATGTGTAATTATAATGTTCGATAAGTATGTGATGTGACGACTAATGAATGAATGATAGGAAATATAAATGAATGAATAAAAATAAAAAAATATGTAAAAAATATATAAATAAAAATGAAAATAAAAATAAAAATAAGAATAAAAGATAGTGTGGAATGATATGAATGATTAAGTGAGACCTATATGAAATATGTTGATAATGCACAATAAAATGATGATATTAGGAATAAATAAATAAATATAAAATTAATAGTGAAATAAATTTGAATAAATAAAATAAATAAAATAAAAGACTATTTGTGGAGATAAACCGTACGCAGCAATATGCTGTGTACCCTACAAACTGTCCTCTCTGTGTGTAAGGTGATGTTCAATGATCAAAATATTGACCATAGCCCAGATGGAATGCAAAGCATTCAACCCAGACCTCTGGAAGAAAACCCAACCGAGTGATCAAACTATGGTACTAATGTCAATATGATCATTGTGTCCCTTTGGATGTATAGTATCCAATATGTACATCCAATATGTTTCTCTCGTGCATAATTTCTGAAAACGATCACCTCCCATGTAGGAGGGGGGAATGAATTCAATACCCATAATGGAGAGGGACTTTGGATCTTTGTTATTATTGGCACAAAAATGACGGGAGAGGCTATGAGTCTGACACCCATGTATAATATTGCGCCGATTCTCCAAGAACCGTGTACTTAGAGCCCTTGATGTTCGGCCTACATATTGTGTGCCACATTCACACGAAATGAGGTACACAACATATTCACTTAGACAATTGATGTAATCTTTTATATCATATGATGTGCCATTAGAAAATGATGAAAATTTGTTAGTTTTTGTTAGATGTTTGCAAGTCAAACAGCGGCCTCTTCCGCATCCAAAGTTCCCCATCCCTTTGGCTGAATTTGAATCAATTTTCTTGTTAGTTTTGAGTTTGCTTGGAGCAATTAAAGTTTTGATACTCCTCGCTTTTCTAAAGACTGTTGGAGCATATTCAGGTACTAGATGACCTATTACAGGATCGTTACGTATAATATTCCAATGACAATTTAGTATGTTTCTAATTTGTTGGGCGGATTGATTGTATTGAGTAATAAACTTTGGTATATTACCTTCTTTGTTGACCATGTTCCTATTTACACGTAACGATTTAGATTTATTTTTTTATTTTTCAAGTAATGTCTCACGTTTTATAAGACTAGCATCCTGAAATGCTTTCGTAACAACAGACATGTCATATTAATTAGTCATATATAGAGGCGCTACTTCATTTTTTGTTTGTTTTGATATATATATATATATATATATATATATATATATATATATTATTGCCACTCAAATACACATCAGCGAGACTTGGTACCTCAGGTGCTGAGAGAATGTGGCTGCACCATGTGGGTTACAAAGCAGGAACACGAGTGTGAAACACAAACACAAATCCACTAGACTGGATCAAACTGTATTTCAGTGATTCCTCTGTGTTTTCTCAATGAACCTTTATTTCAACACTACCTTTGTACTGTACTTAAAAAAGAAAGGAAGAAAATGTCTACTGTTAGGCACGCTTTTCTCTGCAGTAACCAGCTGAATGCTTAAATATCTCAGATGATCTTCACAAGTTCTACAAGGGATAGCCACATTTTAGTGGATACTGTATACGTTTTCCTTTATTGACAAACTTTATACTCCACATAGTCTTTTTAACATCAATCTTAAAGAATCTTTGACATTTTTTTAAGAACTGAATCAGCAAAGGTGAGCTGCAAGACCTTAACCATTGGTTTATGATATGTTTATGAGATTTGTTTGTGAAAGTCTGGTGTCTGGTTTATTCTTACAAATAGGAATTTAAAGGTCTTTATCTGGTGAAATGTGGTAGAAAGATAGGTATACTCTGTTTCCAAAAATGTTAAGATCACAAATCATGTAAGCATGCTATTTAAGGCATATCTATAATAACAGTTATATCAATCTACAAATTAGTCTCCATCATGGTTTTTATTGAGGTTAATATTGAGCTGACTTTAGTATCCTTCATCTATCAGCTTACTGAACAGTTTATATACAGTAGAGTATAACCACATATTTAATTATTCTATCTAATTACCTCCTCAATACTGTGCAATTATGGTCCAAATGAAACCAGTCCATAATGAATGCCCTAGCGAAGACTTCAATGATATTCTCACTGTGAAATCCCAGAGGCAGTTCTCCTTATTCATTCTAGTAAATCTCTTTGCTCATTTTTGATGATGTTGTTTGTCCTCTAAGCCATACCCCTTTCTTCATTGATCTCAGAGAAACTGCCCTCTTCGGTTTAACCTCCTATGTGTTTGACCACGGCGTCATTGTTCCCCTTGGTCCCTTCATCTCCTCTCCCAATACTTTTACTCAAACATCTTTGTGATACAGTAGGTACATATCAGAAATGTAAGTGAGATGGAGATTACATGTTTTTTTCATGAGGTGTATATATAATGAGTTAATTGTGTGAGTTTTGTGAGGAATGTTAAAGTGTAGCTTGTTTGAATTATGTCTATGTGATGCAAGAACTACTGTATGTGTAAGATAATGCATGATGTACTATAAGTACAAGTAGCATGTGTTTTCTAGGATTTAGAAGATTGTGTGGGGTATTAGGTACTGTATGTACATTGATCAAACTGTGACAACATGCCACAAACTTTTTTATTTACAAACAAACCCACATTTAAGAAAAAAAAATCACTTCTGTTTTTTTTTATAGCAAATATCTAACTTTTAAAATTATACATATGTACAGTATGCTTTGTCACCAACCAGTGCTTTAGAACGATAGTTGAATACAAAATATAGGGAGAAATAGTACAAAACTGGCATATATGCACACATATAACAATAAACATTACCTAAAGAAGCTTGCAGTGCACATTGTGTTATGGGAGTCTTACAGCGGCAGTAGAGCATGTGTAAGTGCATTGGTTCATACAGCATTGTCTAAGAGGATGAGTAAATGAATCCCAAGAGAGTACTGAATTTGTTTTCTGGTGTTAATAAAATGCTTCATTAAGAAACTGAGCATTCAGATGGGTATTGAAGATATGGAGAGAAGGAGGTTGTGAGAAGAAAGGAGTTCAATATGTTTCGAAGCAATACAAATGGGTTCACGCATGGGAGTGCAGTACCAAGATAGTTATACAGAATAAAGCCGGAGTAGAGCACTTGGGCCCAGATCCATAAAAGGGGGCTAAGGTTTAGCATGCCTCTGCTCTTATTCATATAAATGGAAGTGAGAGCGGGCTAAATCTTATCCCCTTTTTGTGGATCTGGCCCTTGGAGTGAACAGGGTCTGTAAATTAGATTTAAGATGTGAGAATATATGATATAACCACTGGGTGAGAATTTTACAGTTTATGCACAATTTTACAGGAAACCAGGGATGGATTTCAGAAGGGAGAAGCAGAGGCACTTGTTTTCATTTGCAAATGTTCTTAAATAAATCATGGGGCTGGTGATGTGAATCTGGACAGGTTCATTTATCTTGAGTAGAGAAATATGAGGTAGGGAGGACAGCTAATAGAAGGTTACAATATTCAACATGGGAGAGAATGAGTGTTATGTGAATTATGCTTTTTTATTTTATTGTACTTGCATCTGTATTAAATATAAACATTGTGTTACTAAGATGTCAGACATTTGGCAGAATAGAGAAGTCAATGCCAAGTCTGATTTGTTTGTTGCAATATAAAAGAAATAATTACACAATTTAACACATTATATAAAGTACTTTCTAATTTAAAAGCTCTTGCACATAAAGAGTATTAGGTAAAATATAAGATAGGATAGTATGAAACAAAGGCTAGTAAACATAATGGCAATGTCATGGCAGTGAGATAGGAGGAATGTGGGAACTGTTTAAATGCTAAAGTAATGCTCACTGCTAAGCGTCTGAAAACCTGCACTTCATAAATATGTGTGGCAAGGATGAACAGAATTTTCAGAAGGGATTATTCATTACCATTTTGCTGAATGTTGAACTAAGCGAGGAGGGACGATATACTCTTATCCATCCACAGACAGGAGGCACAGTACTAGTATGCAAGCTGCAGTGTCCAAACATATATTGTCTGACCTACTTTAACCCTGGATGCTATGAATGTCAAAATCTGTGTTTGGGGTGGGAGGGGGGGGGGGGGGGAGAAAGGGTGGTTGTTTACCCTTTTGTTACTTTTTTAAGCTTATATTTTTATTAAGATTTTCAAATATATACAGTATGGGAAGGAAATGTGGTACAGAAAAAAGGGAGGGGGAAACAACCATTTTGCTACAGAATTCTTATAATCATCCACTTTCACATTGCATAGCAAACAACATTTTATAAAAACAACATATCCTACACTCCTCACTCCTAAAACCACTTTCCTAATGAGGGCATTCCACTATCCGACATCCCGGGGATCCCAGAGCTTAGCTAGAATAATTAAAATTTGGTCAAGTGGAATCTCAATCCCCGTCACATCTTCTATTAGCCTCAGAACTTTCTTCCAGTATGTCTGCATTACTGGACAAACAACCAAATATGTGCTAGATATCCTATCTGTCCGCATTTTCTCCAACATCTATCAGTAGCCTCCAGAAACATTTGCTTTATTTTAGGAGTATAATACCAGCGTAACAAAATGTTATAGATATTGTCTTTTATCACTGTGCATATACTGTAGATGTTTTACCCACATTCTCCCATACATCTTCCCAGTCCTCTCTTGTTATTTCAGTCAGAGCCCACTGATCCATCTATATTATGGGCCGGGGTATCCTTTTGGGGGATTAAACCTTGGTAAAGGGATGAAATCAGACCCTTTTGATACTTTTTTGTTTTACATAAATCTTCAAAATGTGTATATCTGGGGAATTCCCCCTCATAAAAACCTTGACAAACAAAATGTCTGATCTGCATATATTTGAACATCTCAGTTAGTGGTAGGCTGTACTTCCTCATTACTTGCACAAATGACATCAACATATCTTTTTCTATTAAATCTCCCGTCTCTAGAATCCCTCTATGTCTCCAGATTTCAAAACCCTGGCCTTGGAAACCAGAAGAAACACTGGGTTGCCGAACAGGGGCGTAAGTCTATATGTGTTAGGAATGTGAGCACATAGCATCTCAGGCGGAGCTCACGGCTCTTTCCTTACACTGCTCAGACCCTTCCACTACAACCACGCAAGCCCCCTTCAGCTTCATCACTTACCCCTCGGCATGGTGGGATGCTCCACGAGGTTCTTCCTCCTCGCTCTGCGCCGCAGCCGTCGGCGCGGAATCGCCGCCCTGCACGCACGTGCGTACCCCACGTTGCTTCCTCTCATGCACACGTTGGACTTACAGTGCACACACAAAAGCCCTTGAACTTATCCCCACTCAGGCTCCGCCCCCAAACACCGCATGGTTACAATCTGGCTCTTGCTGAGTGTCACCTGAGCTCTAAGAACAGCAGCCAATGCACTGAAGCTCCCTGGGCTCCTCCAGGCACGCCCCCTCTCCTGGTTGGCTGTTCCAGCTTTATATACCCTCTCTGTTCTGTGCTTCCTCGCTCGTCATAGTTTTTGTATGGGTGTTTCACAGTGCTTGTTCTTTGATTCTCTCGGTTTAGACGCGGCTTGGCAGACTACCCCCTTTGGCTCTCGACTTCGGATTGTTCCTGTTTAAGTACCTTCTGGCTCCCTTCGAACTCGGCACTTATCTCGATTCCTCCATACATCTCCTACCCCTGATCTCGGCAACGGCAACGACCATTCTTCTGGGAAAACGGTATCGGCAAGTATTCTCGCAATACACCCCATCTGGCCTGGCACCATCTAATACCACAACCCGGACACGTCCCTCGCTCTGTCGGTGTGTGTATTCATACCTGCCACCTCAGTTCTAGGGACAGGTCTGGTCTGCGGGCTACTCCGGCGTAACATTATGATGAGCCCACAAGACGCAGACCAGGCCGAACTGAGGCAAGCAATCTCTATGCTGATACAGCAAAACCAGGCCATGGCTGATCAGATTGTGGCCCTAACACGCCAAATGGCTAAACTTTCGGCTCTGGTACCAGAAGCACCTGTTCCTCTTTCTCCTCCACAGGCTGCAGAACCAGTCAGGCCCAGCAGTCAGGACGTGAAGATACCGCCTCCCAAGCCGTACGCTGGCAACCCGCAGGAGTGCAGAGGTTTCTTTAACCAGTGTGAGGTTCAATTTGAAATGGCACCCCTTCAGTACGACACCGGCCGGAAGAAGGTAGCCTACGTGTACAACCTACTGACGGGCAGCGCGCTGGCATGGGCCTCGCCAGTCTGGGAGTTGCGCCCGGACCTGACACAAGACTACCTAGCCTTCAAGGGTGAGTTCCGACAAGTCTTTGATTCCCCTGCACGCCGGGAGATGGCGTCTGTTTCCCTCCTCCAGATAACTCAGGGGCGAAGATCGGTGACACAGTATGCAGTGGAATTTCGCTCGCTCCCCGCCGAGACGAACTGGGGACAAGAGCCGCTCGTCTCCGTCTTCTGGCAAGGTCTCTCGGAGTCCATCAAGGACGAGCTTGCTCGGCAACCCAGGCCAGACCAATTGGAGGCGCTCATTGACTTGGCCGTACGTATTGATCAACGCATCCAGGTACGACGCTCGGAGCGTCAGAATGCCCGGCCACTAACCTTCCAAGGACCCTTCCCCAACTCTCCTCTGGTTCCTAGACCACCTCCTTCACAGCAGCTGGCACTGGAGCCTCCCGAGCCAATGCAATTAGGGGTGCAACAGATCCGGAATCCACTACGACAACACCGCTACGCCGGCAGACTCTGTTTCTACTGTGGATCCCCTGAACATCTGGTCCGTGCATGCCCTTTGCGTCCGGGAAATGGGAACACTCAGTGAGTATGGAGGGGCTCTCACTGGGTGTTATCTCTCCTCGTCCCCTCCCCAAGGAGGCACTGCCTAAGAAACTTACGATTCCTATCTCTCTCGCAGGCGCTGAGTTTCGCACATCTACTGCTGCCTTTATCGACTCCGGTGCTGGAGGAAACTTTGTAGACCTTGATTTCGCTAAACAGAACCGGATACCTTTGGTGAAGAAGGCCCAACCTATTGCCTTGGTTGGGATTGATGGTCGTTCGCTGTCTCCACCCTTAATCTCGCTACAGACCATACCTCTCCTGCTATCTACCTACTCCCACAGCGAGACCCTGGTACTTGACGCCATCCAGGCCCCAGGTACACCAGTAACCCTCGACCTACCTTGGTTGCAGAAGAACAACCCTCCATTTGACTGGGTCTCACCTACCCCCATCACCTGGAAACCGAGGTCAGGGAAGTCTCCCAAACTCTTGGCTAACACAATGACTCAGGACTACATTCTTCCCCCTGTGTATCACCCTTTCCGTGAGGTCTTTAACAAGGTCCGCGCAGAACAATTGCCTCCTCATCGGTCCTACGATTGCCCCATCGATTTGGTCCCAGGATACACCTTGCCCAAGTCCAAGACTTACCCATTGTCGATACCTGAGTCTCAAGCCATGGAAGACTACATAAAGGAGAATCTTGAGAAAGGATTCATACGGCCCTCCAGTTCCCCGGCGGGAGCAGGGTTCTTCTTCGTGAAGAAAAAGGATGGTACTCTGAGGCCATGTATTGATTACCGGGGCTTGAACTGTATCACCATCAAGAACCGCTATCCTCTCCCCTTGATCACGGAACTCTTCGATAAACTGCTTGGGGCTAAGATATTTTCCAAATTGGATCTCCGTGGGGCTTACAACTTGGTCCGCATCAGGCAGGGCGACGAGTGGAAGACGGCCTTCAACACCCGCTGTGGGCATTATGAGTACCTCACCATGCCTTTTGGTTTATGTAACACCCCGGCTGTCTTTCAGGACTTTATTAATGACGTATTTCGGGAGGTGCTCAACATCTTTGTTATTGTCTATTTAGATGACATTTTGATCTTCTCCAAAAATCTTCAGGATCACATTCATCACACCTCGTATGTCCTCTCACGTCTACTCAAACATCACCTGTATGCCAAACTAGAGAAGTGTACCTTCCATCAACGCTCTACCCAATTTCTGGGCTACATTATTTCGGACAAAGGCTTTTTGATGGATCCAGGTAAACTCCAGGCAGTTACGGAATGGCCCAGACCAGAGACTCTCAAGGCTATCCAGCGCTTTTTAGGATTTGCGAACTACTATCGGAAGTTCATTCACAATTTCTCCACTCTAATGGCCCCCATCACGGCGTTGACTAGGAAAGGGGCTGATCCTTCTGCCTGGTCCGCCGAAGCAATCTCCGCCTTCCAGGCCCTTAAAGAGGCATTCGTCACGGCACCGATCCTGCGCCACCCCAACACAGATCTTCCCTTTGTCATAGAAGTTGACGCATCGGACTGCGGTGCAGGGGCTGTACTATCACAGAGGTACTCGCCCAAGGATAAACTTCACCCTTGTGCGTATTTCTCTAAGAAATTTTCCTCCACCGAGAGGAATTATGACGTCGGCAACAGAGAGTTATTGGCCGTTAAAATGGCACTACAAGAGTGGAGACATCTGTTGGAAGGGTCAAGGGAGCCATTTTCTATTTTAACGGACCACAAAAATTTACTTTATATCGAAGGTGCACGTCGCCTCGGTCCTCGACAAGCTCGCTGGGCGCTTTTTTTTTCTCGCTTCAACTATCATCTATCCTATATCCCGGGAACGAAGAACGTGAAGGCAGATGCGTTGTACAGACAATACTCCTCGGAAGACAGGCCTGAGGCAGCTTTGGAACCTATCCTACCTCCCGAGAGAATTTTGGCTACTTCCACCTTCACGGCGATCCCCTCTAACAGGCTCTTCGTCTCGCCCAGATTCATTCCAGAGGTCCTAGATTGGGGACACTCTTCTAAAACTGCAGGTCACCCAGGTTTCAGAAGGACGTTAGACTTAATTCGTCGGAACTTTTGGTGGCCCAGTATGTCTAAAAACATTGCGGAATACACTCGCGCTTGTCCTGTATGCACCCAGAACAAGACACTTCCACAGAGACCTCAGGGACTTCTCCTCCCATTGCCAGTGCCTGCTCGTCCATGGTCCCATATCTCCATGGATTTCATAGTCGACCTCCCTAGGTCTAGGGGCTTCAACACCATTTTAGTTGTCGTAGACAGGTTTTCGAAGATGGCCCACTTCATCCCCCTCAAGGGACTGCCCTCCTCTCCCGCCCTAGAAGACATTTTCTCCGAGCATATCTTTAGGATCCATGGCATTCCGTCTTCCATTGTCTCTGACAGAGGATCCCAGTTCGTCTCCAAGTTCTGGAGGACCTTCACTAAGAGACTGGGAATTGTCTCTTCCTTCTCCTCTGCATACCACCCCCAGTCCAATGGACAGACGGAGAGAACTAACCAGTCGCTGGAGAAATACCTCAGATGTTTCATCTCCGATTCCCAGGATGATTGGTCCCAACTCCTCCCGTGGGCAGAGTACGCGGTCAATTCGGCCCGAAGTGAATCCACCCGAGAATCTCCATTTTTTGTCAATTATGGGTTTCACCCTCTCTGCCTACCCATTTCTAATCTGGCTTCTGGGGTACCGGCGGTAGACGAACGGATTTCCACTCTCCAAGACATTTGGTCCAAGGTACAAAATTCTCTCCACAAGGCCGCCGATACTGCTAGACTTCAGGCCAATCGCCACCGTCGGCCGGCACCCATCTACAAGCCAGGGGATTTAGTATGGCTCTCGTCAAGAAACATCCGCTTGAGAGTCCCTTCCCCTAAACTGGCACTTAGGTTTTTGGGACCCTTTCCCGTCGTGGAGCAGATTAACCCAGTGGCGTTTCGCCTTAAACTACCACCCTCCATGAGGATCCCAGACGTTTTTCATACCTCGCTATTAAAACCCCACATTGCCAATCGTTTCTTTCCTAAACAGACCAGCAAGCCAGATCCAGTCACGGTACTCAATAACAAGGAATACGAGGTACAAGCCTTACTGGACTCCCGCATCTCCAGGGGGCAGCTTCAGTTTTTGGTCCACTGGAGGGGTTTCGGACCCGAGGAGAGGTCTTGGGTTCCGCTCAAAGACATCCATGCACCCAGCCTCCTGAAGACTTTTAGGAGGAGATTTCCAGACAAGCCGTTTTTGGATTGTCCTGAGGCCGATCCTGAAGAGGGAGGTACTGTTAGGAATGTGAGCACACAGCGTCTCAGGCGGAGCTCACGGCTCTCTCCTTACACTGCTCAGACCCTTCCACTACAACCACGCAAGCCCCCTTCAGCTTCATCACTTACCCCTCGGCATGGTGGGACGCTCCACGAGGTTCTTCCTCCTCGCTCTGCGCCGCAGCCGTCGGCGCGGAATCGCCACCCCGCACGCACATGCGTACCCCACGTTGCTTCCTCTCATGCACACGTTGGACTTACAGTGCACACACAAAAGCCCTTGAACTTATCCCCACTCAGGCTCCGCCCCAAACACCGCATGGTTACAATCTGGCTCTTGCTGAGTGTCACCTGAGCTCTAAAACAGCAGCCAATGCACTGAAGCTCCCTGGGCTCCTCCAGGCACGCCCCCTCTCCTGGTTGGCTGTTCCAGCTTTATATACCCTCTCTGTTCTGTGCTTCCTCGCTCGTCATAGTTTTTGTATGGGTGTTTCACAGTGCTTGTTCTTTGATTCTCTCGGTTTAGACGCGGCTTGGCAGACTACCCCCTTTGGCTCTCGACTTCGGATTGTTCCTGTTTAAGTACTTTCTGGCTCCCTTCGACCTCGGCACTCATCTCGATTCCTCCATACATCTCCTACCCCTGATCTCGGCAACGGCAACGACCATTCTTCTGGGAAAACGGTATCGGCAAGTATTCTCGCAATACACCCCATCTGGCCTGGCACCATCTAATACCACCACCCGGACACGTCCCTCGCTCTGTCGGTGTGTGTATTCATACCTGCCTCCTCAGTTCTAGGGACAGGTCTGGTCTGCGGGCTACTCCGGCGTAACAATATGGGGTTGACATGACCCTATACTTCTTTTTTGCCAGCTGCCAGATTTTCAAGGCAAACCCGATTACCACCGGCTCAGACTGTCTCCCAATCCCAGCCGCGGAGCTCAACCATAGCAAAGAAGGCAAGCCGATCGGGCTTTTGAGTGAGCTCTCCAGGTCCACCCAAGCATAGGTCCCTCTCGGAAAGTGCCAGTACACCAATTGTCTCAAATGAGAGGCTAAATAATATTTAAAAATATTAGGTACTGCCAAACCCCCTCCTTACTTAGACTCCAACATAATTGACCTGGCTATTCTCGGTTTTTATGTTTCCATAGGAATTTCTTTTATATTTGAACAGTATGTGGGACAGACACTGGTAGTGTCTGAAAATAATACAGAAGTCTCTGGAGGATATTCACCTTAATCGCGGATATACGCCCCAACCAGGAGATACAATGAGAGTTCCAAGCTTGTAGATCTTTTTTTATCTTTGAGAAAAGCTCGGGATAGTTAGATTTATATAGTGAGTTGATGTCTCTAGTAAAGTGTATTCCCATGTATTTTAAGTGGGTCCTTTTCCACTTGTAGTCACAGTGCCATTTAAGGACCTCAACCTCCATTTCTGTTAGCACTAAATTTAGCGCTTACGATTTTCCTACATTGACTTTATACCCTGATAGCTCCCCAAACCTACAGAGGGTGGACTGCAGATTTGGAAGGTATGTCAAAGGGTTGGTGTAACAGGGTCTTATCCCTATTAACAGGCTTGCCTCTAATCCAGCAGTGTGCTGGTTAAATTGCACAGCAGCAATCAGCTAGTCTTCACCTGGCTGATTTGAACTATAGAAAAACCCTGTTCCCAGACACAGGAAGGGGATTCCTTAGTCCACAACTGGGCTGACCTGGGAAACAAACAGAGATTCTTCCTGAGCTCACACATGAGCTGAACCGGGAAACAGACAGCGGAGAGGTTCCTGAGTCTCACAGGTGAGACTGACCGAGGGAACACAGATGTCTTGAGCCTGCCAAAAGAGACTGCACGCTACCAGCAAGACACAGGGGAAAAGACTTCTAAAACCTGGATGCTGATATATCCGGAGAAAAGGCAGCAACCGAGCTAACAGATAAGACTTTTCTTATAAGACTGATTATCTATGTCTATCTATATATATATACATATATAAATGTCTCTATGATTTGGGCTGGTGAATCGCTGGGCTAACCACGCTGTTAAAGAGAACTGGATTACAAGTGTATATATACTCCAGAGTAGAGCGAATTTTGTTTGCCGATTTACATGTTTGCTGTGTTTAAAGCAACAGGCGCAATAAAGCCTTATTTTTGTTCACCTTAAAACCAGCCTCCATTGCGGTCCTCTGCACACGTCTCTTACATATGGTGTCAGAAGTTGGGATGAGAGGTGGCCCTTGAAGTTAAAAGGGGCCCCGGAGATTGCCTGTGAATTTTTTGTGTGCTTTTTGCCTGCATACAGTCTTACAAACAGCCTGAGTAACAAAAACAAAGATTCACCTGCAGCTACACTCCACTGAACAAAGCCATAAAACCACAGATGGACTCTTTTCCCCGATCCCAAGAGGAGAGAGAGAGATGGGGCTGAAGCAGATAAACCTTACTCGCCTATCACAATAATGTGTAATATGGTTGTTGAAAAAGGGGCTTTGCCTTTCAGCCATAGTCAGGGTTCAAGAAGTGAGTCAGTGCTCCAGAGGAGCTAGGCTTTGTTTATTATTTTCTTAAAAAAATATTTTTTTTTGCTGAAACAGGGGAATTTTCAGCAAGCAAGTGCTGAGTGTAAAATTGCCCTGCCGGGTAAAAAGGGATTGCTGAACTAAAGGGTAACCCAAAGCCAATTGCTGAGTGTTAAGTCGCCCTGCCGGGAGTGAAAGAAAAAAAAAGAGAATATTTTTTTCTGCAAGTAAAGTCTGTCTATGGGTAAAATGGGACGATAGACAGCACTCTGATAGTGTTACATTTATGCAATTGCAGGGTGCACGGAACAAAAGGGGACCCTTATTCCCCTGTATAGTACTAACAAATCTACGTAAGTACCAGCACTCACTGTCTAATAGCTAAATGATGAAAACAGTTGTAATGCAGAGTAAACATTTAATAATAAAACGAACCAGAAATAAATCAAATGTGTTTTCAGAAACCACTACCATAAATGGGCATGTCACAAAGTGACAATGGGTCTGTCGTGCGCATCAGTGCAGTTGACCAGGTCTGGATGCTTCAGACACTGGAGCCATGCGAGGGAGTTATGCCAGGCCACGGAAGTAACCGGTGCAGGGAGAGGAATATGATACTTCACCTGCTTTCCTCCGGTTTGGGGCCCACTCTCCTCGTTAGCTCCTGCGTGCCGCCGTCAAGAGGTATCAGGAAACTGGAAGGAAAACGGCGCTACTGCGCATGTCCGGAAAAAAGCTCCCAGAGTTATCTTCACACAACTTTATTGAACACACACAGGGCTACACCAGCATCTCCCCCTCTACGCTCCGAGACGAAGCCCTCTGTGAAAGGGTGAAACGCGTAGAGGGGGAGATGCTGGTGTAGCCCTGTGTGTGTTCAATAAAGTTGTGTGAAGATAACTCTGGGAGCTTTTTTCCGGACATGCGCAGTAGCGCCGTTTTCCTTCCAGTTTCATGTCACAAAGTGAGGGGTGGGGGGGGGGAGGAAAAGGGGAAAAAACATGAAACACAAGGAAAATACACACAAAAAGGAGACCGGAAAGTATGCTAGGGGGGCGACGTTTCGAGGGACTACCTCTTCATCTGGCCCATTCCCCCTGGTCCAAAAGGACCCAGAGGTACTTCCTTAAGCCTCCCTTCCCCTATAACTGGTCAAATCACACACCCCTGAAAATAGATAGCAAACATACAGTGTAGGCTAAATACAGCTAAACAGCTAATAGCAGGGCAGCAAGAATCCACTCAAGTCAATGCCAGTAGTTCAAGTACCACAAGAAACTGTGGGCAATGGTACAGTAAAGGCTGAACACAGCTTGCAAGAAAGCAGCTTGCAAAGAGGCACCAGGAGTCCACAACAGTCAATGAAAGGTTAATGGGAAAAGCAAATGAAGACAGTAATCAAACCCTCTGTGGCTCTGCTCCTTCTGCTCGTGTGGAGTGCTGAACACGAGCAGAAGAAGCAGAGCCACACAGGGTTTGATTACTGTCTTCATTTGCTTTTCCCATTAACCTTTCATTGACTGTTGTGGACTCCTGGTGCCTCTTTGCAAGCTGCTTTCTTGCAAGCTGTGTTCAGCCTTTACTGTACCATTGCCCACAGTTTCTTGTGGTACTTGAACTACTGGCATTGACTTGAGTGGATTCTTGCTGCCCTGCTATTAGCTGTTTAGCTGTATTTAGCCTACACTGTAAGTTTGCTATCTATTTTCAGGGGTGTGTGATTTGACCAGTTATAGGGGAAGGGAGGCTTAGGGAAGTACCTCTGGGTCCTTTTGGACCAGGGGGAATGGGCCAGATGAAGAGGTAGTCCCTCGAAACGTCGCCCCCCTAGCATACTTTCCGTTCTCCGTTTTTTGTGTATTTTCCTTGTGTTTCATGTTTTTTCCCCTTTATCTCCCCCCCCACCCCTCACTTTGTGACATGCCCATTTATGGTACTGGTTTCTGCAAACACATTTGATTTATTTCTGGTTCGTTTTATTATTAAATGTTTATTCTGCATTACAACTGTTTTCATCATTTAGCTATTAGACAGTGAGTGCTGGTACTTACGTAGATTTGTAAAGTCTGTCTATGTATCTTGGGAGTACAACATGCACCCAAAGTGTGAAGAGTGAATGCCATAATACCCAAAGATGAGACTGAAAATTACTGAACTCAAGCAGAAAAACAAATTATTTTGCTGAAGCGGAGGGATTGCACATAGCAAGAAAATGGTGTAAAGCAAATGCCTTTGCTGAAGCAAGGAAATGGACAGCTACACTAGCAAGCATTGTGTGAAAGAAATAGTGCCAAATCGGTCAAGGTGAAGAGTACATCTAAAGAAAAAAAGAAAAAAAAACCCTGGGAATTTAAAATGGCCGCCCAGCTGAAGTCAAATACAGACTCTGCAAGAATGGGGAAGAAAATATGTTCCTGGTGTAAAGAGCCCAGCCACACGGAGCAGTGTCCCTTCAGGCCTTATTCAGATGATGAGGATGGCCCCTACGTGGCCCCAGAAAAAGGGCAGCAGCCAGAGGACTATGTTTTCCAATGAGCCAAGGAACTGCAGCAGCAAGCAATACGCTGTGGATCCAAGGAAGGTACAGAAGTTTTACTTAGCAACCGCACATCCAATATCACTAATGAGAAAGAATGCGTGCCCAGTACTGCTGATGTTGTAAAACATACCAAAGTACAGAAGAAGAAAAAGTCTACAGAGACGCCTGTGAGAGCTATGAACTCTACAAGCAAAGTCTACCCCCCTGTAGGACTACCAAAATTTGAGGTTCTAGCAAATACAGTGGCAACAGCTGCAATAGCGCCTCCAGAGGTAGATACACCTGATAGCCCCAAAATGGAGAACAAGATGCAGCGTTCCTGTAATGAACCCTACCCCATGGAAGAGTGGCCCTCCCAGTCCGGTGAGGAGGAAGACATCTCTTATGGGGAACCCAAACCGAGTCACACCCACAAAACACCCAAAGAATGGTGGGGATGCCTGAACTCGGTACGAACCGAAAAGACCGCTCTCTATGATGACGAATATGATCGGCAGGAGAATGAGCGAAAGCAGCAAATCACCGAATATTTCTGTCAGCTAACGCAACTGCAAGAGAAGCCTGGCGCATACAGTGAAGCTGCTGAAGTTTCAAATTAAGACGGAGACCCCAGTATTCCTGATGGGACGGAGTCATCCAAAACAAAAAGGCGAAAAAAGAAAAAGAAAAGCGGTTGTTCATTTACCGTGGAAGTAACAGACACGTCCACAGATCCCGTGGAGGAAAAGGGGGACCGAGATGCCCTGCAGCCTAGAGAAAATGGAGGATTTGTCATGCGGATGACAGAATATCCAGAGGGCTCAAGGCAAAAGTCGTGTAACCCAAAGAAGTGTCTGTCCGGTGCCAACAGTGATCAACCCTCAACCAACCATCCCAGGGAAGCGGAGCCAGAACCAGTGAGTGACGATCCCTTGACCAGCCCTGAAGATGCCCTGAAAAATGCCGGGCATACAGTAACTGTGATCTGCTCTGTGAACAATTAAAAATTGAGAGGGAAAATAATGCTGAGCTACAGAAGACTGTGCTCGCAATTTACTCGGCGGCCAAGACTGAGCTAGCCACTGCAAACACTACTAAAGCCACCATGGTGGAAAAGCAGAGCCAATCCGATAAAATGATGGCTAAGCTGAAGCGGAAGTATGAGGAGGAACTGAAGGAGATTACAGTCTTTCAGCAAGAGGTTCACGGTCTTCACCTAGAACTGAATGCCTCACAACAAGAGGTTAACTGTGTCCGGACAGAGGTGGACGTATCCCAGAAGGAGGTTCATACCCTCCGCACAGCACTGGATGCCTCACACCACGAGATCGGCAGCTGCCGCACAAAACTGGAAGTCTCCAAAAAGGAACTTCACAGTCTCGCTGAGGAGCTGGACAATTAAAAAAAAACTATTGTCAATCTTAATATAGATCTCAAAGTCTCTCAGAAGGAGCTTCAGACCCTCAACCTAGAGATGTAAGTCTCACGCCAGGAGACAGTCAGTCTCCAAGCAGAGGTGCAAAAATGGAAGGAGGACTTCAAGGAGGCCCTGAATATTACAGAGACTGAAAAAAGGTGAACATTTAAGACTAAAAAAAGAAAATTCTGAGTTGACAGACCACGTCAATGGAAAGAATGAAAAGCTCCACGAGTTGGAAAAAATAAAGAAACTTCTGGAAGGTGAAAAGGTTGAAGCAGAGCACCGACTGCAGAACCAACTGCAAGGTCTGCATACACAACTCCAGAATACCGAGGAGAAGCAGCGAACTCTACAGGAATAAAATCTGCAGGCTGCTAAAGAGGTACAAGGGCTACAGGAATGTCTGAATACCCAGTGCGTCCCCACAGAGCAGTATGAGGAGCTAAAGGCCACGCTGCATGTCACTAGAGCATCATTGGAGGCAGAGCGTCAATACCAGGTGACTCTGTATGAGAGGGAGCGGGAGAAGGCCCAGAAACTGGACAAGAGCTGGAGAGACAGAGAGTCTGTTCCATCCCCTTGAGTCAGTTCACAAAGGAGAAAACGGACGCAGCGGCAACCTTGACGTCAAAAATTACAGAGCTCCAGAATATGAAGGAGACACTGATACAAACTCAGAGAAAGCAAAGTGCGCAAATAAATTCCCTGAGAGGAGAATTGCAAGATGCACTAAAAAAACAGGGATCTCTCGCGGATGAGATTACAGTACTACGAGGACAAGTATTGACCCTGACCAAGCGTCAGTATCCCACAGCCACAAAAACCCAAAGAAAAAAGGGTACAGTGAGCTGGGAACATCGCTCACCTAAAAAACAAGGTTGCACAGTCTAAACCACCTAAGCAAGCACTAGCCAAAACTTCAGCCACCCAACAGGCAACAAAAAAAGGTATACGTGCAGAATTAAAACCAGAAGAATCCTTAGCTGATGAAGCTGGAAAGGGAGGACGTTCTGTGGAAGTGGATGTGGAATTGCAACTCAATCCCAAAGAGGCTGAACTGACAACTCCAGAAGTGCAGAAAGACAGCTTCAAGAGCAGAAAACTCAAAGGGCTACTCTCAAACGCTCTGCAACTGTCTCCATACAGTCTGCCTACAAAAAAGGAGCACCCAACGCACTGGAAAACTCATGACCGCACACTCAGTAAAAAGACTTTACTTGGAAAAAGTCCTCCTCGAGCGACTGAGGAGTGCTGATCTCACCTTCGAAGCCGTCATCCAGAACGGCGAAACGCGTAGAGCATGGCTCATATAACAGGCTAAGAGGGAGAGGCAGCACTGGAGTATCCTTTGACGTCAGTTCTGCCGGGGCGGAACACCGGAATTGACGTATCGGCTCTAGCGTGGATGCGGAAGAGACGTGCAGCGGTGTTGGTGAGGTGGAACCCTGAGGTCGCGACTCGGTGTATCACCTGCTGTATCATACTTACCCTGCTAGGTCATCTCTTCTATATTGTAAGCCTCCATTTTATTTCTTGGCATAAATGCTTTTTGTTACCATCTACACTATGGTGTGTGTTTTTCTCTCCTTTGAGATCTGATCTCCTCCTACCTGCTCCAGCCTGGAACCATCTGTGCCACGGTTCGATTCTCTGCTCCTTATTTTCTACCACATTGTGAGTTTGCAATTGGGAGTTTTTCATCTTTTCACTTCATTGTACATACAATATTGCACTATGTAGTGTTTTTTCTTTCATAAGGTTTACCCTCGCTCCCCTGGTTTTTCTGCGAATTCTTCTATTGGACCGTGAAACAGTCCTTTCTAAGGGTTTGAGGGATTTCTTGCCTTATTTTCACCTATTATTCGATTCACTTGTTTACACTTGTAATTATTTAGCACATTTATTTCATTGTGTTAGTCACTTTTATATTCACTGTTTATGATATATATCGATTTTGAACTGAGCACTTGAGAGCATAGAGAGCGCCATCTTGTTTTGTTTTACATATGATATTTTGTAACACTCATCATTTTATTTGAATCCTTTGTATATTTGGAGAAGTTCTGATTGTGGCCGCGAGAGGCTCGAATGTTAAGGCAAAATGAGAGGGGAGAGGGGACACCCCTATCTAGTGCCATTCTTAATAGTTATTAGGTTCTTTCCCCCACTGGAATTTTCAAAGTGGTTGTTGGTGTCTGATAGAGGGCACGGATCCCTTGCAAAAAAACCCCCGAAAATCCAAATGCCTCTAACATTTATCCAAGAAATCCCATTTTACCCTATCAAACGCCTTCTCTGCATCCAGACTCAACAATACTGCTTTCAGTTTAGATTTATGTATCTGTTCAATCACATTGATAATTTTCCTGGTGTTATCTGAAGCCTGATGTTCACTCACAAACCACACTTGGTCATAATGGATTATCTAGGAAGTATTGGGTACAGCCTGTTAGCCAGAATTTTACTATATATTTTCAGGTCCGTATTAAGCAATGAGATTGGCCTAAAGCCACCACAACAGAGAGGGTCCTTATCTTCTTTAGGAATCATCACTATATTGACATTCATCATCTGTGGGGGGATTTGTTTTTCGCTAAGAAATTCGTTAAATAAATCCAATAGACATGGTCCTAGAATTCCTATAAATTTTTTATAGTGCAGATTTGAGAAAACATCTGGGCCAGGCGCCTCTGACGGCTTCAATGAGCGAACCGCCTTTTCTAGTTCTATTCTAAGATAATCCTCAATCTGAGTTGGATCCGGTATTTTAGCATTTGGGACTGAGCTATCTAGGTCATAAAGGTCTGTATAAAATGTAGCAAATTCCTCTGCTATCCTAGAGGTGTTATAAGTCACTTTTCCACCCTTCATTCTAAAAGCGGGTACCGAAGTTCTCGACCTGATCCCGTTGAGTTTATTTGCCAGTAAACAGTCCGCCTTGTCTCCTTTATCATAATAAGTCTGTTTAATCCACTCTCTACATCTTCTAGTTGCAACCTCTTAAATTCTTCTCTAGCCTGACTTAGAATTTTATAAATTTTCTTTGACTGTATTTTTATGTGAATATACACATTTTACAATTTTTCCATTAACTTTTTTGTTTCTCTATTTTTATTCTCTTTCTGTGTGATGCTATTGAGATAAGCTGCCCTCTGATCGTGGCCTTATGGGCTTCCCATAGAGTCGCTGTTGACTCTACAGACCCATTGTAAATATGGAAAGAATTTTTAAGCAAATTTCCAATTTGAGTACTAATCTCTGAGTGATTCAGTAGGGAGTCATTTAACCTACAATGGAATGAGCGAGTCCTGATAAATGGGGGATCAAACAAGATCGCCACCGTAGCATGTTCTAACCACGTAAATCCCCCTGGAGCAAATATTACCTACACGAAAATGGGATCTGAATTAAAACTGTTAAGAAGCAAATGAAACAATGGAAACAGTTCTGCCACTCCTTCCCTCTCTGCCCTTTGTCCATCTTTTTTCCCTGGAGGAAGGGACAATCATTGATGCCTTGGTTTCGGAGAGGTGGGAAGTAGGGGCCGGGCAGATTGTGTCTACCACAGTTTACAATAAATGTAACACTGTTACCTCTGACCTTACCTGCTCCTGGATTTGGGGGTTGTGGAGAACCTGGTAGAATGTCTTCAGCCTGATAATATTATAAAGATTCAGTCTTGCACACCATGAATCACACAATAGAAGCAACATACTTGCGGTTTTTTTTGTACCGGTGCACCTTGGTTCAGGGGAAAACCTGTCTGGAGAATTCCTAAGTATAAGGAAAGAAGGGGAAATCCAGGGCACTACAGATTGGAAATGAAGATTTATTCTGTCAAAGGCACAACATTTCGAACTACACAGAATTCTTTAATAAGTCACTTGATAAAGAACTCTGTGTAGCTCGAAACGGCGTGCCTTTGACAGAGTAAATCTTCATTTTCAATCCGTAGTGCCCTGGATTTCCCCTAATTTCCTTCAGTCTGATAAACCAGAATTATTTTCCCCTCCCTCTCCTCTGAAGCTTATAACGTAGGGGAACAATGAGATCTACCAGCCCCATAAAAGAGGGGCAGAGAGTGCAGGCTCATTCGGCTAGACATGTTTTAAGGAGCTCCTCCAATCCCAGACCCAAAAGCAAACAAGATCCAGGGGGAAGTTACATTTTTTATATAGTACCCATGCTAATAAGGGACCAATAAGAATAGAAGAAGTAGATTACTCTGAAGAAAAAGGGATTTCCTTTCCTATTGTCAGATTTTACTTGTTGCACTTTTTGTATTATTATTCACTGTACTGTTTTGTCTCTTTTGTAAAGCACTGAGTTCAGCTGTGGGTACTATATAAAGAAAGAAATGCATACATACAAGGAAAAAAAATGCATACAGGCATACCCCGGTTTAAGGACACTCAATTTAAGTACACTCGAGAGTAAGGACATATCGCCCAATAGGCAAACGGCAGCTCACGCATGTGCCTGTCAGCACGTCCTGAACAGCAATACCGATTCCCTACCTGTACCGAAGCTGTGCGCAAGCAGGGAGACTATAGAGCCTGTTACAAATGCGTTAATTACATCGGTTAAGCCCGTATATCTGAAGATAAGTGAATGGTTTAAAACATAATCTTTATTAATAACAGTATATATTAAAAAATGGTTGATAGAACGACGTACTGAAGGTAGGTAGATCCTGAATAAAATAGCCGTGTTGGCTCCGGATCAGACTCATAAGTGTACCAGAGGGTTTTAATAAACTGCTGGTAACATATTAGCACAGAATTCCTGATGTGGACCTGTGTAGTGAGTGAATACTCCAGGTGTGTCCGGGTATGTGCTGAGACTATAAGTCACAACGCTGGTATCTATATCCTAGTAGGTAATAGTAAATGTGACTTATAGCAACTAACATACATAAAGAGCAAATAAACTATGTACATCAGTTGTAGTAAATTCAATCAGTTAAGCTCTCCTGTGTAGGTCTGTATACCCATATAAGTGTCAGGATGACCTTAGGTAACCCACTGAGTGTAATGTCCAGGGGTGTGTTGACCTATAGTAACCTGCGTTATGCTTGTCAGAGGTAGGTATCCTGACTATATAACCTGGGGGGGTCGATGAGGTCCCAGTGAGGGAGACACTAATAATGGGAGACAGACTTATACCATGAGCTTATATCAGAGGGCTAGATACTGGCAAAAACTGAATGATAAACCTCATTGATGCTGTGCAGAGTGACAAACACAGCAAGGCAGCTACAGTATTGCTGCAAGTGAGGTTCCTCAGGACATAATCATATCGGAGCACTGTCCCTGTATACACTGCTAAACGAGGCTAAGAGTGACCATCGGGGCACTTTTATCCTATGTCTATCTGCACGAACAGATTGCCGCATCAACTCGCGGTGTTAGTAAATCATGCGGAGGCAGTGACTGATCTGCGCGTGCACGTGTATGGAAGGAGCCGACGCGCGCGTTTCGTGAGAGGCTTTCTCAAGGCGAATGGTGAGTATCGATAAGTGGAAAAAGGTAGTGCTTCACTTTAAGAACATTTTTGCTTTACATACATGCTCCGGTCCCATTGCGTACGTTAATGCGGTGTATGTCTGTACTGTTTTCTGGCATCCAACCAAAAACTGACACAAAAAACATAGTTTAGATACTTTCCAGCAAAAACTTAAAAATGTATTTACCTGTACTGGTGAAACCCAAATTGGAAGTGACAGGGAACAAGGAAAGCCCTGTGCAAATAAGTCAAAAACGTGCTTTAAATAGGGACTTTCTTTGTAGATATACTGTATGCGGTGATGTTTTTTCACCATGTTTGATCTTATTATGAAGCTGTTGCCTGGAAGACTTTGACACATACAACCTGCTTTTTCCTGTTGGCACCATCAGCAACACTAGTGATTACTGGCCTTTTTACTAGGGAGGGACAAGGCATGTACAGGTGAAAGAAGACTATACCACAGCCCATCCCTATTGTTTTCTTTATCACATGCAGTAAGGTCACACCCAGTGGCACTCCGGGTACAACATTTGGAAATTACTCTGGACATTGGGTGAATTTATCAAACTTGATTCTACAAAGCACAGAGGGTCATTTTGTTGAGTGAATCCAGGGGATCTGTGGCTTTTCGTTCAGCGGGCAGTTTATTTTTTTCTGCATTGATAAATACATTTCCCACCTCCTTTCACTTGTGAATTTCATGGAGTCTGGTTTATGTTGAATATCTGCGTTGACAGCTTTTCCATCGTGTTTATCTCAGCTTGCAAAGCTCCCATGTTTCCAGCACTTAATTTTGACTAGAATGGCTTAACATAATCTTTTGCTTTATCACAAGCACCGAAATTCTTTCTAACAAGAAATGGCAATTCTCTTACAATTGGCGACTCTGACACAAGAGTCTCAGTTTCACAGGAAAAAAAAGATATTGCTCAGGCAACTCATTTCCTTTTGTTAATATGTAGTAACGGTAACACCCAATAGGTGGCACTAAACCTCTGCAAGCAACATACTTTTAACATCAGCAATACATGATGTTCTGTATGTTATATTAAATTTTAAATGGTTGAAGAAACAAAATGTAATTGTGCCAGATACAATACTAGGGATTTTTTTTGTGCCTTAGGCAAATGGGAAGTATTTAGGACTTTCATGTCCCAATAAATAATGCAATTTAGAATTGTGAGATGTGTGGTTTGTGAGTAACTTTGTCAGCTAATATGGGGCTTATTCAAATACATCCGGTGTTACATCAGGACATAGGAGTAGGGATTTGGTAGGTTTAAGAGGTTTCACACCTTCGATGTTTGGCAAAACCTTAAGTATTTTCTGTATCCAAATATTGAGTTATTATGTGCATAACATTTACATAACACCTTATAAATTAATTTCCTCATGACATAACACATGAGATTTGTTGCACTGCAGCATAGATTAAACATATTTTTCATGAAAGAATACCTATCATGAATTCATGACAAAAGTAATTAGAAATGTAATTTAAAACGTTAAATTGAATTACAAGTCTCATTGTATACATTAAGTATATTAGGAACCAGTTTGTATGATTGTATTTAGTAGCTGTAGTTGCAACACAACACATGACACGGATTGAAACTATAAACCAATTTATCATAATGAAAAACATGCTAGTGGTATAATTTTTCCTACAGGGTGTCATGTACTGTACGGCACACCTTTGATAAGATATATATCATAAGATTTCTCCCATAGAGGTTTCTGGCACACCTGTGAGCAGGTGACCTGCATAGACATATCTATACGCTTCCACCACCCGAGACATTATGCAAAATATGTATAATTCATATATATCTGCCAAGGTCACAGGTCCCTGTTTATTATAGAAAAAACTATACCCTTAACACAGAAAAATCTAGATAATAATACAATTGCAGTAAATGCAGAACAGTTTCTTAAAATAACAGAATTAATCATAAAACAGAAATCCCTATACCATAGGTTACTATATGTCATAAGATTCCCCCAGAGAGGTGCTCACGGCACACTTGTCAGTACATGTCCTGCATATGGGACAAGGGTTAATACACAGCTCGCAAGCTGACCCACTTTTCACCTTAACAAAGATCCCTCAAACTAACAATATCTCCCCTCTATCTGTCCACCATATATCATCTGCCTTGAAGAGCACACAAGTGAGCATGTGACCAAGATCTGCAACCAGGGTTAATACACACGGCTACTCTAGCCATCTCACCCTTCTCCTGCACAAGTTACTTTCAATTAGTTAATATTAACACCTTAGTCAATTGCAACCATATCTATACGCTGTCACCACCTGAGAATTTATGCCAAATATGTATAATTAATATATATCTGCCAAGGTCACAGGTCCCTGTTTACTAAAGAAAAAAATATGCACTTAACACACAAAAATCTATTGTGGCAAAATGTGTCTGAAAATGTAAATCCTCTCTCCAGAGCGTGCAACAGTTTATTCAAAAACCCAAAGCATTACTTATTACAGAATTGTTTAATATATATAAAAATACAGCGCTTCAGATTACAGAAAAAGATAATTACACAAACATACAATTACAGTAAATACAGAACAGTTTCTTTAAATAACAGGATAAAATATAAAACAGAAATCTCTATTCTGTGTTACTATATAGAATTTTGAAAACGCACGTATATGGTCCAAAACACACCTCTATTGAATTCTAATTTTCATAATACCCTGATAAAGACTTATGTACTATTTTCTCCCCATTGAAACAACGTAAGTCCACCCCTGTCAAATCAGCTGCTAGGTTGACGGTTTTACTACTTAACACTCATAACGTCTTTTCTCTAAAATTGAGACACACGTGAGTAATATCAATAGTTTCAGGTGATTATGTCGGACATAATGAGACTAATTCTGACCGTCTTGCTCCTAAAATTTGAGTGACAAATGGATATCTATCCTTGGCACCTCTTACCCATGTAGTGTGTGGTACGGTTTGATTTGTCTTTTTGCCACGATACCGAATATGTATCTCTTAGTATGTACAGTAGATGATGTCACATGATATTCTCATTATTAAAGTAAGAGGTGACCTGTGAGTCACCCCCTCTCCGGGATGCACAAGGGGTGTCTCAGAATGTTAGTTTCCTTTGAGCCTGACAGTCCTGGGGTCTGTCGATCGTTTATTGCCTTCTAAATGATGCATATGTCACTTTTAGTGATAGTTCCCAAATTAAATCCTCTTTGTAGGCCTGCACAGAACCAAGAAAAGTCTTGCCCTATCATGAACCCAATATATTGTATTTTTTTAATCAAACTGTAGCTACATTAACCCCTCAAGCAATAGATTGAGTAAAATACATAACATTTCATGAAATTATCATGACACAGGGTATAAAACCTGTGCTTGACATCACTGAACTCCGGAGGCTGTGGGTATTTTCACAACCCTCTGATTGGCTGGTGATGCTGGAGCGACCGACCAATTGGGAGTGAGCGGGGGGTATTTCTATAGCCTTGAATTGGTCTTTTTAATATTCCCTGATGAAGAAACGTTTGCGTTTCGAAATGCGTTGGAAGTATTTCTAAGACTTTAGTGAGCTGATTCGAATACATCCGTGCAGTACCCTTCTGTTAAGTAGCTATTGCTGTGAGATCTCGGTGCTGGACCACAATTACCGCGCGACCGAGTGACGTCATCTGAGGTAGACGGAGCAGCGGCAGTACACAGAGCAGCCCGGATCTACCGCAGTGAGATCAACTCTGAGCTACTATCCTCCACTATTCATGAAGGATTAACAGTGTTATTGCTTACCTGGAACTTACCTAAAATCTACCCTTACTGCGCCATTGGTGACTGAGCCACAGATCGATCGGGCTGGAACGCCCTGTGGCATATGTGTAATTCCTGGAGACAGGACCCCATGATACACCAGAGGACATCTGAGTAGAGACGACTCTTTCGGCTGGTTGGTGCTTGGGTTATTTGTCCCTTGAAATGCCTCAATAATTCATCCTTGATGTACGCAGTTTACTTACCGTTTATTGTGCCTCACATTATATATTTTTAATACACTATGAGCGTTGTGCGCTGTTTTTTGTGTTTTTTTTCTGTACAAGCCTGATTATGTTTGCCTGCGTGAACAATTGGACAAGGAGCGAGAAGTTAACGCCGAGCTACAGAGGGGTCTATTCCCAGCATTATTTCAGTGTGCAACTTTGGAGAAAGTAGAACGTCTCTTGCGGAGTGAGTTAGAGGACGTGATGACTAGTCTGCAGACAGCAAATGCTGAGTTTATGGAAGAAAAACAGAGCAAGTCTGATAACAATATTGCTGATTGGAAGCAGAGGTATGAGGTGTCTCAGAAGGAGCTCCGCAGTCTCAATGCAAAGCTGGAAGTCTCGCAGAAGGAGATCAGCGATCTCAGCACAGAGGGGAGTAATTTGAAAGATGCATATGAAAATATCCTGAGCATTTTAGAGACTCTAAAAAGAGAACAGAAATCAGGTCAATGAAAGAAATGTGAAGCTTCATAAAGTAGAATAAGTGAAGAAACTGTTGGAAGAAGAATAGTTAGAAGTGCAGGAAGCACTGGAGAATGCAGAGAGTGGTACAGAAATAATGCACAAGCAGAGCACATACTACAGAGCCAGCATCAATAGCTACTTCTGCAGGAGAAAAGGAGAAACAAGTGGATGCCAAAGAGAAGCAGAGAGTTCTGCAGGAAGAGTCGCCCGGTTGCTAACAAACTATAGGTGCTGCAGGACCGTCTTAGTACCAAATGTATCCCCACAGAGCAGCATGAGGACCTGAAGGCTACGATGAGCATCACCAGAGAATCACTAGAGGCCAAGCTTAGAAGCCAGGTGACTGTATCAGAGGGAGCTGGAGAAGGTTCAGAAATTGGAGCTAGGCTGGAGGAGCAGAGAGTCTTCTCCATTCCCAACAGTCAGTATGCCCAGGAGAAAGAAGCATGGAAAAAGCAAGCAGCTATGGCACTAGAAAACAAATCTGCTGAACTCTAAAATATAATGAAGGATGCACTGATGTAAGCTCAGAGTAAGCACAAAGAATAGGTGGAGGCTGTGAGAGGAGAACTTCAGCATGTGCTCAAGAAACAGAATGCTTCCACCGATGAGAGAAAAAAAGCATTGTGACACTTCAGAAATCCTACAGAGCTTTTATCCAAGTAACAATGGAGAGAGAAAGCTATTTGCAGAAAGCTCCACAACTGTCACCATACAGGCTGCCTACAGAGGAATGAAAGCTCATCAGATTTATCGCCAGAGTAAAGCAGCTCACATTATTCAGTAATTTTGAAAATGCAGCAAAAGAGAAAGAAGTATTAATACTTGAAGGAATGTGTGATTCTACTACTGTACATTCAATTGTTAAGAAGTATCAGTAACAAATATGCTACAGGGATGTGAAGAAAGTTGCAAGTTTGATTCAGTTGGGATAAAGATTATAGGGCCTATGTACAAAGCGCCGATAAGCCACTTATCGAGACCTTTTTGCCCAAAAAGCTACTGCTATTCAGCAAGCCCGATAAGTCGGCGATAAAAGCCCTTTTTGGCATTATTTTTTTCCACAAACAAAAAACGCCAAACGAGAAGCAATAAGCCACTTATCGGCAGGATTTCAAATTCGTGCAATTCTAGTAGCCCCGATTAGCTTATCGAGGCTAATCGCAGCTCTAGAATAGAGATTTCCTCTAAAAATCCACCCGCCAGGAAAAGTTGGCAGGAAGTTGGCGAGAAGCTGCTGAAAAGCGGCGAGAGGGGACTTAGAAAAAAAAATGCATTTTTCCTGCAATGGGTTGATGCCGGGAGTCTCCGGAGCTGATACCCTTAATATCAGAACCGGAGGCCTCCGGCAAGAATCTCATGCAATAAAGATGCATTTACAGGCAACTTCATTACCTTAGCGGCTAACCGCTAAGGCAATGAAGGGGTAAAGGAACAACACCTTCGCTGCATTGGGCAGGAACTGCATTAGGCAGTGAGGCATTTAAAGTGAGCTTTTTAAGTGATAAAAACAGTTAGACTACAGTTAATATATATATATATATATAGTTAATATACTCACTTTCTTCATGCAAGACCAATAACCAATAACCTCAGCTGATATGACATGGATCTAATTGCATTCTCTTCACAGGTATGTTCCTGATGTTGAAACCCTCTGTATAAGACTGAATCTGGCCTTGTTGAATTGATATATAAGTATCTTCCTGATGTTGAAACCCTCTGTATAAGACTGAATCTGGCCTTGTTGAATTGATATATAAGTATGTTCCTGATGTTGAAACCCTCTGTATAAGACTGAATCTGGCCTTGTTGAATTGATATATAAGTATGTTCCTGATGTTGAAACCCTCTGTATAAGACTGAATCTGGCCTTGTTGAATTGATATATAAGTATGTTCCTGATGTTGAAACCCTCTGTATAAGACTGAATCTGGCCTTGTTGAATTGATATATAAGTTAGTATGTTTGAATGTAAAAAGTTTTTTTTTTTTTTTCCTCTTAACTCTGTGCTGTTAATTGACCAAATGGAACATGCTGACTGATTGGGGAGGGGGAGGATCATGTGATTTTTTTTGTGTATAATACTAACACCTCAGCTGTATTGGGCAGGAACTGCATTAGGCAGTGAGGCATTTAAAGTGAGCTTTTTAAGTGATAAAAACATTTAGACTACAGTTTGACTAGAGGTGACTGGGGACTGGATCTACTGCACACTCTTTTACTCAAGACAACAAACGGTAAGCTATTCAGATCACACTATGATCCCATGCTTGTTAGCCTGCATAGTTTAACCCCCCACCCCTTTACAACTTCTTTCACTGCAGCCTCTCCCAAAACTGACTGCACAAAACACTGAAACCCTGAATTGACCCTAGCATTGCAATGCAGAAAAACACTTGACAAGGTACAGGCCCACCCCTGCTGTTTAATCTGCACACACTCACTCTGCTCACAACAGCTCCTTGCAGCACTGCCTACCTCTGGCATCATGAACCTGCTATGTCTTCTAACTTTTTTCTTTCTCCTGGCCTCATGGAGATGTTACTCCCTCTATCCACTACAAACTCCTCCATCCTTGCCCACACCCAACATCACCATACACCCTGTACTACTCAAAAGCCTTGCACTATCTACTGAATGTTGGTGGAGAACTCTAAAAACCAGCACACCAACAACTGCTCACTCTAATGGCAAACACCACAAATTTACAACCTACAAACAACTACCCAAATTTCTACTCATACTATTACTCTCTCTAGCAGGTGATATTGAAACTAACCCAGGTCCTCCCATTTCAGCTCGGTCCCATGCCCCTGAGAATTCCACCTTTAAATTCCAAAAAGGGCTATCTGTCGCCCATATAAACATCCGGAGCCTGCTGCCCAAACTGGATGAACTAAGGGCATGGTGCCTTATGCATAAACCCAAAGCCATCGTTCTTACAGAAACATGGCTATCCTCTAAAACCCCTGATGCAAATATCGCCATTCAGGGATACTCCATTTTTAGGAGAGATAGGTCAAAGAGAGGAGGAGGGGTGTTATTTTATATTGCAGACACATTACAATTTACACTGTTACATTGCCCACCAAGTCCACCCTCTTTTGAAACTCTAGTTGGCAAAATCTGCCTCCCCTTTTCTAAGCCCATCTTGCTTGCTGGCATCTACCGCCCCCCTAAAGCCCCTCTACAATCCTTGACTGATATCACCCAATTTCTTGCCTCCATTTCCTCTCTGAATGAGAAGAGTGAGCTGCTAGTTCTAGGGGATTTCAACTTCAATTGGCTTGACCCTAAAAACCACAAAATCCAGATACAACTCATGTCACTTAACCTATCGCAACTCATTTCCCAACCCACACGAATAAACCTGAAGTCGCATAACCATTCCTTGCTAGACTGGATTCTCTCCTCAAACCCCAGCAGAATCCAATCCTCTGGCATCCTTCCTGATATTTTCAGTGACCATGCAATAGTGTACTGTGTAAGGAAAATTAAACCGCCCCATTCAAGCCCTAAAGTTCTCCTCACTAGAACATTTAAAAACTTTAACCCACAACAGTTTCTGGCTGACCTTACCAACTGCCCATGGCACAGAATCGATTTAATTCCCGACCCTGATTCTGCGCTCGACTATTTCCAATCCGAGTTCTTAAAACTCTGCGATACCCATGCTCCACTATGCAAAATAAGGGTACGGGGGGCCCACCTTTCATGGGTTACACCTGACCTTATAGCACTCTACCAGTTCAGGGATGCCTTGTGGAAAAGCTACAAAGTAAATGGCACTACCAAGGATCTCAATCACTACAGATGCCTGCGGAACGTGTGCACAAGGCAAACAAGGTATGCAAAAGCACAATATTACTCTGACAATCTCCACCAAAATACATCAAACCCAGCTAACTTCTGGAAGGTTATAACAATATATTCCAGCCTCCTAACCATCAACAACCAAGTAATATCACTAAGGGGGATATTACTCTGACAAACCCCACTGACATTGCAAATGCATTCAATGATTACTTTGTGGGGTGTGCCACTAACTTATTAGCGAAACACAGCACAAACTCCAAACCTGAATCTCATCCTGGGAGTACCCCTATAGTCCCACCCCCACCCAACACTGCCCACAATTTTCAATTTAGCCCAGTATCTGAAGAGGAGATTACACAAGCGCTCCTCAAACTAAAACTAAGCAGCCAATGTGGACCCGACTTACTACAATCTAGGTTCCTACGACTTGGTGTCCCAGCCATTGCCAAACCAATTGCATCCATATCCCTAAGACCTGGAAAACTGCCAGAGTTGTCCCAATCTTCAAAAGTGGGGACAAAAACAGTTTCAAACTACAGGCCAATCTCACTTCTCCCAATTCTATCCAAAGTTATGGAAAAATGTGTCCACTCCCAATTAAGCGATTTCTACACCAAGACAAATTTCCCTAGCCAATTCCAGTCTGGGTTTCGTCCCAAACACTCCACCGTAACTACCCTGCTAAAAGTTTGCAATGAAATCCAGTGCGGAATGGAACGGGGACAACTCACTGGTGCAGTATTCCTAGATTTTGCAAAGGCTTTTGACACAGTTGATCATGTTATCCTGCTTAACAAACTCCAGAGCTCTGGAATAGGGAAACATGCTTTAAACTGGTTTCAGTCCTACCTATCAGGAAGATCCCAACATGTGTCCATCTCAGGCTCTAACTCCAACCCCCTGGATATCACCTGTGGTGTCCCGCAAGGCTCTGTTCTGGAGCCCCTACTCTTCTCGGTGTTCATTAATGATCTTCCCACAGCTTGTAAGGAAGCCTCAATACACATGTATGCAGATGACACAATCCTGTATGCACACAGCCATAGCCTCTCTGACCTTCAACACATACTTCAGTCTGACTTTTTGAGACTCGAAAACTGGATTTCCCAAAACAAACTGTTTTAAAACACTGACAAGACGGTAACAATGGTATTTGGGACCAAGACTAAATTTGTAAAGCTTCCAGTGACTGAGCTCCTGATTAGAACCAACGCTAAAACCACCCTAACACCTGTCACTAGTTTTAAATACCTGGTCTTATGGTTTGACTCCCACTTAACATTCGGGATGCACATTGATACCCTGACAACCAAGACCTATGCCAAACTAGGGGTACTTTAAAGGAACAAATCCTCCCTAAGTCTCCTGGTCAGAAAGCGTATTGCACAGCAGATGCTAATGCCAATTATTGACTATGGAGACATAGTATATGGCTTGGCTCCTCAAACCCACCTTAGCAAACTTGACACCCTCTACAATTCAATTTGTCGTTTTGTTCTCCAATGCAACTACAACACACATCACTGCGAAATGCTCAAAGAACTAGATTGGTCATCACTAGAGTCTAGGCGCAAAGTTCACCTTTCCTGTCTCACCCTCAAATACTTTCTGGGCAAGCTACCCAGCTACCTGAACAAGCTCCTCACCCCTACCACATGCAGTACCTATCACCTGAGATCAGACTCCAAAAGACTATTCATGGTCCCAAGACTCAACAAAGTATCCGGACGTTCCTCCTTCTCCTTCCGTGCACCCCAAAACTGGAACAACCTACCAGAGACTCTCATATCCACCACCAGCTTAAGTTCTTTCAAATCTAAGGCTGTCTCACACTTTAATCTGGTCTCTAACTGTTTCATACGCTCATAATATATATTTTCTTTAACTGTGCATGCAATGTCTTGTATATAATGTATACCTTGTTCATTTATGTAACTGTATTTGTAACCATGTATTATTTTGTTTAACTCTGTGCCCAGGACATACTTGAAAACGAGAGGTAACTCTCAATGTATTACTTCCTGGTAAAATATTTTTATAAATAAATAAATAAAACAGCAGCTTTATTGGGGGTAGAGGGAGAGAGTGAAGCGGTTACTTGGCCCTTCACTCACCCCCCTGCCCCCAATAAACATTACAATATGTACTATCCACCAATACACAACCCACGCACCCCCTGTGCCCCCACTTAAAAACATTTTTAGTTTTTTATGCACAGGATTGATACCAGAGGCCGGCGGGGGTCCCCAGGTTGTCCCTGTGGTGTCTGGGGCCTCCAGGTGGTCCCCGCGGGAGTTTAGGTGCCCTACATTGAAGACAATCCCATTGGTTGCTGTACCATGTGATAGGTTACATTTGTTCAAAAGGATGTGACATAATCCCTTAAAGTGACGTCACATCTTTTTGAACTAATGTGACCTATCACATGGTACAGCAACCAATGGGATTGTCTTCAATTCCATTGGCTGTAATACCATGTGATATAGCCATGTGGTTTTAAGGATGTGACATACCTCCCTTGGAGATGACGTCACATCCTTAAATAAAAAATAAAAAAAGGCAGGCACATGATACAGCATCCAATCGGATTGAAGCTGTACCATCTGACCATAAAATGTGACGTCACAGGCCATATATAAGGCCTGTACGTCTCATTTTACCTCAAGATACCGACAAGAAAATATCCTGTTCTGGATTTACCATTGGGTTTTGGATTGACAGATGAAGATAGAAGATTAAAGAAAATAAGAAAATAATGACAGATGAAGAAAGAGGACGGTGATAGAATATAAAAAGAAGAATGTTGTTACCTGTTCCGGATCATCAAGGTGGATGGCGTCGGATTGACTTTGCTGATGTCGCGGTACGAGAGCTTGCAGAATCGCCGGGATTTGGAGGGCCAATGCTTCTAAAGGTAAGAAAAATATTGAATGTATGTAATTTTATTTTTACAGGTTTTTTGATTGTATTTGTTTCTTTTAATGTTTTTTATTGCCCATTGACTGATAATGTATTAATCTGTGCCCGTTTAGGGTACAGATAAATTCAGTGACAGACAATGCATTTTTTGGCAAATGCTTGTTTTCTATTGATTGTTATTTTTTTTTTATTTCTGTTTATTGTTTGGATTAAATTGTTTTGCATTTGGATGGCTTATTTTAGTACATTTTATGATTGGTTAGCGTTTTTAATTATTTTTTGTTTTGTTAGCTACTGGTTTTAATTAATTCTTATACTAGCTAGCGTTGTAAATTAATTAATTGTTTTGTTGACTGGTGTTGTAAATTAATAAAATTGTTTTGTTGGCTAGTGGTTTTATTTGTTTAATAGTTTGCTTGAATAGTTGTTTATTTAATTGTAATGTTTTGGAATAACATAATTGTTATAATTTAGCTATTTTGGTGATAGATAATTATTTGTGATGTGTCTATTAGGCTATTTAGTTCTTTAATTTTTGGGGTGTTTATGTGCTTCTGTTTTTATATGATTATTGTGTATTTTTGGCATTAATCATTTTTATTAGGTTGACGATTGAGTGATTTAGTGGCTTATCATGCCCATATTATTTGGGTATGATATACCACTTTGCCAATCAATGGGTACAGGGTGGGTATAGTGGGTCCGGGGTGGGTGCTTAGGCCTCCCGCGAGGGTAGCATGGGACGGGGGTTAACCTCTTAATTATTATAGTGATTATTAACCGCTAAGGTGATTAAGGGGTTAGGGGCCATTACATTGTTCAGCAGGGCTATTACCCACTTCACTCACCACCTCTACCCCCAATAAAGCTGCTGTTGTTCCTTAACCCCTTCATTGCCTTAGAGGTTAGCCGCTAAGGTAATGAAGTTGCCTGTAAATGCATTTTTATTGCATGGGATTCATGCCGAGGGCCTCCGGTGCTGATATTAATGGTTATCTCCCGGCATCAGTCCGAAAAGGGCATTTATCGCCGACTTATCGGGACTTACTGAATAGCAGTAGGCTTTTTTGGCGAAAAGGCCTCAATTGGCTTATCGCGCTCAGTTCATAGGCCCCTATGTATTTTCTGTGTTTCCTCCACATGTCCTGAGAGTCATCCAACTGTTTCCAGAGGTCTATTTCGGACACGTCAGACAGGACTTACCATATGGTTTAACCCATTTTTATTATTTAATTTCTGGTATATCTACCAGCATATTAGAGGCGCTGGAAAATATCTTGTTTCATCCTTGTTCATTATTTGATCTGTATCGTCAGAGGACTTTCCTGGGTGGTCTCATATTTCAATTGTGTTTGTTGTGTATGCGATAACGTTTCATTCAGTGTATATGTGATATACAGTATTTGGTTTATGTGAGCATTATACACTAGACATCCTAATCACATAGAATAGCGCTTTGTGCACCTTTCCTTGCACTATTCTAATGAGATAACTACTGGCCTTTTTTGGCATATAATTAGATCAGTGGATACCTGTAAAACGTAGGGAAAATAACGTCTGTTACCTATTTAGATAATGTCACGTAATTTGCCCTTATTTAACCGCGCTTCATGCATTTAAGTCAACCTTTCTCCCAATTGTAGCAGATAATTGAGGTAAGAGTTTATGTTTATCTGGATAATTTTAAGGCTTCATAATATGCTTTGCCCGTAATGTGAGCTCAGCCTCTCAACACAGTAGCACACCACATTCTGAGATGTATTGGTGTTAACACTATTATTGGAATGCAGCAATAAAACAAATTCCCCACTCATGAATACCAGATATTGGTTCACAATTAGACATACAGGCCCATATTTACTAAGTAGTGCTATGCTACAAAATACCTATGGTACCAGAAGGTACCTTAATGCTGATTCAAGGTATGATGATATAGCACCACTTTGTGAAAATAGACCACAATCTTTATGAGATGTATGAGATTTATAAGGACTGCCTGAGGCACAGATGTCCATTCCAGGATTTTTAGTCATTTCCATGGACTTCATTCTGTAATTTCCTAATCCATTCTGCAATTTGCATGAACTAATAAAGTAATATGATAATAATCCCTATGGAAAGTTAGTGATTTTGCACTGTCCATGGTTTTTACAGATCCAATGTGTCCTGTGCAAACATTAGGCACCAAATATATTTATTGGTTCCCTTCTGAGTCAAGCCTGTTTTATTGCCTTAATTAAGCAATTTAAGCAATTTCTGATTAGCTCTTCTATATGAATTTTGTATGCACTTATCTCATACATTTTATTGGCGAGTTTATCAAGTATATACTACTTTTATGACACTTTTTCTGATACAGATGTAGTCAGTTTCATCTCCACCCTGCCCCGCACATGTGCTGGTGGACTTCGGACCAAACGTGGAGTGATCACAACCAAGTGCAGAGCAGGTGGCAATTTCCAGTTATGAATATATATATATATATATTTTAATTGTATATTTGAATGGGCAAAGCGCTTGTAGCCATATTTGCCCATTTGGTGGGGGATGGTGGTGGGGGGTGGGGTTACGGGTCTAGTTACCCCAGGTGGGTGGTTAAGCCTTGCAGGTGGGTAGTGGGAGGGGTTAACCCCTTAATTTTCTTAGCGGTAGCAATCGCTAAAGTAATTAAAGGATTAACCCCTCCCGCAACTGTCCCTGGAGGCCTAATTACCCACCCTCGGGCATCTACCCCCTTCACCCACTCTACCCCCAAGAAACCAGGCACTTCAGTTTAACCCCTTCATTACCTAATGACTAGTCACTAAGGGCCTCATGCAGTAAGCGTTGATAAGGGAATTATCGCCATTTTATAGGCAAAATTGGGTTTGAGATTCAGTAAGCGCCGATAAGTGCTTGATTTCGCCAGGTTTCGGAGCCGATTATTTTGTTATGGCCATTCGCCTGCCGATAAGCCTGTTTTCGCCACTGATCGCCACTTTTTTAAATCGGCTGGATTCAACAAAAAAAAACAGCTTATCGGGGCTGATCGGCACTACGAAATTGAGATGTTATGGCCAATTTCTCCCGCCAACTAAAGTTGGCAGTTTGGAGGGGAGAACGATCGCTAAGGCTGCCGGAACGGCACTTAGAAAAAAAAAAACTTCTGTACATCAATGGAGTCAATGGAGCGGGGACGTATAACAGTATAGTACTGTTTACGTTTCATTGCTCACAATACAAACGTCATTTGCATTACAGTGTGGGGGCATTCCCTGCATTGTGTCACAGCTGACGTGTATTATTTGCATAACATTATACTTTTACATGTTTGCAGCATTTGCGGGTCACATTACTCATCATGTGATGATGTGCCAAGGGAAAATACTATACTCAACTCTTAAAGGAGAACCTCACATCATATCACACATTTTACTGAACTGAGCGACAATTATTTACATGATGTTACACATGTCACACATGTCACACATACACCGTATATTCATGTTCCTTTACATTACACAATGCTTGTAATGTGACACGCATCTTTAAACGTTCATGTACATCTGTCTTCTCATGTTTACATCTAGTTTTGGGTCCTCCCTATTTTCATGACGTCACTTATTGGACGCTCAATCACATTGCATGTTTACATTGTAACCGTAGCATTACAAGCACTTCAACCTAACTTATACACACATGTACAGTAATTCAGCATTAGGACACCTTGTAAACTCATTCTATAGCAACTATCCTCATTACAGAAATGCATGCATATGCACACGACTATTCATTGTTGTCAACATGTCACAATAACATGCCTAATTACACATGTTACACAAAACTTTTCCCACGTCAATCTCAGCCTTTTTGTCTAATTACATGACTGACTGTTGCGTTCACAAGTGTTACATGCATTGCACATGCAACTATTTATTTGCAAGCAATGTTTCTACAAAGGTTCACGTCACATCATTGCCAAATATCATCATTCCCTGCAGAATACACACAACAAATACTTATAACAAGAACTGCACACAGCTTGCCACAGAAGTACTTTATTATGTTAATGTAACACCTTGCATTTTACTATGTCACCTGACATCATCACATACCTATTTAAAGGACGCCCATTACCTGCTCATTCACAGCTACTCATTTCAAAATGTTGAGATTGTTTAGGAGACGGAGGAACATTCTTTTCTATGACATGCTTGATGATGAAGAGAATCATATAGGGCAAGGGAGGGACACACCGAGGGACAGTGACAGGGACAGTCACGCGGATACGACAGGGACAGGGAGAGGGACAGGCCGAGGGACAGGTAGAGGGACAGGAGATCAGAGGAGAAGACAGAGGAGACAAGTTGTGCCTCGTCCGCGTCTGTACAGGGAGAGAACCCTGTTAGATGGGATGAGTGAGGAGGAGATTGTAAGTCGCTATCGTTTGAGTTCAGCAGCAATCTTATCTCTTTATCAGGAGATAAGGGGAGATTTAGATTTTTTCACAGCCAGAGGTCGTGCAGTCCCTGGGCTTGTTAAAATGCTGTGCTCATTACATTATCTTGCTTCCGCGTCATACCAGACAACTGTGGGCATAGTGGGCGGGGTCTCGCAATCTACATTCTCGCGGGCCTTGACCCAGTTTCTCTATGCACTCAATAGACGCGCTAGGAATTATATTCATTTTCCTACAGAGGCGACAGAGTGGCTGGAAGTCAGGACTGGCTTTTATAATATAGCAGGGATACCATGTGTGCTGGGTGCAATCGATTGCACACATGTTGCTTTGATTGCACCTAGTCAGAGTGAGCATGTGTACCGCAATCGTAAGCACTACCATTCACTCAATGTACAGGTGGTATGTGATGCGACGATGAGGATAATGCATGTGGTACCCAAATTCCCTGGTTCCAGTCACGATTCCTCCATCCTGAGGAACTCTTCAGTCTTCCATGCGTTCGAAGAGGGACATTTTGAACATGGTTGGCTGCTGGGTGAGTACACATTTACATGTTATAACACAAAACACATTTTTATTTAGGAATGTTGGCATTGTACAATTTGATCACTAATGTCAGCTTATGTGTGCTCCATTCATTATAGGTGACTCAGGATACGGAATTAGGCCGTGGCTCTTGACTCCGGTGCTAAACCCTCAAACTGAAGCAGAGGACAGGTACAATGCAGCCCATATATCTACAAGATCTGTTATAGAGAGGACATTTGGCCTACTCAAGACCAGATTTAGGTGTCTGGACAGAACTGGTGGGGCTCTTCTATACAAGCCTCAAAAAGTGTCTGATATTATCCTTGCCTGTTGCATTTTGCACAATGTTGCACTCAGGCACAATGTACAGTCAGACCTAGCTGAGCCTGTGGTAGACGAGCATCCCACCCATGTAGCTGCTGAAAATTAACAAACAGCCAGTGGTGGCCAGACACGCCAGAATCTCATCAATTCATTTTTTTCTTGTAAGTAAAAACATATATGTTCCAAGTTATACTTTTATACTTACATTATGTTATCTTAACAATAATGTTTTTTTATATACCCTTCTGGTAGGACACAGATGAATATGGGTTGCACACCTTTCTTCTCTCTGCTGTGTGCACAAAGGGATGTGGCACCGGTATGTTATTGTTGCACAGGTTATATAATCCCTCTTCAATTTTACTTTAGTTGTGTGTATGTGAATACAACTGGGGTAACAAAGCACTAATATTTTAGCATTGTGTTGTTCCTTATGCTAACACAATACACATATTATGCCCATACTCATTCATGCTTCTAGTATGCTTACATACAATGTTATTGGTGCAGTGTAACATGTACATCCATATGATGTGTACACCAGCCTGATTTACATTTTGAATGTCATGAAATATACATGGTGTTGCACATTTAACACCAAATACACACTTTGCTGTGTTGTTTACGGTACTGAAGATGGCATGTCAATGTTTGCAATTTATATATTGTTCCTTTGCATTATAGGTATATCTCCAGTATGACTGATCATGGTATGTATATTTGCTGACATCTCTCATAAGATGTGCCTACCTCAATCTTCCTATAATTATTTGAAGTCAAAACCCAACATATTGGTTTTAACACAAATGTAACATACATGTACTTTCTGTATCATGTATATGCATTTAGCTACTCTTGAGCTTTCATGTGCATTGTATTAGAAAATGATTACTCACATTTCATCACATTTTATGTATGTTTCCTTATAAATTCCATTAATGTAATATAGATGTGTTTGGAGACAAGGGGATAACTGTACTTATTTGTTTACTTACGGGAGCTCATTCATCACGGATGAAATTGACTGATCCTAACACTCCATGCATGAATGCCTGTAATCACAACAATGCGTACTACATCTTATATTTAGCAATGTAGGTGTTTTTTAATGCTAGGAATTAATAGTCAACATTAATTTACATTTGTGACATGTGTATGTATAAGTCACATGTGTGTGGATGTGTCCTACATGTACCAAGTGTAAAACTGTTAACAGAAAACACAATTTTGTTGCAAATGTTACTGTCATTTAGCATTTCTAATTTACCAATATGACAATGTTGGTAATATTTTTGCAATATAAATCACGTCACTTCATCATTATCATGATGATAATTATCAAGTATTCTCACAATTGTAACGTCAATCACGTGCACATTAGCATAGACACACTTTGTAAGACAACTGTTTATGTCTGTATCAATTTGTGTAGGATCCATGTATAACACCGACAAATGATAACACCAGCTTTATTATGGTAGCTTATATCATCATATTGACTATACTATGTATTTTTAGAACGTTTAATAAACACAGTAAACTATAGTTAGTTAGGTTAATGAAATATACACAGAAACGTACTTCATTACATGATGTTGATGTCATAATCAGAACATCATGCATTGTAGGGGACCACAACATCTGGCCAATAACATTATTTGCTACAGTCCCAAACCATTTTATCAACATACCCATGTAACAAGAGATTTTTAACAAGAAATGGCTAGTTGGTTGTAAGTGTCCTTTACATTGGGAGAAGGAGTGGCTCAGTGAGTAAAGACACACACTGGCACTGAGATTTTGAAGCAGGGGAGTCTGGTTCAATTCCCGGTGTCGGCTCCTTGTGACCTTGGGCAAGTCACTTTATCTCCCTGTGCCTCAGGCGGCAAAAAATAAATTGTAAGTTCCACGGGCCAGGGACCTCAGCCTGAAAAATGTGTCTGTAAAGCGCTGTGTACAACTAGCAGCGCTATACATGAACATGCTCATATTATAATTATTATTATTATTATTATTGTTACATAGTTTCGACAGTCATACGTTCCATTACACAATAGAATTCACAAATGTGTTAGCAGAGTGGGAATGGTTGTTATATATAAAACACACCATGCCATAAAATGATAGTAGTCATTAAAGAACACTCAATAAAAATTCATGAGGCACTATTTTGCAACATCATTATGTTAATTAAGTGCTTATGCAATATAGGCATAAGGGTATCATATTTTTCATTGTATGTTAATAAGCGCTGCAAGCAATATAAAATTAGTTCCATATGTAGTATAGTAGTCGGTGGCTCCTCCTCACAATCATCTCATATAAAGGTAGACTCTTCTGAAATCATACATTGATCCGATTGTATCTTCCCCGACATCTCTGAAATACAGCAAACACATGATGGTCAAATATGGCACCTTACTATATATGTATCCGTGACAACGCATTACACAGCTCTATATGATTGTGTACATACACACGTCACTCACTTATATGTTAGAAGTACAAGTGTACATCAGTATGTAATGTTTCTTTAAATTTGTAGCAGGCATAACTATGTATATGATGTGAACGTTGCCTGTATACTGAAAAATGTGCGCGCACATCTTAGTGTGCGCACGCACTTCAGGCTTGGCTGCACTAACTGTTAGCGCATGCGCAAAACAAAGCGTACGTTGTGCGTTCAATACATCTTGAAAATACCATTAAACATAAAATCTTTATTTCAAATACAATGAATACGAAACTACATTCGTTCTAAACGAGTACATCTGTATTCTTTTTAAACAGACGTGTTTGGACAGAAAGGACGGCCGATAACACAATGCGCAAATGCAATACGTGTGACGTCATGTTAAACCAGCGTGAAACGCACGCTAACACTCCTCCCACTCAATTAACATTCGGCTAACGCCCAGTTGACGCCTACAAACACTGAGCCGCACACATGACACACTGCAGTTACCGTTACTATAACAAAACATGACAGCCAATAGGCTTTGAGGCGCGCACGTCGCTTGGGGGCGGGACTTACATCCGTAATCCTTTTTAAGGACGCCTTGGGCCATGACAAGGGTCCCACGTCATACGTGGTGGACCCGCTTTTAAATGTTGCATGATAACAAAACAGGTATGTGTTAGAGTTATGTTAAAATGTTGCTAATATGGTTAAAGGGATAGGAAAGTACGTATATTTATTCCGTCAGCAATGTGTACTACTCTTTCAGGTTATACTATATTGTATTCGGCAACAATTTCTTTGTGATCGCTACATGTTATGCAGTCTGCAATGTTACGCTGTATCCACGCATTGAAAGTGAAAATGGTGGTTAAAAAAAAAAAAAAAAAAAAACATTTAAACGCACAGTCAACGCATAACGGTTGTTATATTTACCATTCTTCTAGAATTAACTCATCGTCTGGCTGCAACTGGTCGCTCCAGAAATGCAAGGCATTTTCATCCACGCTTGACCCACCCGCTGAATCCAGTATGACACACATCTCCTCCATGAAGCGCTCATAGGAATCGCCACTGCTTTCTTCAAACAATTGGTCGGGAGGTAGGTTCATTTCTTCGGGTTCCCATTCCAATGCATTTTCAGCTGAAAGGCTTGGTACATAATCATAGTACTTTTGTTCTTGTACAATGTGGGTTTCAGGAATGGAGGGTGCAGATATTGCAGCAGGTATCGATTCACACGGAACAGTAGTAGCGGATCCATTGCTATTGGCATTAGGAATAAATATGCCTTTCACAACAATATATGTGCCCTCTTTCAGGGTAAAATGCTTTTCCTTTGCAATCTTCCAGAAACCATAGGTGTGTTCTAGCTTATCCTGCACACGTTCAAAAAAGTAATTAGTTGATAAAGTGAATCTTATTGATGAATTAAAATTCCGCGCATGCCTACGGTCTTGGTAATAAGGATATTTTGCTCGAATCAAATCATAGATTTGGCGTGTGCTCGCTTTGTGTCCGCGACTGTTCAAAATTGCTTCTGAAACCATGTACTTATAACCTAAGAGTGGATTCATATTGTTAACGAATTCATCAGCCATGTCAGAGTAGCACAAAAGATGTGTGCAGTTCTGTGTTCTTTGCTCATCAAAATGATTCTGCTCAATGGCTAACAAATTCCTGTGTTTCGTTTTCAAGGTCAACAAAAGTAACTACTTTTACTCCTTATTTCAAACGCCAATTGGATGTGTCCTTTTAATTGGTTTAACTTTTGTGGTTAGTGATAGGCGAATGTGGGAAAAACATGTATCATTTTTTTATCTCGTTTGTGAAAACATTCCTACACTTTTAATTCAGTAACATTGAGTTTTCTTGAAAAATAACAAAGAGCACTGTGTGAAAATAGTGCTTAGACAGCCATATCAGTAAATACACACACCTGCAAAATGAAATGTTTTTTTCCCACATACATTTCTGTGTGTATTTGAAAGTCTGGTTAACTACCTGTCTGCATGAATTTAAATACGTGTGTATCTATATATATATATATAAATATATCTCTCTCATAAATATATATATATATATATATAAAGTGTATATTGTACTATATGTATAGTGTGTGTGTATATATATGTATATATATATGTATATATGTATACATGTATATATGTATATATATATATATATATATATATATATATATATATATATATATATATATATATATATATATATATATATATTAGTTATTTTTTTTATATTGCAGGAGTACACACAACATATTGATGGCAGTAAGTAGGCCTTGTATGAAACCTATTTAAATGGTGATAAACATGAGTGAATTAAGTAATAAACATTTGTTTGCACCCAATAATGTTAGAGGCTCACACTTAGTATAGTTGTCAAACATTAGGCCTGTATTATTAAAATAGTGTGTTTTCACAAGGAAGCATGAAGTGTATGTTTTTTGTAAATACATCTATACCAGTTTAGATAGTACTATATATACACACACACACACACACACACACACACACACACACACACACACACAGTGTGTGTGTGTGTGTGTGTGTGTGTGTGTGTGTGTGTGTGTGTGTGTGTGCATATATCAATACATACTACATATATATTAGTATCAATTCAGAGATGTTCTTGAAACAAGAACACATAAATGATTAAAGGACAACATTACAATGGCCACCAAAGGTAAGTAATATTTAACACAAAATCCTGCTGTACACGTACAAGAAAGATGTTTGCAGTTAAATAGGTGCTTTTATAATTGCATGAAAATAATATGCACATGCAATGATTACATCAATTAACACACCCAAATGCAATGTTTTGCTGCAAAGTCAATGGCAGCTTCTCTAAACTTAGCAACTGGCTCCTGGTGGACCATTACTGAACAGACGATTAATACATCAATATTTATAACACTATTCATTAATTAGGAGTGTTAACATTTCCAAAACTTCACGTGTACAAGAACATACTTGAAAGTTTGGAAACAACACAGTCTTCAGCATACATACAATAGTAATTAGATAATCTGAAGTCAACAAAACAAGGCCAAAGACATATTTTGTGAATTATAAAAAATTTTTTTTTTCCTTTTGCGAGCGAGTAACAGGCCTGCTTGTTGTCTCTTGAATTTTCCTTTTTTTTTGCCACCAACTTTAGCCACAACAGAGCCACTTTGAGTGGCCTCTGGCACTTCACGGGCAGGGCTTGTGGCCAGTGACTCACCTACAGGGCTTTTGGGCAGTGATTCACCTACAGGGCTTTTGGGCAGTGACTCACCTACAGGGCTTTTGGGTAGTGACTGTTCACTTACAGGGCTTGTGGCCAGTGACTCACCTACAGGGCTTTTGGGCAGTGATTCACCTACAGGGCTTTTGGGCAGTGATTCACCTACAGGGCTTTTGGGCAGCGATTCACCTACAGGGCTTTTGGGCAGTGACTCACCTACAGGGCTTTTGGGTAGTGACTGTTCACGGACAGGGCTTGTGCCCACTGACACATGTGAGCAAGTTGGTAGACACTTCACAAGTGATGGTTGGTCTGTTTCATGTGTGTCTTGTTTTGTTTTTGTCGCCTCCTTTGTAGGTGTCAGCTGCTGAATTTGTACAGATGGCAGCGGTAGGATGTCGTCAGGAACCTGCACAGCAATGTCTGCTACTTGACCGGTAACATTCGGACCTGGTGAATGAAGATCAGATGAATGTGGTGAAAACTGGCCAGCATGAACAGATCCTGCCTGTGAGGTGTTGAATTGTGGTACATTAGTCATTCTCCAGTAATTAGCTTGTGTTTGCTGAACAACTAATGCTTCGAATGAGGTGTTGATTTTTTGCAACTGTTTAGGCACTTCAATGAAGACTCTGTGGAGATGTGCCAATTGTGAAACTGTTTCTTCCTGCAGTGCAATCATCCTTTCCAGCACTGTCATCAGGTCAGAATGGCGACGATTTTCTGCTTCCACAATTTTTCCCTCAGAAGCTACAATTGCATCATATGTGGTATTTGCTGGACGATTTGGCGGTAAAACAGTTTCAATTGGAACCTCTTCATGGTCACTTGCTTGTATTTGTGTGTCTATGGCGGCGGCGGCATCATCATCATCATCATCATCATAATCCTCTTCATCGTGTTCTACAAATAAATGTACACATTATTAAATGGCATGTTAATCTCTGCTGTGTTACTATGTAATTCTACTGTGTCATAAGTAACAACTAACATGTTTCCATACGTTTTATAACCTCACATTAAAAACTACCTTGACTTAAGAATAATGTTTGGACTCAGTATGAAATATGAGTGAATGAAAACTTGCTGTAAACTCACAACTCCTACATGATAGTTAACATCACTAACACAATACATGTTGCCTTACACTTCATTTTCACTGATACTAAGTAATCCTATTTAAAGAAGATGTGCAAAACAAATAATGAACATGACAACATAACATATAGAAGAGCACATATTATATGGCCACCAACTGATACACTCACCTTCTAGGTGTGTTGAGCTGGCTGACCCAGGTGAAGACACTTGTTCAGTCTCAGGTGACACATGTCCTTCAGGGGCAACTATATATAACAATAACATAAGTTTTACATTTACATGTGTAAATATTGAACAAACAGTTATTGTATGTTCTGTATTTATGAGTACCTAACAGCATCATTTCCTTAACCCAAAATGTGTCTGTGAAAGTGAACATAAATAGTTGTAATAACAATGTACATGCCTGTGTACTTAGAACTTTTGAGTTCCCTAACATAAAACATACTATGTTCCTGCAGTAATGCGTGAGGATAAATAGATAAAATTTGTACATAAAAATCATATGTTGTGTAGTGATATCAGTATCATAATGTACATAACTATCATGAGATGACCATTCACAATGGTTATCATGAAGGTGGTCATATTGCAAAAAGTGTTGTTTTTGGTAGAGGATATGTGTGGTACATTAATATAAGATGTGGCACACATGAATGTGGCTGTGACTAAACAAGACAACACATGCAGTGTGTGATAATGTGTCGTTGATAGTAGTAGTTCAACTATAGATATGAGTGAACTAATGTGTGACGTACGCTTTGATAAGTAATGAGTTGTTGGGGCATTTAGTAGCTAAAGTGAAGCTTTCAAATGAGTGTGATTAACTTCAGTTGTGCTAGTCAGGTTGTAAGAACGGTATTCCCTTCCCCAAAAAGCCTAATCAGCCACACCTTTCAATTACTTGAAACAGGTGAAAATGGTGTGAACTAAGTTGACCCTAAAATGAGGCTGTAATTAGTGTGTGTGCTGAACCCCACCCCCTCTGTTGAAGTGTATGCTGTGATGAGATATTAATTGCAGCTGCTTTAACACAATGGTAGATGACCTAAATAGACGTGTGCAGTTTTTAAGTTATGAAAACAATGACATAACATATGATACGTGTGCCTCATTATGCTGTCTGTATATGACTTAAAGCAAAAATGGACCTTTTCATAAACAACTATAGATGTGTTAGTGCAAGTGATGTTTGTAGGCCGTTGCATGCAATATATTTGATGCATGCTTAAAATAGGCAGTAATGTCATGTTTGTCGGAGTAAAATAAATAAAATACACAATAATATTATACATATTTATGTTCTATACCTGTAGCTAGTAATAATTTCTCATTAACATGTGTTACACATGTGTACTACCCTGTTGTTCCCCATCTTCGGCCACCATCAATTGCTTCCACTGCAGCAATGCATTTTGGGAATTCACATGTAAATGAGCACACAATGGCACGTGCTATATTAGTTACTGCTTTTAGTAGGACTACAACATATATGTCTATTTTGAGATATATATATATACAGAATCAGACATATACATATATAGATGCAGGTATGCTTATATTGTGAAGACAGTATAAAAAGCAGTGTAAATATGCAAAATAACTGTAAGCAACGACACGCCTAGTACATTAATATTTCTCACCTGGTGGAAATTGTGAGGGATAAATTCCTATATCACGGTCACCAGGTAAGCCTTCCACGACGACGGGAAGTAATTTTGCCCGAAGCAGCTCCTCCAATGGACTTAATATGAGACGTTGTGGTGTCGGCCCACCTCCAGTGCCAGTAGCATGCACGCGTTGGTGTTGTATTTTCTTTTTCAATTTGGACCTAATATCATCAAATCTCTTGTGACAATTCCGCTTGTCCCTCACATGATTCCCACACGCATTGACACCAGTGACTATTGTGTCCCACATTTCTTTTCTGCTTGCTGAACTTGTCCGCCCTTGAAAAACATATAAAATATATGAGGTAAATTAATAATAATAGAAGCACCAGTTTCCTACACTGCTAGCTGTTCCAAGAGATAGCAAACATGCTGTTTTAGGTGTAATATGTGAAGCACATGAGCATTCACTACTAAACCTATACATGTAAGCAAGGTTGCATTCATATTGTATGCAGTTATGGCAAATTGACCGCCTGTGATTAGTTGTCCTTGTAAGGCATGATAAAAAGCTGTGTTTCCAGACTAATTAACATAGAAAGATATTCTGAACCCATATTTGCATATGAACAAAACTCAGATGACCTAGGATTACATGTATTTGAATAATAAATGTAAAGGTACACTTACCTAGTAAATGTCCATATATACTGTCATAGTGCTCCAGAATGCCAATGACAAGAGCTGTATTTTCCTGGTCATTGAAGCGAGGATTACGTGGCTTCTCCACACGTTTCTTCCGAGCAGGTTTAGGGTCAGAGCTTGGCTGGTGCTGACTGGACTCTCCTTCTTCCAATGGAAGAGACTCCAAAAGCTGCCCACCAGCAAGCACGCCACCACCATCCACCCCATCAGCAACTGCGCCACCAGCAGCACTCACAGCACCAGCACTCCCACTCCTAGCACCAGCACTCCCACTCCTAGCACCAGCACTCCCACTCCCAGCAACAGCACTCCCACTCCCAGCAACAACACTCCCACTCACAGCAACAGCACTCCCACTCACAGCAACAGCACTCCCACTCCCAGCAACAACACTCCCACTCACAGCAACAGCACTCCCACTCCCAGCAACACCACTCGGTGCACCAGCAACATCACTCCCCTGAACAGTACGTTCACTCCGACGCGTACTCGCACGAGTAGCACTCCCACTCCCACCAGCATCACTCTTCCCACGCTTTGCGGGCATACTTCCAGCACTCACAAAAAACAGACAAGAAATGTACAGCCAATCACACGAAACACTTCCACATATAAAACAAGACAAAGATGTAAACAAAACAACAATGGACAAAGCTCACCCAATACACAACAAGTCTCTCCGTCAATATGCAAATGTTCAATCAGCCAGCTCTGTGCGTCTCTCTCTCTCTCTCACTCCCAACAACACAGAGAATGATTAGCAGTACACGTTGCCTTTAAATATGGCGCGCAATCCAATACATGCTTGTTTCGCCTGATTCAGCAAGATTTGTGATTGGGCAACCTATCAGCACCCCGCCACGCACGCCGATACACCTGTGTGTGATCGGCTAATCATCGTGAGAGTGGGCGGATTTGTTTTCGGGTTGATTTTGAATGTATTCGGCACTTACTGCATACGGAGAGGAAAAATCGCCATTAACATGACTAATCGGTAAGCTTGCCGATTTCACTTAATCGACGCTTACTGCATGAGGCCCTAAGGCAATAAAGCTACTTCTATTCTTGTTTTTATTACATAGTATTGAAGCAGTAGGTCTCCGAATCTGAACCGCATTCATTTCAGCCCTGGGGACCCTCTGCTTTCCGAGTTACAGGCCTCGGTGTGGGGTGCCGGTATTTCCTGCAAGTTTAAGTCACCCGCGTCACATGACCGCTGAAAGGTTTCCCCTAAGGTTTCTTTTCCCTGTATTGTTTTCTCATTTCCATCACTTTTCCCCTTCATATCTCTCTCTCTCTCTCTCTCTCTCTCTCTCTCTCTCTCTCTCTCTCTCTCTCTCTCTCTCTCTCTCTCTCTCTCTCTCTCTCTCTCTCTCTCAATATCTCTCTCTCTCTCTCTCTCTCAATATCTCTCTTTTCACCCCTTCATCTCTCTCTCTTTTCACCCACTGATGTTTGTCTCTATTTTCTCCCTCCATGTCTGTTTCTCTTTTCCACTCAGTCTCTCTCTTTTCTCTCCCTCATCTGTCTCTCTTTCTCCCCTCATGTCTCTCTCTTTTTTCACCCTCATATCTCTTTCTCTTTACTCCCCCTCATGTCTCTCTCTCTTTTCTCCCCCTCATGTCTCTTTCCATCTCTTTTCTCCCCCTCATGTCTCCTTTTTCTCCCCCTCATGTCTCTATTCATCTCTTCTCTCCCCCTCATGTCTATATCCCTCTCTTTTCTCCCCCAAATGTCTCTCTCTCTATCTCTTTGCCCCCTCATGTCTCATTTCTCCCCTTCATGTCATTCTTTTCTCTCTTATGTATTTCTCTCTTGTACTTCATTTTCTCTTTGTGTCTCTCCTTTTCTGTCTTCTTCCCTTTCATGTCTGTTTTTACCCCCGTGATTTAACTCTTCTCTCCCTCTCACCTTTCCCAGCTGTGTCTCATGCTGCAGCTCCAGCCCCACGCTGCTGTACTTCAGGCCCCACCCCATGACATAGACCCTGCCACCTACAGAGGCTCTGCAGAGGAAGGGATTTCCCCTCTGTGCTTCCTGCTTTATCTCAGGGCCCTGCCCCCTAACCCAGGCCCTGCCCACCTGCAGAGGCATGGATTTCCCTTTGTGCTTCCTGCCACTTCTCAGGGCCCTGCAGGGAATTACTGTGCAGGCAGGGGGCTAGGCCCTCTAACACACCGGTTCCGGGACAGCAGTCCTGGCTGTCCCCCTTTGTCAGACCACCGCCACATACCATCTCCCCCTGCCTGTCTCTATCTGAAGAGAGAGAGATGGGCCGCCATCAGGGAGGATAGAGCAGGCCCTCCAAGAACGCGGGCCCTCGAGCTGAGCCCGGGCTACAGCTATGCCCCTGGGTATGACTGTTGCATGTTTGAAGGATTAGAGAAAGGTACCAGAGTAGAAGGAGGAGTTGAATATATGTGTGAGTGTAGGGATTAGAGTAGGAGCAAGAGGTTCGAGGAGATGGGAGGGAATGGGGTTGAGCAGGCAAGTTGTAGAGGGAAGAGAAGGAGTTAAGCACTGACACATTCTTCTCTTTGACAGCAGAAAAATAGTTAAGGAGGTCAGGTGGGGAGTTAGGAAGACGCCTAGAATGTGAGGAGTATACAGAGGGGATGTCTTGACACATGGAATTTACCTTTGCCTTGAAATAATCAGCAAAGTCCTGAGGTGAAATGGAGGAGGAAAAGAAGGCACCAGACAGTGGTCTGTGTAGAGTCAAAGTCAGAGAAGGGGCGACATTGGTTAGACTTGTGGTTTGTTGATTAGTGAAGATAAGAAGATTTGATTAGCCTGGGAGAGGGCAGAGTTGAAACAGGATAAGATACATTTGTTGTGAAGAATGTTGACTAGCATATGAGATTTCCTCCAGAAGCATTCAGAGGAGCAAGTGCTGTTTAGCCAGGGCCTGGGGATAGAAGAGCGAGAACGTCAGAGAAAAAGAGGGTCATGTAGATCAAGAGAGGAGGATATGGCAGAGTTGTAGTTCATGACCAGGTTGTCCTAGTCAAGAGCAGAACAGAGAGGAGAGGTATGAGTAAAAAGTTAAATCAAGAGCTAGTAGGTTAATGCGGAAGCACTATTATCACTCTAGTATCCTACAAAGTATCAAGTGATACACAATCAGGAGATTTACAGATCAAATGCTTGTGTACAATAATGACAAATTCACACAGCAATACGGTATGAGAGCTGGTCAACACTAATATCCAGGGTCCAGCTAGAGCTCTCAAAGCAGATACGTTGATACAATGACATTTCAGCAACTGGCAGGATTCTCTTAATGCAACACTTTACTTTATTTCACTAAAGATACGTTATCTGCAACAACATTCAAAAAGAGATATCAGATATACACTGTATATACACTAGCTGCTGCCAATATCAGGTTTTTATTGTTTTGTTCTTTGTTTTGTTTAGTGGTTTCACCATTTTCACAATATTATTTTAATAGAATTGTACCGATAACCCCCATTCTCTTGAGACTAGTCTGCAGGAAAGTGGCATCCCAAAGCAATTATGTGTGCCTATTTTCCAAATCATACCTGTGGTAACTGAACCAGAGAGACAGAGATACACCTATACTGTATTGCTTTCACTGGGAATCCTCTACCTGTCATCCTAATAGCTGGGGAAACCTTGGAAAGTTATGCTGTACGCTGCAGAGGACAACCACATTGATTTGCCTTCCAATCTTTATGCCGACTGGACCAGGAAAGGGAACTTTGATGGTTCACATGGTTAGAAGGCTTAAATGAAGGGTTTGAAGAGTGCTATTTTAGATGCTCTTCGGAAGCAGTATAAATTAAAGAACGTCAAAAACACAATTAAGTAACTATTACAGCATCTAAGGAATGTGGGCTTGAGTAATCAGTGACTGAAACTGATTAAACATGACATTTTAAAGCAATCTTGTTTAATTATTTTGGGGGTGATACTGAGTAGTGTAGAACTGAAACAGTTTTGGTGTGCTGTTTAATAAGTTTTGTTGTTGGTTTCATGGTTCCAAATGTTGTGGTACGTTCACATAGTACATATGTAACTTGCAATGTTTTATATTTTTAACTAGTGGTGTTGAAGAGTGACTAAACAAGCTGAAAAGTATACAAAAAACAGATTAACGCACATCCAAATTTATTAAAACCCAACACTTTATTATTATTATTATCATACTTTGGCCAAATTATGTAACTAAAACCACCATGTAAGTGAAATATTAGAAAGAGTTTATCATGCGCAGGTTTCTTTGCAGCATGATATAGGTAATAAGAAAGGGTTTATAATTAATTATAAGCTAAAGCAGTAAAATTCAGGGCATTATTGAAAACCCTGCTCTCTGATTGGTTAAAATTCCGGGCATTAATCAGTACTAATCAGTGATGCCAGGAATTTTAGCAGATTGCAAAGTGTAATTTTCAATCTGTTTATTTCCAGCCAATCAGCTTTCACAACAGCTGAGACAGGGCAGGGGATTGGTCAGAATGAAGTAACAGATCTGAGACAGGGCAGGGGATTGGTCAGGAAGTATCAGCCACGGGTTGACTCCTCCCCCTCCTGAGCTGACTGAAAATTTCTGAGCAGATTCAGTTGAATTGGGGGGTGGGGGGATGGGGGGAGAGTCTGCAAAGAAGTAAGTGGCTGCATTTTTTATTGTGGCTGCAGTGTGTGTGTGTGTGTGTGTGTGTGTGTGTGTGTGTGTGTGTGTCAGTATCAGTGTTTATGGGTATAGCAGCAGCAGTGTGTGTGTGTTGTGTTGTGCTGTTGTATGTGTGTGTAGCAGCAGAGTTTGTGTGTGTAGAGCTGCTGTGTTGTGTGTGTAGAGCTTCTGTGTTGTGTGTGTGTAGAGTTGCTGTGTTGTGTGTGTGTGTGTGTGTGTCAGTATCAGTGTTTATGGGTATAGCAGCAGCAGTGTGTGTGTGTTGTGTTGTGCTGTTGTATGTGTGTGTAGCAGCAGAGTTTGTGTGTGTAGAGCTGCTGTGTTGTGTGTGTAGAGCTTCTGTGTTGTGTGTGTGTAGAGTTGCTGTGGTGTGTGTGTGTGTGTGTGTGTGTGTGTGTGTGTGTGTGTGTGTGTGTGTGTGTGTGTGTGTGTGTGTGTGTGTGTGTGTAGAGCTGCTGTGTGTGTATGTGTAGAGCTGCTGTGTTGTGTGTGTGTGTAGAGCTGCTGTGTGTGTGTGTGTGTGTGTGTGTGTGTGTGTGTGTGTGTAGAGCTGCTGTGTGTGTGTAGAGCTGCTTTGTTTGTGTGTGTGTGTGTGTGTGTGTGTGTGTGTGTGTGTGTGTGTGTGTGTGTGTGTGTGTGTGTGTGTGTGTGTGTGTGTGTGTGTGTGTAGATCTGCTGTGTTGTATGTGTGTGCATGTGTGTGTATAGCTGCTGTGTTGTGTGTCTGTGTGTGTGTGTGTGTGTGTGTGTGTGTGTGTGTGTGTGTGTGTGTGTGTAGAGCTGCTGTGGTATGTGTGTGTGTGTACATGTGTGTAGAGCTGCTGTGTTGTGTGTGTGTGTGTAGAGCTGCTGTGTTGTGTGTGTAGAGGGGCTGTGTTGTGTGTGTAGAGCTCCAGTGTGTGTGTGTGTGTGTGTGTGTGTGTGTGTGTGTGTGTGTGTGTGTGTGTGTGTGTGTGTGTGTGTGTGTGTGTGTGTGTGTGTGTGTGTGTGTGTGTGTGTGGCAGCAGTTTGTGTGTGTGTAGATCTGCTGTGTTGTGTGTTGAGCTGCTGTGTGTGTGTGTAGAGGTGCTGTGTTGTGTGTGTGTGTGTGTGTGTGTGTGTGTGTGTGTGTGTGTGTGTGTGTATACACGTGTGTGTGTGTACACAGAGGGGGCGGCCGTGTGTGGATATAGATATCTGCAGTGTAAGAGTATATAGAGGTGGATTCATGTAATTACCATTTTATTTTAATAAAAAAATCTATATAACTATATGTATCCGTGACCTCGGATTCACCCCAATGAGCGGGAGGTTGCACTTGCAAATAGTAGTTGTAAAAGCCCGCGAAGGATGAGAATGCATTTGGTGGGAGAGAGCCTGTCCCTTGACCCAGCAGCCCTGCGGGGAGGGTCAGGTGAGAGAGTCTAGCCCATGGGCGGAGGAGGTGCCAGAGATATAGGCAGTGGTTGCGCGCACATGGAGCCAGAGCTGATTGGAGAGGAGAGGAGACGGAGAGTCTGTGAGGGGAGGTTGAACCGCCCCGGCGCAGGCCAGGTGCCCCAGGCCCAGCTAGCCCTGAGTCACCTTAGAGACAAGCTGAGCTAGGGATCGCCTTAGTAAGGTTCCTTTTCCCCTAGTAACTGTAAGTTTTGACCAGGACTATACTGTCGAGAGGGAGGTCTGGGCTCAGACCCCCCCTGGAGTTGCCGGAGTCCGGGTGGGAGCGCCCCGGACCCTAGAGAGAGAAATAGAGCAGTGTCAACGTACAGAGACCCTTTTTGAAGATCGTGGCAGTTCCGAGCACCGGAGTGCTCGGCAGGTATTTCATCAAGTGCACAACTGTATCATTCATTTACCTGAGACATAGTGGCTGCGCAGTCACCCATACACACACCTAGGGCCTGCTGTGAGCGGGAGGACTAATCCTTAAGGATCGGACACGGGGTGGGCTCACCCGGTGGCGGGTACGCGGATTATTGTTGGCATTCGCCGTGGCGCAGGTTGTGGGGCGTCCGCCGTGGCGCTAGGAAATGTGGACGTCCGCCGTGGCGTGTTATATACTGTATATCCGTATATCGGAATGTTATGGCATGTAATGTAGTGAGTTTCCTCTGCAGGTAAAAGAGATTGGTTTTAGAGCTTGGCTGTGTAAGTGTAATTCTTGCATATACGTCCTGCGAAGACTCACTCCCCCTTTGGCGGGAGCTGTCGCAGGTGGAGGCGCTGCACCCGTTCTAAATATTGCGCGCACCCCAGGCTCTCCGTGGCAGAGACTTGGGCCCTGTGAGCCAGCAGGTAATACAGCACATAGTAACAGCTTGCTAGTGATAGGAAGCAGGGTTACATTTGGAGGCGCTGCTGAGATATCAGACCTGGGGTGCCCCAGGAACCTAAATTGTGATCACCATGGCTTTGCCCACCCATCACGAGATACGAGACTGGGCCCGTAAAGTACGCACGCCTACTCGTCACGCCGTAGCGCTGGCCCGAGTGCCCATGGCCTTACCCTTAGAGACTTTACAGACGGCCTTGCGACAACTCCCGGGTTTTTCCAAAGCTCGCCTGGTAGATGTAATGGTAGATCATGACTCCAAGTGGAATGCCTTACTTGTGGATTGTCGGCGTAACCTGTTAACGCTCGAACCTGCCGTTCCGCAATCCCTGGTCTTGCCTGATGCACCGCCCGGCGGTAGTCCTTTAGTTTACCCCCTCTGAGATCCCCTCGTATGTCCGTTGGATGAGGACGACCCCACCCTCCCTTTGATTCACTATGCCACGAGTGAGGTCGGTAGTTGCCGCTCCATGTCCAGTGACCCGGGATCCAGCGCCTCCGTTGAGGCTGGAGTGAGTAGTAATATGCTGCAAAATCTAAATGACAAGATAGACCAGTTATCTAGCCCCCCCAGTTTGCCGCCGCTAGTCGAAGCGCTTACCTTAGCCACCCACGCCCAGAACTACCGGAAGCTAAAAGCCTTCTCGGGGACCCTCCCTGTACCTACCGGGGAAGATGGGGTAGAAACGTGGAAAGAGCACACGCGGGGAGTGATGGAAGAGTGGTCGTGCACCGATGTAGTAAAAAGACAGAGACTCATGGAGTGCCTGCGGCCCCCAGTGGCCACTCTGATCAGTATACACCGCGAACAGCACCCTGAGCTAACCTCTCGCTTGATGATAGAATTCCTGGCCGAAGCCTATAGCGCGAAAGAGGATAACTGGGCGTTGTGGGCAAAGTACTATGCCATAAACCAGAAGGAGGTGGAAGAGCTGTCCGCCTATATCCACCGTGTGCAAATATCTCTCGGGCCGCTGCTGCATTATAAATATGTGCTACCCTCCCAGATGAATGAGTATCTTCGGAATCAGTACCTCCGCGGATCCAGCCCTTCTCACCCCATAGCCAGCATGATTCGTGATCACCTCACCCGGCCCCCCCCCCCTTCGTTCATCCAACTACTGCAACAGGTAAAGGAACACGAGATGCATCTAATGCTGCACTCCCCTCAGAGGCCGAAAGCTAGCAGTAGCACTAAATCCAAAGGAAGTACGGAAAAGAAAGAGGAACCACCGGACCAGCCTGGCTCCGAAAAACCTCCTTTCGCGGGTCGGTCGTCCCCTCCACCTGATCGCCGGGCTACCCCCAAAGATATGTCCTGCTACAAGTGCGGGAAGCGGGGGCATCTATCCTACGATTGCCGCCTGGGCGCTTCTCGACCCCGGAGCCCCTCACCCCAGAAGTTCCCGTCCCAGGCTATGGTCTGCGGAGTGTATGCAACGGATGCCTACACAGACAAGACCCCGTCTGGAGGGGCCGAGCCGGTAGAAGATGGTAGTAGGGTGGGACCGGTAGCACTGATCCGGGTTTTAGTGGATGGAATCTACTCTTCTGCACTACTAGACACCGGATCCCAGGTCACCATCATATACCGAGGGTTCTATGATCGTCATCTTCAAAAGCGTCCGCTGGGACCGGCGGACCACATCAAGGTAAGCGGGCTAAGCAACGACGACTACCCCATCGACGGGTTAGTGACCGTGGATCTGGAAATACAACAGCTCAACACGGGAAAATCTCACCCCATGAAGGTGGACGCCTTGGTGTGTCCGGAACCCCGAGACACCCCCAAGTAACCTATTATCCTCGGTACCAATGCTGATATTGTACAAGCGGTTATCTGGGCCTATCTACACGAGACTAAAGAGCTCCCCATGTCCAGCCTACAGCTGCATTTGGTTCAAGCCGACCCAGCCCAGCCTTCCCCTCCTTCAGATGACTACAGGCTGTTGTTCTGTGGAAGGAAGGGGTGGACGAAGCTTTTCCGACCATCCGGGTCGCCGCCAACTAGTGTTACCAAAACGACTACAATACTTAGTGTTGAAAGCCCTCCATGATGAACACGGACATCTGGGGCTAGACAAGACTTTCAAACTAGTGAGAGATAGATTTTTTTGGCCAAAAATGAGAGAATCCGTGGAGCATCACTATCGTAGGTGTGTGCGGTGTATCCAACGCAAGACTCTACCCACTAGAGCGGCCCCCATGGGCCATCTAAGGAGTACGGGACCTATGGATTTAGTCTGCATGGACTTCTTGTGCATCGAACCCGACACCCATGGTATAGGGAACGTGCTGGTCATCACTGATCATTATACCCGCTACGCCCAGGCCTTTCCGACCAAAGATCAAAAAGCTATTACTGTGGCTAAGGTGCTCTGGGAGAAGTATTTCATGCATTATGGGCTACCTCAATGTCTGCACTCCGACCAGGGACGGGACTTTGAAAGTAAACTAATAAAAGAATTGCTGAAACTCTTGCACATTAAAAAGTCCCGTACTATCCCTTACCACCCAGAAGGGGATGCTCTACCCGAACGGTTCAATCGCACTCTGCTGGACGTGCTGGGCACGCTAACGGGTGTAGAGAAGACTAAGTGGAGTCGCCATGTGGAAACTCTAGTCCATGCTTATAATTGCACCCGACACGAATCTACCGGGTTCTCGCCCTACTTTCTTATGTTTGGCCGTGAAGCCCGCCTGCCAGTGGATATCCAGTTAAGAGTCTCCACCGATGGGGTGCACAATTCCACCCATTTTCGCTACGTGCAAAGATAGCAAGAGAATCTACAGAAGGCCTATGGGCAAGCCGAGAGATCCACCGAAAAACTGAATGCCGAGAACAAAAGGCGCTATGATCGCAAAGTAAAACATAGAGACATTAAACCTGGCGATGCCGTACTGCTCCACAACCTGGGAGTACCGGGAAAACATAAGTTGGCTGACCGTTGGCGGGATGGGGTGTACAAAGTAATTTCTCAAATGCCTGGCCTTCCAGTCTACCGGATCAAAGACGCGGAGGGTCGGATAAAGACGTGGCATCGCAATCATCTGCTCCCTATTCCCCAATTAGAAGAAGGCGACTTAGAGTGGCCTACATCTCCCCTGAGTGGGGAACTGTCATCAGAACAAGAAAGTCTGGAAGATCCAAAGGAAGGAACCTCTCAAAGGGGCCTTCCGGCCGCGGGGGCATCTCCCGGAGGAGCTACGGGCAAAGAGCCCCTTGGCCCCATGACAGAGACACTGACTCCAGTGAGTCCGCCGCTAGATCCCCAGAGCCCGTGCTTTATGACACAAAGAGACTTTACAGATATGCACAGCCCCTCAAGGGCCGAGTTGGAAATACCCGATGAGAATTGCTACTCTCCCAAAGAGGTAGCGGAAGAGCCCATTCGCAGAAGCCAAAGAGCTGGCCAACCTCCCACGAGGTTGGCTTATGATCAGTTCGGGGCACCCCATTATGAGGCTCAGCAGTGGGCTTGCAGCCGGGTTCAATCAGTGATTATCATGTTCAGTGAAATGTACAAGCTGATAGAGAATCCAATGTATTAGTGTTTTTCATTATATAACTGGTTGTGTTGTTATCATTGTCCAAGCGGGGTCGTTGGAATCCACAGGGGGGAGGCTGTAGCCGTGACCTCGGATTCACCCCAATGAGCGGGAGGTTGCGCTTGCAAATAGTAGTTGTAAAAGCCCGCGAAGGAGGAGAGTGCATTTGGCGGGAGAGAGCCTGTCCCTTAACCCAGCAGCCCTGCGGGGAGGGTCAGGTGAGAGAGTCTAGCCCATGGGCGGAGGAGGTGCCAGAGATATAGGCAGTGGTTGCGCGCACGTGGAGCCAGAGCTGATTGGAGAGGAGAGGAGATGGAGAGTCTGTGAGGGGAGGTTGAACTGCTCCGGCGCAGGCCAGGTGCCCCAGGCCCAGCTAGCCCTGAGTCACCTTAGAGACAAGCTGAGCTAGGGATCACCTTAGTAAGGTTCCTGTTCCCCTAGTAACTGTAAGTTTTGACCGTGACTATACTGTCGAGAGGGAGGTCTGGGCTCAGACCCCCCCTGGAGTTGCCGGAGTCCGGGTGGGAGCGCCCCGGACCCTAGAGAGAGAGATAGAGCAGTGTCAACGTACAGAGACCCTTTTTGAAGATCGTGGCAGTTCCGAGCACCGGAGTGCTCGGCAGGTATTTCATCAAGTGCACCAACTGTATCATTCATTTACCCGAGACATAGATGCTGCGCAGTCACCCATACATACACCTAGGGCCTGCTGTGAGCGGGAGGACTAATCCGTAAGGATCGGACACGGGTGAGCTCACCCGGTGACGGGTGTGGGGGATTATTGTTGGCATCCGCCGTGGCGCAGGTTGTGGGGCGTCCGCCGTGGCGCTAGGAAATGTGGACGACCGCCGTGGCGTGTTATATACTGTATATCCGTATATAGGAATGTTATGGCATGTAATGTACTGTGAGTTTGATTTGCAAGTAAAAGAGATTGGTTTTAGAGCTTGGCTGTGTAAGTGTAATTCTTGCATATACGTCCTGCGAAGACTCACTCCCCCTTTGGCGGGAGCTGTCGCAGGTGGAGGCGCTGCACCCGTTCTAAATATTGCGCGCACCCCAGGCTCTCCGTGGCAGAGACTTGGGCCCTGTGAGCCAGCAGGTAATACAGCACATAGTAACAGCTTGCTAGTGATAGGAAGCAGGGTTACATATACAAAAGTGTCTATTATTTATGAAAAAAGTCTACATTTAGCCTATAATAGTAATAATCCCCTCAGAACAGGGCATTACTGGCCAATAATGCCCTGGCTGGGTTAATGTCCCTCAGCTTCGCCTTGGGCCTTCAACTCTTCCAGCCAGGGCATTAGTGGACAGTAATGCCCTGTTCTGAGGGGATTATTACTTAAATATTGGATTTTAGTCCATTTGGATGTGTGTTGTTCTTATGTTTTTCACTAGGAAAGACATGCCAGTGCATTCCTTAGGGTAGCCAGTTATTCATATTTTAATTTAAGAAACAGACATATGAGATCAAAAGTAAGTTTAACAACAATTAGTTGAAGTCAATCAGGGGCAAGCCTACAGTAATGTGTTCCAACATTACTATCAACATACACTGGCGACACACTTTATTCGAGCTCGGCTAGTCCCACGAATTCGGGTATACCCGGGTGTATTGAGGTTTGTGACTGTTTTCTGCCCGAGTATATTGGGTTATTTTCCAAGCAGGGATTGAAGCATTTTATTCCACCTGGCTGCAATACTGCACAGTATATATATATATACTGCATTACAATTCATGAATTTATGCCATCTGGTAGACACGCGAAGCATTGCAGCCTATTAAATCCTAATCATTATCATTTAACAGATCAGCCGCCCGTCAGCCAGGCATGAACCCAGGCTGGGAAGGCAAACACAACGGGGCTTGTCAGAGGTGAGGAGCGGCGCATTCCAGGTATCTGCCAGGTACAAACTGGGCATTTGCTCGAATAAAGTGTGTCGGTGCAGTACTGACAAAAAACAGAGCTAGCTGCTACACCAGAAAATTAGGAAAAGCCAAAAGCATTCTTACATATTCTTGTGGTATCAAGCAGTGTTTATTACAGTATGCTATACTGGGAAACAGCAGTGTTTTGGGATTAGTATAATCTTTTATCAAGCATAGCCATGGCTATTTCCAAGTATTCCTTCATGAAAACTGCAAAAATCACAAGAATATGTTAGATTGTTCTCAATTTTCCTAGTTTTCGGAGGTGACACATGTTGCCACATAGACTGCTCCACTCACTGAATATTAGATACAGTATAATGTAACAGGAAGGTCAAGCAGGCATGTCTAGATTTGCACACACCACTTTTAGTGCTCTGTCTTAATAGCTGCTGATTTTATGAAGCATCTTACAAATGTGCACTTCTGTTATTGAACTTGGTTTGTAGGATGTATGTAATATCCACTATTTTATCTGATCAAGAGGCCACTTCCTAAGGAATACACAATTGGTAGAAGTAATGCCTGGAATTTAGTGTCACTCTCAGCAACCAATTCTTGGATATATTGAAATAAGGACAAAAATGCAAGATTAGCTCAATTGGTTCTATCCCAGTATTCTTTCCAATTTATTTGTAAAACAGAGTACAACAGCTCCATTAAAGGTGGGAAATTTGTTGCAAAATGTCATGGATCAAGAAAATTCTTCAATATGTTTTTGTAAAAATGTGTTCCTAAAACAGGAAACTAGGCAATAAATTCACCGAGCATTAAAAGTCAATGTGCATTTCAAATTCCAACAGAGAAGCAAATGGCATCAGATGACACAGCTCTTTAAATAGTGCTATTTTCACAAAATTGTGTCCAATATTGCAAAATGTTGCCGTAATTGTCACGGTAGCTTATGACAAGACATAATGAACACCAAATATCTGGGTTGAACTGAACGAGGCTTAGATATAATAAAATATAATTTATTCCTTAAATAAGGTGAACACATCAATATAGTACAATTAACAGACAAGAAAGTAACACTTACTCAGGGTTGGGGAATGGAGAAGTATCAGCTAGCAATTCTCCATCAATTCAGTGACATTCCAGGTGGAAACAGAAGCACAACTCCAGCACAACTAAAAACTGTAGGGTTGACACAGTTTATATACCTATGCAACCCTATTCTTAACATTGAACACAGCCTATTGGTGAACAATTATCTGTATCCACTCTCTAATGTGGAGACACAGACTAACAGACTAACCCATGCCCTCAGGCAACAATCAGACTGGCAGAATTTGTTGATTGATTAATACTTAATCCCTAGACATTGGGTAACAATCAAGGCAGTTAACTTTTTGATTGCCGTGCTTAGGCTACTCAGCTGTCTGCCCTTCATGACCTATTAGCCTAGCAAATGGCGTCTGCATTTTCAGAACAGATCCAAAATAAAATACATATACACTTTAATATCTACACATACTAATAAGTTCCATTCTGGTGGGCTCAGTGGGTCGACCTTTGCCAGTTTTTAATGCCTACAGTGACTCCACATATTGGCCAAATATGAACTCTCTGTGACCTCCAGAACCGGAGATACAAAAATGCACTTTAAAACATTAAAATACATGCTTATAATGAAACATGGGGACAGGGGAACATACATTTTCAAGGTACAACAAGGTGCAAACCTCATCCCTGGACCGCAGTCCAGTTAACCCCTTGTCTCTCTGGTTAGGTCAGGGGATGGCCATATGGGGTGCAACCCCTTTAATACCGGGCCACCCCCTTTCTCCCTCTACACCTCCCCTTCTTAATGGGTGACCTGTGGCCCACTGGCCCTACCGGGGAGTGGGGCACTGCTGTCACCCTTAACGAACTCAGTCTCAGAGGGATAGTCCTGACGTGAAAGTCCATCAGCATTGCTGTTTTCACTACCCTTTTTGTGCTGAATGGTAAATTCAAACTCTTGCAAGGCCAAGCTCCACCATAGCAACTTGGCATTCTCCCCTGATGCCCTCTGCAGCCAACTCAGGGGGTTGTGGTCTGTGAGGACCATGAAAGCTCTTCCATACACATAGGGCTGGAGTTTTTTGAGTGCCCACACAATGGCCAAGCACTCTTTCTCAATGGTGGCATAGGTTACCTCTCTGGGAAGTAGTTTTCGGCTGAGGTACACCACAGGGTGCTCTCTACCGTCGTCCCCCACTTGGCTCAACACAGCCCCAATGCCATAGTCCGAGGCATCAGTCTGTATGAGGAAATGTTTGGTATTGTCTGGGGCAGCCAGTATGGGGGCCCCAGCAAGCACAGTTTTCAGTGCCTGGAAAGCAGTTTCACAGGCAGGAGTCCAGGTGATAAGCACAGGCAGTTGCTTCTTAGTCAAATCAGTCAGGGGTTTGGCCACGGCACTGTACTGTGGGACAAACTTCCTATAGTACCCTGCAGTGCCCAAAAATGCCATGACCTGTTTCTTGGTTTTTGGAACAGGCCACTGAACTATGGCTTCTACCTTGGCTGGCTCTGGTTTGAGGTTCTTTCCACCCACCCTGTGCCCTAAGTACAGGACCTCTGCCATCCCTTCCAGTAACCTATTGACCAGGCGTTGGAAGGTAGCTGGGGCATTCTTCATCCCAAATGGCATCACTAAAAACTCATAGAGGCCACTTGGAGTGATGAATGCTGACTTCTCCCTAGCCTCCAGGGTCAGGGGGATTTGCCAATAGCCTTTGCTCAAATCCATAGTGGTCAGATACCTTGACCCCGCGAGTTCATCCAGTAACTCATCCATGCGGGGCATGGGGTAGGCATCTGACACCATCCCAGCGTCGAGCAAGCGGTAGTCCACACAAAACCGGGTGGTCTTGTCCTTCTTAGGAACTAGGACTACCGGGCTTGAACAAGGACTCTGGGACGGAGTAATTACCGCTAGGGCCAGCATCTCCTCTATCTCCCTTTCCATACTAGTCTTGACCTCTGCTGACACTCTATAAGCGTGCTTATGCAGAGGCTGAAGGTCCCCTGTGTGCACTGGGTGTTTTGTGAGATGTGTGGTCCCTGGCATGTCAGTGAAGAGGGCCCTAAACTTAGCTAGCATGTCCCTGGCTTCTACCTGCTGCCTAGCACTCAAATGTGCCCCTATCTCCACCTGCTCCACAGTGTTTCCCTGCCTGCTAGAAATCATAAGGAGTCCTACAAGATCCATCGCTACTTTCTGGAAGGGTTCCCCTATTATCGGTAGGGGTTTCAGGGGTGCCTTCATACGGTCGCCCGCCTTACCCACTCACTTGCAGGCATCACAAGAGCGTCAGAAAGTGCCCACATCTCGAGATGCCCCCGGACAGTAGTAACGCTGTAATAACCAGGCTCGCGTTCTGTTGAACCCCTGATGTCCCGCTAACGGAATAGAGTGAGCTATCCGTAACAGTTGCTGTCGGTACCCCTGGGGCACTACTAGCTGTCGCTTACCGGTCAATCCCTCCTCTATCCCTGGGTTCCCTTCTTCTCTATACAGGAGTCCCTTATACCATAGGCAGCGCTCAGTGCCCTCCCCTGCCTGAGAATCGGACGCCCGAAGTCTCACGCCGGCTAGGGTAGGGTCTGTCTTCACTGCCTCCCTAAACTGGGCTCCTAATTCTGGCCACCCCCTAGTCATGTCATTGTCCGGAGAATGGGGAAGGGTGAGGGGAAACAGTAAGTCAGTCTGTGGTTGCAACTGATCTTGGCTTACCTCCCTGGGCTCCTCTGCGCCCTCCGCTAAGGTTGGTCCCAAAGGCTGGGGGACTGGCGCCGCCACCGGCATTGCCGCTGTCTGGCTCCGGGTAACCACCACCACTGCAGCGGGCTTGGGCACTCGGTCGTAGGTGCAGGTCATCGGTCCCAGATCGTTGCCAAGAAGAACATCGGCATCCAAACCGGGTAAAACCCCCACCTCCAGCACACCCTGGCCCTACCCCCAATCCAAAAAGATTCTGGCCACTTGCAGGAAACGTGGCTCTCCGTCGGCCACAGTGATCTGTATCCCAGGGCCTGGGATCAATTCCTCTGGCCAGACCACATCAGGTCGGACCAGGGTCACTGCAGCTCCTGAATCCAGCAAGCCGACTGCTTGCCGGTCACCAACTGTTACTGGGGTGAGATGTCTGCTCCGGTTGTCCGTCTGCTGCAGGTCCACGCTGAGATGTCCTCCGCTCCTGGCTGTAGGCACCGATGAAACCGGGACAGGCGTTGCATGGGACGTCTCGCTGGGAGTTGGTTCCATGACCGGTCCGGAGTCTGTGGTGGAAGCCACCCGCACGCAGGCTACCGGCTTCGCAGCTGGGGTACGTTGCCCCCAATGGGGTCTGCCAGAATGCAGGGCTTCCGGGCAATCTGGTCTGATGTGATCAGGGTGGTTGCCGTTGTAGCACCGGCGCTCGTGCCGTGGCTTCCCCGCCTTCGGTGGACTGCTGCCTGCAGGTGGCCTCTGAGTCCATTGGGGGGTATTGGCAGACTTTCTGGCTGGTGCCGCCGCCACTGCCGCCTTGGCTACTGGTTTGGCGGTCATCAGGGCTCGGCTGGCCACATAGTCGTCTGCAAGCCTCGCCGCCTCCTGGTAAGTCTTGGGCTTCTTGTCGTACACCCAAGCCCTCACCGCCGGCGGGCACTGCTCCATGAGCTGCTTCTGGAAGATGAGGTCCAGCAGGTGTTGGTAAGTCCGTGCCTCATAGCCCTCCACCCAGCGTATCCCGTATAAAGCCATGCGGGTCACATAGGTAACATAGGACTCCTGGGGCTGCCTCTCCTCCTGCCGGGAATTTACCCCGGTAGGCTTCAGGGGTAAAACCGTACAGAAACAATAACAGTTCTTTCAGGTGTTCGTAGTCATCAGCATACTCATCTGGAAGCGCCATCATTGTCTGCTTAGCCAAGGCGGACAGTAAGGGGTCCAAACGTGCAACCCTATACTGGTGAAGCACTTTGTACCGCCGGCACTGCGTTTCAAAGTTCTTTAAGAAACTGTCAATCTGGTCAGTGCCTTTCACGAACTTGGTGAGATTGTGCTGGTCCAGCTTGAGTTCATCTGTGTTGGGTTGGACAGGGGGGCAATAAGCGGGTCTGTTCACTGCCATAGTGATAAACTGCAGCCGCTCCTCCGGTGTCCCTCTGACTCCCCATGCAGTAATTAGTGCCAACATTTCAGGGGTGAACGGACTGGTAGCCGCAGCAACCAGTACCCCTCCTGTTGCACTGCTCCCGGGAGGTGCATTCGTTCCCTCCCCGAGATTCCGCTGCCCCGGCACTGGGTTCCTTCCCTGATCTCCGGGTGGATGTAAAAGGGCAAGCTGAGCCGTATCCTGAGGCTCTGCAAGCCGGGCTTCATAGTCACCGATTGCGTCAACCATGTCTGCGACCTCCTGGTTCTCATAGGGCAGTCCATATTCACGGCACTTATCCTTCAGCTGAGCTCAGGTCCTCGTGTTGGATGAGCCTTCAGCCTCGCTCATGGTTCAGTCGCAGCAGTGAGGTGTGTGGGTGTTCAATATCTTTAGTCCCAGGAACTCGCAATTCCCTTCGAGTTCCCACTATATTACAGGGTAATTACCGTACACTGTAATGCAGGTTCAGTTCAATCCCACCACTTGCCACCAGTTAATTATAGAGCTTGTCACGGTAGCTTATGACAAGATATAATGAACACCAAATATCTGGGTTGAACTGAACGAGGCTTAGATATAATAAAATATTATTTATTCCTTAAATAAGGTGAACACATCAATATAGTACAATTAACAGACAAGAAGGTAACACTTACTCAGGGTTGGGGAATGGAGAAGTATCAGCTAGCAATTCTCCATCAATCCAGTGACATTCCAGGTGGAATCAGAAGCACAACTCCAGCACAACTAAAAACTGTAGGGTTGACACAGTTTATATACCTATGCAACCCTATTCTTAACATTGAACACAGCCTATTGGTGAACAATTATCTGTATCCACTCTCTAATGTGGAGACACAGACTAACAGACTAACCCATGCCCTCAGGCAACAATCAGACTGGCAGAATTTGTTGATTGATTAATACTTAATCCCTAGACATTGGGTAACAATCAAGGCAGTTAACTTTTTGATTGCCGTGCTTAGGCTACTCAGCTGTCTGCCCTTCATGACCTATCAGCCCAGCAAATGGCGTCTGCATTTTCAGAACAGATCCAAAATAAAATACATATACACCTTAATATTTACACATACTAATAAGTTCGATTCTGGTGGGCTCAGTGGGTCGACCTTTGCCAGTTTTTAATGCCTACAGTGACTCCACATATTGGCCAAATATGAACTCTCTGCGACCTCCAGAACTGGAGATACAGAAATGCACTTTAAAACATTAAAATACATGCTTATAATGAAACATGGGAACAGGGGAACATACATTTTCAAGGTACAACAAGGTGCAAACCTCATCCCTGGACCGCAGTCCAGTTAACCCCTTGTCTCTCTGGTGAGGTCAGGGGATGGCCATATGGGGTGCAACCCCTTTAATACCGGGCCACCCCCTTTCTCCCTCTACAGTAATCTGGCGAAAATGTTGTACCATGATCTAGAGATTGTCAAATGTGGCAAAATTCACTGCTTTAATTTTTTTATTTTTCTGAAGAAAAAAAAAATACAAAATTCACAATTATTTTGAAGGAGCTTTCAGAGTCAAAAAAGTGAGCAAAGTTAATAAAAAATTGACTCACATAAACTTTGCTTACCACGAATGTATAAAAATTAATGTAGATTTCCTTAGACGGCCCTGAGGAAGAACAGAGATCCCGTTTGAAACATGTAGGCATTTGTGACATTTTCATTAAAATAATATTTCATATTTTTTAATACTCATTGCTATGTACTTTAATGTTTTATTCATATGTACCTTTATGTGAGCAATTAAATAATTGAAATCAGTTGGAGTGCTATGAATATTAGCACAGCCTTGTAATTGCTTTAAGAAGCCTGCAACAGAGTTACTGTGACGAGAGAAGTTGACCGATTCCATGTTATTGGATCCCACCACATGATCCCAGTAGCAACGGAGGCGCTAAGCTAGAGGAACGCTGAATAGAGCCAGTGAGCAGTGCAGGGTCTCCTGCTTAGGGAAGAATTAAGCAAGTTGCTTAATATCACAGGTACATGACTGCCCATCTCTACTCCTACATGCAATTCTACAAACTATGAGAAGCTACCAAACATATATATGGAGTCCCTCAATTGAAACTTTTTATTTCGCTCTTAAGTATATACATATGGTGTAGTTCTAGCATTAACGCCGGAGTAATAATATTATACAGTATAAATAAAAATGTTCAATTTTTTTTTTAAATATTAGATTTTTAAGATTTTGAGCAGTCCCAACATATACATATAACGTTTCTTTGTATGTTTTTTTTTTCCTATTTTTTTACGCAATTATTTTTGCCCTTATTTAAGTTTTGTGTAGCCATAGCATTTTGCTTTTTGTGCCACTGCTCTGGGGAACGTAAGTCTGGCTACAACTGTATGTGAATGAGTTTTGTTTTTACTGTACGTACACCTGTTTGTTCATGTACAAACAAAGTAAATACTTAAATGCTGCACTCCATTCTTCAAAGTAAACAATGGGCTTTCTTTCCCTTTCTAGCTCAATGATCCCGTAGGTTAATTCATTTGATGTCCTTGTGAATTGTGTGTGGGTTTAATATTGATGTAATCTCAGCTCTAATCCCCATTGTGATCACCTTCATCCAATGTGATGGAGGAACAACCGAAGATTATGTAAAACGTATTACTGAATGTTTTTTAAACATCCAAAGCTCATCATGTTCTGAAATGATTTCTTGGCTCTGTAGTGCGTGACATGGTGATCATTCATCTGTTTAATTGACTGCCAGCAGCTTCAAAGTAGTTTTAGGTGAGATCTGTTTGTCCCACCAGTGTATTTAGATAGAGAAGATGGGGCAAATGTGTTTTCATTAAAGATGTAATTGAATGCATGTTTGCTGTTGATCTCATTTCATTTGGCACTACTATTTGCAGAACAGCCAGCGTGTTTGACCACTTCAAGGAACATAAAGTTAGCCATGCGCAGTACGGGTTTGGCAGCTTTGACTAGTGGTACCTCCCCTCCACCACCCCCCCCTTCTAGCTATGACTTTGGTTGTGGGGTATTGTGCATGGGTAAGTGTCAAGGGGACAGTAGCCCCTGGGCAATATACCATGGTGCATGGGCGGCTTTACCACCTCTCATTTGGCACCGTTGCAGAAGTTTATTTTTACCACCATGACAAGCAGATGCTTCTTGAAGTCCCACAAATCCAGGGCAGTTGGGTTTGTCAGCCGGCACTGTTAAAATATGTGTACCTTGATTGTCCTTTATTTTGCGTTTGAAGGGGTGGGAGAATATATCAAAGCATTTCTTGGTTAAGAAGATCCTTGCAGGATGGAAAAAGAAGGTTGGGTGCCTGATAGTTATAAGCCAGTCCACTCAGGGATCCTGAAGGGTTTATTGCGGGTTTAATTAAAGGTTTGTTTTTCAGCGTTTAAAGCTAAACTGTTTGGCGCAATGTTTGTATTGGCTTTTTGGGGGCATTGCTGATAGGCAAGCTGTTTGTGGGGTCTATCTTAACTATGGGGAGATTATTGTGGGGACAGGTACTTTTGGAGCAGGTAAACATCTTAATAGGGTGTATTAATAGGGTGTATAGAAATTAATTATATACAGGATATGGCTGTCTATAGGGCTTTGGCTGAGGTGCTGATCTGCCCTTTAAGAGTGCTGCGGGTTTCCAAGGTGGTCCATCCAGCAGTGGCAGGTCATCATTATATGTTGCATAGGAATGGGTTTCCATTAACTTTGTAAAGTTTTTCAGTTATGTATAGAAAGACTGGGTGTGGATGTGCAGCATATGGGCCCCATTCATTCCTTTTTTGGGCAGCAACAGAGGCGGCTAGGCTTGACCTTGGTGAGGATATAATTAAGACAATAGGCAGGTGGGAGTCTAGGAGATTTTCAATCTATGTTAGGCTTCAGTTGCTGGTTTAGCAAATGTAAAATGTAGGATTTTGTTACAGGTGCCGGAGTTGTCTGGATGTACGGTGATTCATATAGCTTTTGGGCTGCCAGACTGGGTCCTAGCACATATGGTGCATGGTGCATGGGAGCTGTACCTCCTCTCCGTTTGCACCAACATGTATGTTCATTTAACACCTAGCTCAAGAGTTTACAGGCCTTGTCAGTATGTTATTTGTGGGTTTATATATGTGGTGCATTTTGTTTGTTTGAGCAACATCTACTTTTTTTAATACAAAAAAAAAGAATTTAAATGAAAATTAACAAGTGAGATATGTTACTTCTTGGTTTTGTTTTGGTAATTAATTTGTCATCGCTGGTAGGGGTTTCAGAGTCTGCCAGACTGGGTCTTAGGGGAGATTGTGGGCGAATTACCTGGGGAGTTTTGTGCAAATGGTGTAATGCCCAGTTGGTATCTAATATCACGGTGCCTGACCCAGTTATCTGGCTAGCAGGAGGGGTCATTAGGCAAATGCATATGTGGGCTCATGAGTCACAGGAATGCCCGGGCTCAAGACACAGCCACGGGCAGTCTGGCATGGCTCGGGTCACGGGTTACATATATAACGTTTTTATGTTGGCAGTTCAATAAAAGTTGGGGCCTTTATACGCCATATATGGTGTGGTGTTTTTTGTGTGTCTGTGTTGGTTATATGGGGAATACATGGAGGAAAATGGGGCACCCACAGATCAAGCATTGTTGAGGGAGGTACACATATAATTGCATGTAACTTTCCTTATCATTATTCATCTAAGTGAGCACACTGATTTTATCTGCCTTTCTTAGGTGAAATGCACAATTTTCTCATTTATAAAAAAAACAATTTTTTTCTTGATGTTGCCTTTAGCAAACCACTTATGTATTCTACAGATGCAGTGTCATTTCCTTTTTTATGTTGTTTTACCAAAACTGTTTATCTGTTTAATCTTTTTCAAGAGTCTAAAAGATTGTTTTCCTTTTCTTGCCTTCAAAATAATACTTCTAATTTTAATGGATAATATGTATTGATAACATTTATTGTATGTGTTTCAAAGCTGCTCAAAAACTTTATATTGGATTTCTTCATTTTTATTTTAAACCTAAATAGCTTTTTTAAATTCCTGCAATGTCCTGTGGCAGTGACAAGCTTAAAATAAAATTACAGCTAAACCTCGTTATAACGCGGTGCTCGGGATCCACCCGATGTGATCGTGTTATAACCGGATCGTGAAAAAAATGGCCGCGACCAGGGTTTCCGCGTCCGCTGGAGGGTGAGAGCTGGGATAACTCTCTCAGCTGTCCCATACATGCTGCACCCGCACGCAGGATTTACCCAGCAGTGTAGGTGTGTGTGTGTTCACAAACCCTTACTCCTGATCTCCTCATTTTTCTGGCTCTTCTTCTCTGCTCGGATTTTCGGCATCTTCTTAACTTCTGCCCCCGATTACAACGTGCAACCCATGAGAAGCGCAGATGTCTGACGTCAGAAGCGTGACACAGAATGACCTGGCAGGGAGTGGACAGGATATGCATGGCAGGAGTTGTAGTCTCTGGACTGGGCACTAGAGAAGCGTTTGATCTCAATGAAAGGTATTTCTTTAACTGTTTTTCTAGACAATGTATTTGTAGTATAAACATTTACATGCACTTTTACAAACTTTCTAATAGATGTTACAAAACGTTAGTTTAAAATGATATATAATTATATAGAAAAAAATGTAAGATTACAGACATACTGTACTTTTGTCTTTTTGCAATTGAGTGAGCAGGCACCTTTAGTCAGTGAAAAAGATTATCTTTTTGGAAAAGGCAAGGCATATTGGCAATGGTGCTTATAGAGTTTACACAAATCTTTGGCTGGGATGAACATTGATGCGCTTATTTATATGTAGGAATTTAGAAGTTAGACTAAAACTAACAAGCAAGGGAAACATTAGGTCTTTTAAAATAATATAGCAAATATCTACCAGTGTGTATATACAGTAGATAACATACACACTAAAAGCGGATGCACTGACCAAAAAGAAAAAAAGAACCTTGAATCTGTGCAGAAACTATTGAAACAAAAACGGGGCAAAATAAACAAGCTGGAAAACCAAATAATCTCTTAAAAGAAAGCAAGATCAACATATACCGAAAATGTCCCACATTTAAATACAACTTAGAAGACATGAAAATGGACAAATAATGAGTCTTTAATACTCATCAATGTTTGCAGTAAAAACACGTGAATGCTCCTGAGGTGAGTTATGGTGTTTAGCCAGAGCTTGTGGGGTGTTCTGTAGCAGTGGTGCCCATCAGGTCAGGTTTTAAGGATACTCCAGCTTCAGCACAGATGACTCAATCAGTGGCTCAGTCAAAGACTGAGCCACTGATTAAACCATCTGTGCTGAAGCCAGGATATCCTTAAAACCTGACCTGTTGGGAGGTCTTGAGGATTGGAGTTGAGCATCTCTCTTGTATCTTAAATCCCTTTATTTTGCCCATGCCCTCTTCTCAGCACCTTGGAGTCGCTCTCCGATGTCACTTTTATATCCAGTGTTGTACAGATAAAGCAGGATTTACACTCCTTGGCTTCTGTGGTGTCCCAGGTGTGCTTTGGAAAGCAGGCCCAGCTAACTGCTCTGGGATGCCACTTTCTTTTGTCCCTATATCACGGGGACTCATTGCCACAATTATATCATCGCTGTCTGGAATGTTGGGTAATATCTGAGTATGGCATGGAGACACGCGGGACTTCTTTGGGCCTAAAATAGAATAGAGACCCACGATTTCACTCGACAATCCCATTATGTCACTCGCCATTTTGTCCACCCTCTCCAAAATCAGGTACATTTGGTTTTCCATTGTGTCCCATTTTTCCCGTCTCTGCTCTGGGTGCGGAGGCAGGGCCCGATCAATGACAGGTCTGGTCAAAGGTTTACATGCATTTTGTACAGAGGGATCATAATTGTCCATTAAAAATTCACTCAACGTTGCCAAGCTGCATCTAAACAAATCACAAGTTGCAACTAGGTTGGAGCTCTGTACTTTTGTAGGGATTGATCTGAGTTGGCATGGTAGGAGGTGAGGTGAGAAGGGTCTGAAGCTTGGCGCAATGAGGATTGGAATTCAGATACCTAGTGCAGAAGGAAGTTTCCTGGGTACATGAATGGCAAGGGTTTAGTCCTTCTTCGTCTTTCTCCACGTCAGCCCTGAATTTTCCATCTTTGTAGTTCTTAATCAGAAACATCTTCAGTGCGTCAAAAAGATCTCAGACGCGAGTGAAATGGAAAATGAAGATACCTTCTGCTCTGGATACCGACCAAGATAAGGAGACCGTTTGGTGAGAATTTGCTCTTTGGGACTCAAACTAACTTACACTAAACTCTATGGGACTCTGAGTGTTGATGGCGGTTCCCGAGTGACGCATATCCCGCTTCCGATCTGATGAGACGAGAGGCGGCTTGATGATCTAAAACTACCGGGACCCTTCACACTATACACTGAGCTCTGCGGGACCTTGTGTACTGGACATCGGTGACGCCCCTTTGGCATGCTCCAGCATACGGAAGATTCAATCTGATGGTGGGAATTTCCAAGAGGATTCATTGTGCCCGTGTGAGAGAGGCCACCTACTTGTAGATGACGGTCATATTCCCGACCTGTTCCGTGCACGGTGACCGGTACCCTATGTCATAATCTATGATGTGCCCATGATTATTCACTCTGATGTATGCAGAATACTTACCTGTTGATAGTATTTAATTTCACTAAAACATACTTCACTATGAGCGGTTTTGCGCTGTGCCTTGCTTGTTTTTTTTGCAACTAGGTTGGAGCTCTGTACTTTGGTACGGATTGATCTGAGTTGAGTGGGGCATGGTAGTTGGTGAGGTGAGCAGGGTCTGAAGCTTGGAGCAATGAGGATTGGGATACAGATACCTAGTGCAGAAGGAAGTTTCCTGGGTACATGAATGGCAAGGGTTTAGTCCTTCTTCGTCTTTCTCCACTTCAGCCCTGAATTTTCCACCTTTGTAGTTTTGGGTGCTGCTTTGTTATCTTTCCCCACTTTAGCTTTTTTGTTTTTGGGTGTCTCAGGTAGATGTGTCAGCAGGCGTCCTACGCTTCCTTAGGCTCTTTACTAGTAAAGCAGGTCCTTGCATTTGTAGAAGCTGGATCGATCCATCGTTCAAGCACAAGATTTCTGAAAGCACAAAAATGTGGCAATACAATTTTGGTGAGAATTTATGTACAGTACCACTGACATGACAGAAGCATACAACCCCAAACACAGTCTCTGCTACTGTACATTTATTAAGGACTGTGGAATCAATTGGGGCAGAACACCACCAGAGTAAGTACTGTGACTGTTATGTGCAGTAGAATACTATTAACTGTGCTGTACTGTGCTGCTGCGGTGCTTGTTTTATTATTGTCAATAACCGTACTATATGTCTCTATATTTGCAGATCTTCTGATTTGAATCTCATAGAATTGATGTGGCATGCAATGGAACATCATCTGAGGAAATATGTAAAGCCAGCCAACAAAGAACATGAGAAGGGAATTCTTGATTACTGGGATGAGTATCTAAGTGTCGAAACTTGCAATAATTACATAAATCATAAATAATGTGTTACTGGTTATTGTACAACCATCTGTAATGGCCCCAGGAATGTGATTAGTATAACAATAATTGTATGTTAAACTAAACATTTTGCGTCTTTATTTTTTGTATTCTTTCAGATACAAGTTTCGGTAGCAGCTAACAAGTATCGACTGCTGATAGGGTGGAGGCATCTTGATCATAGTTGACCGTTGGTTAACAAAAGGTGAGATAATCGTTCTGGCTTTTAACAATTATGCACTCAGTGAGGCATTTGTTTTGAGCAGAAATCCTTTTGCCTACGTCAAACCTAGCTCCCTCAGGGGAAGGAGCACATGAATGATTCATGCATAGCTTAGTGTATAGCAATTATTAAATCAATAGCAATATTATTAGTATTATAGTATTATTATTATTATTATGCCAATCCTTATTTAACAATGTATGTACCTTGATTATGCAAGGGCAGAGGCTGAAAATGTGGTGGCAGCAACCCGTTGTAGAAGTTGTATGAATTGATGATTAAAGGGATGTGCTGCCCAAAGTTGTTAATGTAGGTGGAATGTCGGTTCATCTTGTTTTTGGTGTTGGTTGGTCCGTACTGGTAATGGTATTTTGGCAGGTACTTGGATGGGAGCAGATCTGAGTTATCAGTTCAGAAATTCCTATTCAATCTCTTTCTCTTTTGAAAGTTGCCCTAACCCAGGGGTCATCAAACTCTTAGTCCAAAAGAGCCAAATATGAGTATCACGGCGATTTAGAATTTTTCAAAGAGCCATAAATATATTTTTACAAATACGGTTGATTAACCGTCATCACATCAGGCTGTCCCCTCATCATTATTCCCCCCCCCCCATCACATCAAGCTGTCCCCCCATCATTATGCCCCCTCATCACATCAGGCTGCCCCCCCCCCAGGGCTGCCAACAGAAAACATGGGGCCCGGGACAAATGAAAGGAGCAGCCCCCCCCGAACCCATAGCGTACTCCCCCCCGAACCCATAGCGCACCTACCACGAAAAAATATCTTTTAACGCGCAACTTTTACTTAACTGTTTTCTTATTGTGATACAGAAAAAAACATTACAATGCAACCTATTTATTTTTATATTTTCAACAAAAGACATGTGACTGCCTGCCTGGGTGGCTGAGTGGGTGGGTGGATGACTGGGTGGGTGAATGACAGTAGAATGACAGTTGGGTGAATGACGGTGGGTGGGTGAATGATGGTTGTTTTACGGGTTGAATGAAGGTAGAATGACAGTGGGTGAATGACAGTGGGTGGGTGGGTGGGTGAATGACAGTGGGTTTTGAATGACAGTGGGTGGGTGGGTGGGTGGGTGGGTGGGTGGGTGGGTGAATGACAGTGGGTGGGTGGGTGAATGACAGTGGGTGGGTGGGTGGGTGAATGACAGTGGGTGGGTGAATGAATGACAATTGAATGAATGACAGTTGACAGTTGGCCATATTTTTGGCCACCTTATATGCCAACACCACTTCCATAGAGGATTGTTATTTGCTGCATTGACACACACTGTATCTCACAGCGTGACAATGCTCCTTTAAAGATATACACTGACAGATAATAATCAGGTGTATATATGTGTTTTCAGGTGTACTATCACTACATGAGTCTGACCTCTGATTGAATTAAATATATATTATATACCTATAAGGTTTTTCATCAGGACAATTAGAGAATCGTAGCCAGTTAATATCAATAGACTTACACTGGATGTATGATATGAGTCAATTAGACTTACCTATTCTCCGGTTACTTACTTCTATCTGCCACATTAGTATGGGGATTTTTAATAATGTATCTGTGTTTTTAACGATCTATGTAGAAGTAATAAAGTTTTATTATTTTTGATTTCCTTCAGTGACTCTGGGATACTGACCAGATTTGCAGTATTTCACTGTAGGACTATTCTGTCCATTGGTAGATTACGTATATAACTTTGAGTGCTGAATATAAGGGCACATCTTTCTGATCATTCTCTTGATCAACACTGTTAATATTACATCAATATCCTTCTTAGCACCTGTCAATTATTTTGATCGTATATATATGGTGATTACGGTTTCACTCACATATTCAAGGAGGGGTAGTGTATGTATGTATTGTGTATTTGAAAATGACAAACTGTTTTGCATGGAAAAACAATGAAAAAACTTAATAAGGGGACTTATTATTGTGCGATGCATTTGATTCCCCCACATATTTTTTCTTTTCCCTAATTCTGATCAAAGTAAGTTTGTTGTATGTTAATGCTTATACAGTATATACCTATTACTGTGTGTACAATACATGTATGTGTTTGTGGGGGTGTAATATTCATGCAAGTGCTATGGATCTCGGAATATTTTGGACAAATTTTGTTTTTATAAAATGTCTCTTCTTCCTTGAAAGATTGCAGACCCCTTGTCTAGTGTGTATCTGCTACAGAACGTCTGAGGAAAAGTGCAAGGTCATTAACAAAGAAATGCAGTGTTTAAAGCAAGACATTGTATCTTGTATTAAAACACGTGTGAAGTTACTGGTGTACAAGGGCAGAGATACTGTTCAATGGGCAATGCGCCACCTGCCGTATGCAGTACTGTAAATGAATTCTAAAGCACTTTCGGAAAACAATTATCTTAAAAGCACCGGTTTTAAGTACAGTCCAGATGTAGCAAAATTTACTGTTCTTGGTCCCATAAAATATCATGTGTAAATCCCCGGCATTTATTTGCAATCTGCAGCTCTCCTGCGGCCCCCTTACAGCTCCCGAGTATCATAGGTGAAGATATTCAGTGCGCCACCTGCCGGCCACACGTACTGAACTGCAATAACATCATTCTAATTATTCTGGCTGACTGTAGCCGAGCCGCGGACAACAAAGTGTTCATGTGGTTGTCATCTCGCACCTTCTCGCGGTCATCTGTAGCAATACTGTGAAAAGTCTTCAGCTTTCTATCTTTGCAGTGTCACAACGTGACAGATCACCAAGGCATCACATTGGAGCTCCCTGCAATAAATATCAGAAATAGTGCTGATATCTCTGGGATTACTGTTGGTTTCCCAATCCCTTAATCTTCCTTCAAAATTTTGAGAAACGCTTACAACAATTTGGAGCAATTTCTGATGTTAAGATAAATGCAAGAAGTCTTGTCAATGGGATTTCTGGAAAATGTAAAAAGGGCTGCTTAAAACCAAATTTTCATTTAACTGAAGGGAAACATTTGTTAAATGAGGAACAGATCCGTTTATAGCTTTACATTTATAACACATGAATTTACAGTTAATATATAAATGAATAATTAAATGAATTCACGTTGTACATGTAACCCTATGGGATTACCATGGCCTTGTAGGGGTTAATGGTGTGGACCCACCTAGAAAGTGATACTTTCCACATTGCACAGGATTGAGGGTGAGTCAAGCGATGCTAAGCTCCGCTCTGTGTTGCCTGGAGACAAGGACGTCACAAATGGTATATATGTGAGGGAGAAGGTTCTAGATGGAAGTTCCTGCAGGAAAAGAGGAGAGGAGCCTCAGTGTATATAGTTAAGAAGTATTTTCCTGAATGTATAGCATAGACCAGTCCCCATTTATTATGTTCTAGATAGGGACAGTGGCCCTTCAGATAAGGTCACGAGATATGGCCAAGGTGAATCCAATGGTGCCATAACATCAGCTCTACTGGCAGATCCACACATGCCTCAAATCCTAAATCTGTCTAGATGTGCCAGTTCAGAGACAGGAATGGGGTATAGATCCCTTAAATATATTGAGTCGTTCAGGGCCCGAGTAGGGATACAATAGTGACAGAACATAATGGACGTTATGCAGAATAGGGATGGGTCCATTAAGAGAAGCCAGCCAAGTATCTGCCCCTCCCCAGTGTGTTAAGAGTGGGCGCCTGGGGATGCAACTTGTAAAGAGTACAGACAGGCGAGTGCAATGGATGAAAACCATGCTAATGTGTACTCTGTATGTATGAGAAGAGCCTTAGTAACCGGGACACAAATAAAGAGTGTAGTTTGTACTACAAAAGTTCTTTGTGCCCATCATTTCATCTTTGTTACCTCATCGCTCAGCTGTACGAATCCAGCTACCTGAATAAGGTAATGCCTTCTGAGTAGCATATGTAGGGAAAAGCACAGACAGCGCCCTTAACAACATACACCCAAATTGCTGCAACTCTAACCCCAACCAGCAAAATTGAACACCCAGCACAGATGTCTAAACAATGAATTATAATTAATATTAATTAATAAAAGTGGTCAGGAACATGTGGATGTACATATAATATGAATGTGTAAAAAATGCAAATTGCATAAAAAGAATAAAATTGTGTAATGAAAAAAAATGTGTTTTGAACTAAAAAAATTTTTTTGAAATTAAATAAAAAAGTATGTGAAAAATGAAAGAGACAAAAAATCGTATTACAAATGTGTCATAAGAAAAAACATATGCAATAAGACACAATACTTAATTGTCCATGAATGTCCTTTTAGAAGATTTGTATGGTCCAGGCTTTATTCTTGGGCTCACCAACCTCCCAACGATACCTATCAGAAAAAAAGAAGAAAAGAAAAATCGGGCGCTTTTTCTCTTTCTTTTTTTATATATATATATATAAGCGCCAGCTCCATAGCATAATACTATAAAAATGAGAGGATACTTTAATAAAACAGAGAATGGTCACCAGGACCTATACTCACAATGTGGATAAAAACACAATCGATTGAGACAATCTGCACACAGCAGCGGGTCAGCGCAGATGGATATAGCAGACAGGTAGCCAGGACAATTAGGTATTGAAGTGATTGATCAATTGTCAGGGTTCTGCTCGCCACAAACCAGGACCGGATCGCGAGGCTGAGGTGGGGTTGTAAAAGCACCGACCTGAGACCGCGCAGGCTGATCCGGATTGCGCAGTTCGTAGTCATATGTCGCAGGATCAGGATTGGAGAAGACAGCGTCGTCGTTGTAGAAGCCAGGGTCAGGACAGGAGACATCAGGATAAACATTGTTCAGGCAAGAGTTCGGCAACAGGTAGTCAGGAGAGCCCCGCTTCAGCTTAGGAGCGCGGGGTTGGCCTCTGCGCGAGCGACGACCATGGCCCATGGTACTGGTCACAGGAGATGGTAGGCAGACCAGAGTAGCACACCGCTTTGCTGCACGGGTGCACCAGTGCTAAAGCGCAAGAGTCCTGAGCGGGCTAGGGAATCCTCTGTCTCAGCGCAGGAACCAGGACACGGCCTCTCTAGATTAGGGAAAGAGTAGGCCCCAGGAACCAGGAAGCTGAAGATACACAGGGAAACCTCCACTTCAGTGCAGGAATCCAGGAGACTGAAGAACGCAGGGACGAAACATCCGCTTCAGTGCAGGAATCCAGGAGGCTGAGGGACGCAGGGACGAAAACCTCTGCTTCAGCACAGGAGAACAGGAGTGGACCGCTGCGTGAATATAGCAGCCGGTCACAGGAAACAAGGAGCTGAAGTGAACAAGAAGAGTACTCAGCTACAACACAGGAGACTGGAGCAGACCGCTGCGTGAATATAGCAGCCGGCCTTAGGAAACCTGGAGCTGCAGACAACAAGGAGAATACTCCGCTTCAGCATGAGAGACAGGAACAAGCGAGGGCTTGTGGCAGAACAGATAGTGACATCCAGGAAGGACTATGCTCGGCAGGGAGCATTATGGGAAGACAATACTTAAAGGCCAGCGGGCCAATCCCCGGAGGGGGGTGTGAAGGTACTGCTCCAATGAATGAATGCAAGTCTAGGTTGCAGTGATAGGCTGCACAGCTGCAGTAGATACCAGAGGGAGTGTGTATTGCTTTGGTGAGTGAATCCAGGCTGCAGCAAACATCAGGAGAGGTGCTCCAGGACTGCACAATCTGCAAGGTAAGGCAACCAGTAAACTGCGGAGCGGATTCCTTACAGTACCCCCCCCTTCACGCGAGACCTCCGGGCGAACATGAGCACACCTAGAGTTGGGGGACCGGGAATTGTTGCTGAACCGTCTAGGATTGGGGTTAGAGTCGTGGTCCAGAGACTCGTGGTTAGTCCTTAGTGTACCCCCACCCCCCGGTGAGAACTGCGGCCAGACAGGACCATCCATGGGTCTTGGGGACATTGAGTTGTTCCTAAAATTCTTTAGGTGGAAAGGGCATCCGTAAACGAGCAGTTCTTTGGTGAGTACAGTTCTAGGATATGAGATTGATGGAAGAAACATCTTTGGTACATGGCTCGCCTCGCAAAATGACTTGGAAATCCAGGGCTGTGAAGAACCAGAGGGTTCCAGAGCAGAAACGGCAGGAGAACCCCTACAGGAAGCCCAGTCTTTAATAAATGAACCGGACTCTAGGATCAGCGGCCCTGATAGTTGATCGAATACACCAGGAGGAACTTTGTAACAGAAAAAGTCTTGGCTGACCACTGCATGTTGGAATTTGCGAGGAATTTTTCCTCTAGAAGGCTCCCAGGTAATGGTTAGTAAGGGTATAGGTTGGTTGGAAGCATCTCCCGGTATTGGTATGGAAGGTGACAAGGCAAGCAGTAAACCAGGCATAGGGACCGAAATCTTGGGATACGTACAGAGTATTTCCAACTGAGAGGAAATAACAGGGGCAACCGAAAATTCCGAGGGACAAAACCATGGTTTAGCAGGAGCAGAGAAGCAAATAACAGTAGAGCTCTCCAATACTGGGAAATCTTCATTGGGAGATAATATTGTCAGTGAATCAGGAATAGTCCTTGGGATCTTCAAATCAGTAGCTTGAGAAAAAGGCAGAGCCAGGGTAGTGGTGGGAGGGAAGCTAACATCAGAAGCTGAAGTCTGTACCTCAGTGACAGGGCCCTGAGAATCAACAAGCAGCAAGTATGAACTATGAAAACTCTTAATGACAGGCACCTTAGGAGTACAAGGAGTCTTTTCCGAAACTGCAATGGCCCTAACCACAGGGGTACCTAACCTGACAAAAACATGAATTGGTGTGTTTTCTAGTGCAAAATCTCTGATCACAGGACTCCTAACCGATAGTGAGGGTGTCTGGGTTTGATTAGAGAAAAAATCAGATGTATTGATAAGTGACTTAGAAACAATTACTGAGGTTCTAGATTTGCTGGACATGTAAGAAAAAATACCCTTTACGACAGGAGTTTTCATTTCTTCCCAGAGTAACCCCATGTTTGCTGGGGCATATTTAGACACAGTACTGAGGGACTGGGTTTCAGCAAAGGCAGGACAGCTAAATAGCTCAGATTTAAACCCCAGGACTTGTAATATATGCATGGTGACCTCAGACAGTACTAAGGAAGTGACCACAGATATGCTGATCCCTGGAGAATTAGCCTGGACAGAGAAATCAGGGGGACCCCCAATCAGGATACTCCTTGTAGGAAGAGCTTCAGAATCAGAAGGAGAATCATTACCTCTCAGAGTCTCAAAACTAGTAAGACACAATTCAGCGAAAAGGGATACAGTGTGCAAGCTTTTTACTAATCTATATGAAAAAGCGTCACTTTGGGGAGAAAACCGTGCGTCAGCAAACATTCCTGGGAACATAATATGAACCCCAGGAGGGACATACAGACTACTGTATGCTTTTAACCCTAAACTTAAAGAGGAGGAGAACTCAGACAGTACACGGGGGTGAATCATAACTGTACTGGTCTCTGAAGTAGGTATTTGGTAAGGAATGTCTGGGAAACCAGAAATTACTGCAGACTCCATAATGTGGGAACTATGCGCTGAAGCAGGGATCACCGCTATGTGGGCGACAGGCTGGTTCAGCGAAACACCCGGGAGAAGGAACTCTGCGAGCAAGCTTAGGGAAAAACCTGACTCCTGAATACATTTATCAGGAACCAGAACTTTAGCCGAAGTCTCCGGAGACGAAACTGCGGAAACTTGAGCTGAAGCAGGGGATTTATAGCAAAGAATATCTAGGGACTCCGTACGGTTATGGGAATCCCTCAATGCAACCTCTGCTGTCTGACTTGTGGACTCATTCTCTGAGGCTAAAACGAAGGCATTAACTTGGAGGCAGCAAGAATTTACAGGGGTTAATGCAGACAATGCCTGAGAGTAAAACATAGGTAATTTTCTCTCTGTATTAGGACAGACCAGGAATCTCTCCTCTGAAGCTAGGGGCGTGACCATGGCTGACAGAGAACAGGGATTTACCAAAGGAAACTCAGAGAGCTGCCCCACAGAGGTTAATACAGAAATAACCCTGGGAACAGAATTTAGGGATTCTTTCTCTGACGGGGAAAGCGCACAGGACTGCCTAGCAGAGTTTGAAGCTGGAAAACCCTGAAGAGCTGGAGTGACAGATTCGGAGTTAGAAATAGGGGAACAAAGGGACTTATTCTCTGATAGTAGAACCTTAGTGTTGGCTAGTGAAACATATGTATTCTCCAGGGGAACCTCACAGGACTGCTCGGCAGAGGTTAAAGCTGGAAAACCCTCAAGACCTAGAGAAAGGACTTCTGAGCTAAAAATAGGAGAACTAATGAACTTATTCTCTGATACAAGAACATTAGTGCTGGGTAGAGCAACATAAGTATTCCTGATCGGCAGGGGTTAACGAAAACATATCATTGGTGTCAGGGAACCCGGGCATACACTCAGGGCAAGGATCCGTGGTAGACCAGGGATACAGCCAAGCGGCAGCGAAGCTGGCGAGGGGAGGATCCTGTTCCTTTATACAAATGTCCAATGTCATGGAAAGGATATGGAGTGTTTTTTGGGCATCAGCCAACATGAGGAGAGTGTCCTCTTTTGCTATATAAATGTCTAAAGACAAGGCCAGGGAAGAGAGTTCCTTTTGGGCGTCGTCCAATTCTAAAGGGTACACATTTTCCCAAGTTAAAGGGTAACCAGGAAAGCAAATACAAGCGGCCAGCGATTGTTTTAAGTCCCGGAGGCGGTAAACCTTCATCATGAGATCATTACGGCATTTGTTTTGCAAAGGGGTTAAACCTACAAACACAATCAGATCTTCAATCAGGGGTATTATCTCACATAGAAATTGGTATTCACACTGGGACTGGTTTACAGGCTGGGACAGGCTTTCAGACAGAAACTTACCAACCCTCACCACAGGGCGGTCCGAGTTTGTGCGGCCGAGCATACTGTCAGGGTTCTGCTCGCCACAAACCAGGACCGGATCGCGAGGCTGAGGTGGGGTTGTAAAAGCACCGACCTGAGACCGCGCAGGCTGATCCGGATTGCGCAGTTCGTAGTCATATGTCGCAGGATCAGGATTGGAGAAGACAGCGTCGTCGTTGTAGAAGCCAGGGTCAGGACAGGAGACATCAGGATAAACATTGTTCAGGCAAGAGTTCGGCAACAGGTAGTCAGGAGAGCCCCGCTTCAGCTTAGGAGCGCGGGGTTGGCCTCTGCGCGAGCGATGACCATGGCCCATGGTACTGGTCACAGGAGATGGTAGGCAGACCAGAGTAGCACACCGCTTTGCTGCACGGGTGCACCAGTGCTACAGCGCAAGAGTCCTGAGCGGGCTAGGGAATCCTCTGTCTCAGCGCAGGAACCAGGACACGGCCTCTCTAGATTAGGGAAAGAGTAGGCCCCAGGAACCAGGAAGCTGAAGATACACAGGGAAACCTCCGCTTCAGTGCAGGAATCCAGGAGACTGAAGAACGCAGGGACGAAACATCCGCTTCAGTGCAGGAATCCAGGAGGCTGAGGGACGCAGGGACGAAAACCTCTGCTTCAGCACAGGAGAACAGGAGTGGACCGCTGCGTGAATATAGCAGCCGGTCACAGGAAACAAGGAGCTGAAGTGAACAAGAAGAGAACTCAGCTACAACACAGGAGACTGGAGCAGACCGCTGCGTGAATATAGCAGCCGGCCTTAGGAAACCTGGAGCTGCAGACAACAAGGAGAATATTCCGCTTCAGCATGAGAGACAGGAACAAGCGAGGGCTTGTGGCAGAACAGATAGTGACATCCAGGAAGGACTATGCTCGGCAGGGAGCATTATGGGAAGACAATACTTAAAGGCCAGCGGGCCAATCCCCGGAGGGGGGTGTGAAGGTACTGCTCCAATGAATGAATGCAAGTCTAGGTTGCAGTGATAGGCTGCACAGCTGCAGTAGATACCAGAGGGAGTGTGTATTGCTTTTGTGAGTGAATCCAGGCTGCAGCAAACATCAGGAGAGGTGCTCCAGGACTGCACAATCTGCAAGGTAAGGCAACCAGTAAACTGCGGAGCGGATTCCTTACATCAATGGGGTAGAACAGTCCACAGTATACCTCTTGATGTAGGGATGATGAATACACCAGAGTCTAACTCCCACCAGCCAGTGGAGTGTATGGTACAATGTCCTCCTGTTGTAGTGAAGGATTAACCACATACAGATGTAAACTCCATAGAAGCCAGGCAGGGACGGTTACATACCCAATCCCAAATAGAGGGATATGTTTATAAAGCTCAGATACCAATAATTAGAGATGGGCAAACTCTTTGCCAAACTTTTAATTCACTGCAAAAAAATTGACTCTTTACCACAAGAATTTCCCTACTTTTCGGCCGAATTTTTAAAAAATAACAGTAAATTGCAGTATAAGGCCCAGCTAAATCTGAACGCTCTCTCTCTGTTATTACCAAAGCATAGTTGCCTTTTTAATCCCATTATATACCCCGTAATTCATTCCAGCGGCCCATACGGATGTGAATTCTTGCTTTGATTCTCTGTCAGGGTGAGGTATCGGTGAGCAGTTGTATTGTGAAATGGAAGAGATAGCAAGTTGAAAACCATCCACAGTATTACTAAGTAACGGACACAGAGGTGACATCAGAGAGCGACTCCGAGGTGCTGAGGAGAGGCGGCCTGCAGAGATGCTAGACAGCCCTAAAGAATGCCACACCAGCCCACCCTAAACACTAGAGATGTGTCCAAGTTCAGTTGGCAAAGAATTCAATACAATTTTGTGAACATTCGCAAAGCTGCCCCAGTTCTTCAATAAAAATCAGTGCAAAAGTATGGAAATATTGTTGATTTAGGTTCGCTTGTTTTCACTTTCGATTGAATGAATTTTTGCAAATAATGATCAAATTATTTAATGAAAATGCAAATATTTTGCGCAAATGAAATTAATTAAAAAAAAGATAAATTAGTCCGGTTTATGATGGGTCTAGATTTGAACTACTGTCACGGCCCCCTTAAACCTCCAACATCCCCGTAAAAATTTGGGGATGTTTTCTGTTTCTAACGGACTTGGCCGCGCGTCAGCTGCACTTCCCGTTCAGCGCTAATGGCGCTTAACATTGAAAGCGCCCGCAGCGCCGAAAACTACGGAAAACATGCCGCATCTGCCCGCTATTTCAAAAATCGCGGGGAAACGGCCGCAGGAGACTAATGGCGGCCGCCACTGTATCTGCAATTTAGTCCTGCTACACCTCGCTATTGACTTTGTTATGGAGTGCAACCCTGTAAACCTCAGATGGAGACTTTATTTGTGTGTGTGTGTGATGTCATCTATTGCATCTACGGTATGGCTGATTTAAATGGATGTCTTCTGGGGAACTTCATGAAACAAGACTGCATGGCGGGGAAGAGAGCAAAGACGCCAGCAGTGATCAGGACTCCAGAACATAACTCATTAAACAGAAAAGGACTTGCTTTAAAGTGCTGCCATTATATTTTTTATTACAAATTACAATATTTTTAAGAGGGAACTGGATTAAATGCTCTGAGTATTTGTACTTTAAAGATATTATAGCATCAGAGAACACTAAAACCCAAGACAGTTAATAGGCAAATCGTACTGTATATGGAGTTTGACATACATACATACATTTATCTTTGATACATCTGCTGCATCACTTTGCTTTGACATGTGGAGGCTTATAACTTCCATTTTATTCCCTAGTTTATACAGTACATACATTTTTGGTTTCTTGAAAGATGTATTTGCAATTTCCTCAGATATATTCAGAATATTGTATTATTCAAGTTTTACAATATACTTATACATCTGGAAAGAAACATATAACAATGATTTTGATTGAAAAACAAGGATAGTCTACTTCTTTATTTCCATAGAATAAAATGGAATATAATCTAGTGCTCACTTTTGTAATGTTATGAATCCAGTTGTATCACATTCTCTGTCAATTTTGAGTTTATTTCACTAAACAATGTTTCTTACAGTAGCTATTTATGGCTGTGTACAATTCTTACGAGAGAAATTATATATTTAAACATAGTAATTGGATACATACTGTAAGTATGTATGTATGTCTTTATTTATATAGCACCATTAATGTACATAGCGCTTCACAGCAGTAATACACGTGACAATCATATAAATAACAAATAATACAAATAAGAGATCATGGGAATACGTGCTTCAGACATAAAAGTAACATTGTAGAAGAGGAGTCCCTGCTCCAAAGAGCTTACAATCTAATTCGTGGGGAGAACGTACAAAGACAGTAGGAGGGCATTCAGGTAAGTGCGTCTGCAGGGGGCCAAGCTTTATGTATCGTGTATAGTATTAGCCACGGTGCTACTCATATGCTTCTTTAAGCAAGTGTGTCTTAAGGTGGGTCTTAAAGGTGGATAGAGAGGGTGCTAGTCGGGTATTGAGGGGAATGGCATTCCAGACGTGCGGGGCAGTCAGTGAGAAAGGTTTAAGGCGGGAGAGGGCTTTAGATACAAAGGGGGAAGAGAGAAGACATCCTTGAGCAGAACGCAAGAGTCGGGATGGTGCATAGCGAGAAATTAGGGCTGAGATGTAAGTAGGAGCAGAAGAGTGTAAAGCTTTAATAGTGAGTAGGAGAAATGAGTGTGAGATGCAAGATTTGATAGGAAGCCAGGAGAGTGATTTTAGCAGGGGAGACGCTGAGACAGATTTAGGAATGAGTTGAGTGATTCTAGCAGCAGCGTTTAGGATAGATTGTAGGGGAAACAGGTGAGAGGCAGGAAGGCTGGACAGCAGGAGGTTACAGTAATCAAGACGGGAGAGAATGAGGGCCTGAGTCAAAGTTTTAGCAGTTGAGTAACAGAGGAAAGGGCGTATCTTTGTTATATTGTGGAGGAAAAAGCGATACGTTTTAGATACATTTTGAATGTGAGGGGAGAATGTGAGAGGGGAGTCGAGTGTAAGCCCTAGGCAGTGTGCTTGGGCTACTGGATGAATGATGGTACTTCCAACAGTAATGTGGAAGGAGGTAGTAGGGCCAGGTTTGGGAGGAAATATAAGGAGCTCTGTTTTTGCCATGTTAAGTTTAAGTCGCCGGATGGCCACCCAGGATGATATCCCAGAGAGACATTCAGTAAGTTTGGTCTGTACAGCAGGTGTAAGGTCAGGGGTTGAAAGGTAAATTTTTGTGTCGTCAGCATAGAGGTGATATTTAAACCCAAGAGATGTGATTAGGTCACCTAGAGAAAGTGTGTACAGAGAAAAGTGAAGAGGTCCCAGGACAGAGCCATGGGTTACCCCACAGAGAGATCGATAGAGGAGGAGGAGGTGTTATCAAAAGAAACACTGAAAGTACGATGGGAGAGATAAGAGGAGATCGAGGATAAAGCTTTGTTACAAATACCAAGAGTATAGAGAATGTGAAGAAAGAAGAGGGTGGTCCACGGTGTTAAATGCTGCAGAGAGGTTGAGTAATATGAGCAGAGTGTAATGACTTCTGTCTTTTGCAGCATGGAGGTCATTCGTTATTTTAGTGAGGGCTGTTTCCGTGGAGTGAGCAATGTGGAAGCCAGATTGTAGAGGGTCTAGGAGAGAATAGGTGTTGAGAAAATGTAGCGATCGAGAGAATACAAGACGTTCAAGGAGTTTGGAGGCAAAAGGCAGGAGGGAGACGGGTCGATAGTTAGAAAGACAGGTAGGGTTATCTTGCTGTTTTTGAGTAATGGTATAACGGTTGCATGCTTGAAGGAGGATGGAAAGGTACCAGAGTAGAGGGAAGAGTTAAAAATCTGTGTGAGAGTACTGTAGGGATTATAGAAGGAGCAAGAGGTTTTAGTAGAAGGTCGGGAATGGGATCAAGAGGGAAAGTGGTAGAGGGAGAAGAGGAGATCAGCAGTGATACATCCTCCTCCGAGACAGCGGAAAAAGAATCAAGGAGTGCAGGAGGAGAGTTAGGAAGAGGTGTGGGATGGGAGGAGGCAACAGAGGTGATGTTCTGACGTATATATACCTCCTTTTCTTAAAAAAGTCAGCAAAGTCCTGAGGTGAGATGGAGGAAGAAGAAGAGGAGGCAGCCGAGGGTAGTTTGAGTAGAGAGTCAAAGATAGAGATGAGTCAGCATGGGTTAGACTTGTGCGAGTTGATTAGTGATGAAAAGTAGGTTTGTTTAGCCTGAGAGAGGGCAGAGTTGAAAGAGGACAGCATAAATTTGTAGTGAAGGAAGTCTGAGAGTGTATGAGATTTCCTCCAGAGGTGTTCAGAGGAACGAGTGGTGGGAGCATGTGGGAATTTAGCCAGGGTCTGGGGTTAGAAGGGCGAGGGCGGCAGAGAGAAAGCGGGGCATGTAGATCAAGAGAGGAGGATAAGGCAGAGGTGTAGTTCCTGACCAGGTTGTCAGGGTCTGAAGCAGGGCTGAGAGAGGAAAGGGAGGAGCGTAAAGTGGAATCAAAAGCTGATAGGTGAATAGAGCACAGGTTTCTGCAGAAATGAGGGCTAGATGGAGAGGAGGAGAAGTGAGAGAGAGAAAATGAGATGAGATGATTGTCAGAGAGAGGAAAGGGGGAAATGGAGAAATCAGTGAGAGAAAAGTTTTTACTGAAAACCAAGTCTAAGTAGTGGCCATCTTTGTGGGGGCTGGCATGCAGTCCACTGTTGAAGGCCAAAAGAAGAGATTAGAGAGAGAAAGCGGGAAGCCCAAGGGAGAGAGGAGTCATCAATATGGCAATTGAAGTCCCCCAGGAGAAGAACAGGGGAGTCTGAGGAGAGTAAGAAAGGGAGCCTGGATTAAAAGTGAGAGAGAAAGGCAGAAGGGGGATGAGTAGAGGTAGGTGGGCCATAGATGACCGCCACATGGACAGGGAGAGGAGAGAAGATCTGGACTATGTCAGCCTCAAAGGAGGGAAAAGCAAGAAAGGGGGGGAATAGGAAGGTTTCGGTAACGGAAGAGAGAGGAAAGCAGGACCCCCACGTCTCCACCCCTGCCATCACGGCGCAGAGTGTGGGAGAAAGAGAGGCCACCATAAGAGAGGGCAGCTTCCAGTGTAGGGTCAGACTGAGTGAGCCAAGTCTCAGTTATAGCAAATAGAAGCAGAGAGTGAGAGAGAAAGAAGTCATGCACAGAGAGGCACTTGTTAGAAAGGGAGTGAGCATTCCAAAGGGCACAAGAGAAAGGGAGAGAGGGTGACAGGGGATGGGTATGAGGTTAGAGGGGTTGACACCAGAAGGAGTAGAAGTTGCATGTGGGAAGCGAGGACGAGAGCATGTACAAATAAAGCAGGGACCAGCATTGGGAGAGATATTCCCAGAAGCAAGGAGGAGAAGCATGGGTAGAAAGAGGATGTGTGAGGATGATTTGTAGGAGTGTGTTTTAGTGCAGGGGGTATAACTGTGTGGTGTCAGAGGCTGCAGGTAAGAAAGGCGTTAATGTGAACTGAGAAGCGGTGAAGAAAGGAGAGATGGAGATATATGAATAGAGTTAGAGACAAAATGAGGCTGGTGGAAGGACGTGCATAATTTGAAAAGAAGTGAGGTCACAGCAAATATAAAAAGTAAAGGCGGCATCACAGCAATAGTTAAGTGCTGAGATGTGCAGTCTGGGATAGATGACATCCTCCTTTCCAGCGTAGGTCAAATGCAGGAATCAGGGCCAGTATTTGTTGTCCACTTTTAAACTCCACTATGCTTGCTACTTAAATGGGCCACTTGACATGGGACTGCAGACACCTGGGAGCTGCTATGCTGACTGGTTTTATAGCTCTATAATGTCACCTGACTTAAGTACAGCCCAGACAACTTAATTAGCACATGTGAGGGACATTAAAACAGATGGATTTTCTAAAGAGGGTGTTGTCCAAGTAGAAGTTAAATACAGATCAATTGCAGATGGGCTTAATTTAAATGAGGGGTTCTAATCATCACAAACATAACTGAGAAGAGAAGAATAAGATAATATCTGTTAGGTAATACAGTAGTCCTCCCTTTTAAACTCCACTGTGCTTGCCACTTAAATGGGCCACATGACATGGGGCTGCATATATATTAGTGTGTGTGTATATATATATATATATATATATATATATATATATATATATATATATATATATATATATATAGTATTAGTATTAGTATATATTTACTAAGCTTTCTTAAGCCATACGACACCTTACAGACCGTTCAAGTGCAGTAAATGTGGTGCATATGGTTTTGCAATTAGAGGTCCAATTGTGTGTTTGAGTTTTAAGCCTAGATTTGTACCTGGGATGTTTCTCATCATATCTTTTTAAATAATTAAAAAAACAATGTGGAGACTTCCGGTTGGTGGGCCTTTGTAATGGCCGCATGTTAGAAGCTCTGCTCAAAGCCCCCTCTATAATACCCCCCAAAAAGACTAAATCCACCCCAAAACACCAACAGGGCAGGATGGGAACAAGAAATAAAAGCTGGCAAACAAAAAGAACAGAGCAGTTCACCGGGAGTCGGACCGGACAGGCTGCCAGAAGAACGGAGGATTGAAGAGGGATCGGAGGCGAGCTGCGCCGGCACCGAGGTGAGGAGTTAGCTACAGGAGGGATCGGGCTATCGGCGGCTGAGAAGACAGAAGAGCCAACGATGTCTGAGGTCTGAAAGCGGTGTGAGACACAGGAGGCAGCACACAAATGAGCAGGCTCACAGCCAATGGGACACACTGCACCAGGGGGAGCCGGGAGTGAGAGCTGGTAACCCGCGAGGCGCCCCCCCCCCCCAAAAAAAAGAGATACCGGGGAGTGTGTACACCAGTCAGCAGGCAGCGGTGCGAAGGAGGCCAGGGGCTGCGGCTGATCAGCAGAGGAGGTAAAGAAGGGCAGAGGTTCCATAATGGCTGCCGTGCCCTCCAGTGTTTGCATGGATTGGCTGCCTCCTCCCCTCTCCCGCACCACGAGGCGGCGTGGAGTTGCGCGCACAGCAAGGGGAGGGGGGGAGGAGGGCGGGCTATTTAAACCCGTCGCGGGTAAGGAGCTTCCATAATTCCTGTTTTCTTTCTCCCTGCAGGTACCTGTGAGCGTGTTCCCCGATCAACCGCAGCATGGATCCCAGCAGCATGAGGCCGACCAGCAGCATCCAGGCTCAGGCACCCGATTGCAGGACATCCCGCCCGGTGGCCCCACGGAGGCAGTCGCCCGAGGAGGAAGAGCAGCAGCCGCAGCCCTCTCCCTGCCGGAGAAGGAAGCAGGCTGCCAGGCAGGCCAGCCCTGCCCCCCAGCCTCACTCCCAGCCCTCTCCCAGCTCCTCTCTCAGCCGGAGAGGAAGATAAGCAGCCCGGCAGGCTGGCACCGCCCCCCAGCCTCGCTCCGGTGCCTGCTCGCAGCAGAGCAGGGAGGGGAGGGCTGTGCTACCCCCCCTCATGGGAGAGGACATGAACCATCACCCAGCCGCTCCGGTCCCCGCTCCCCCTGCTGCCATGACCCCCCCCTCCCTGCAAAAACGGCCCCTCCTCCCCTCCCAGCTCCCAGCCACCCTCCCCCTGCAGCTATTAGCCATGCTCCCACTGCTGGCCTGCCCCCCCCCCCTTCTGCTGCACAGCTCATCGCCCCCCCTGCTGCCCTTACCACCCCCCATGCCACTGCATAGCACATCGCCCCCCCTGCTGCCCATGCCACCCCCCCTGCTGACCAGCCCCCCCCCCCCATGGCTGGGCCGAGCCAACCCACCACGGCTGCAGAGTCACCCCCTGCGTTCCTGGTGCCTTACCCCCACGCGCCTTACCCCCCCGCGCCTTACTCCAACGCGCCTTTCCCCCACGCGCCTTACCCCCACACTTCTTACCCCCACGCACCTTACGCCCAAGCGCCTTACGCCCACACGCCTTACGCCCACATGCCTTACGCCCACGCGTCCCAAGCCCTCCCCATACGCACCGGCACATTACACGCACTACGCCCCTGCGCCATATGCACCTGCCCCCTACGCGCCATACCCACCGGCGCTGCTAGCACATGCACCCACACACCATGCCCCTGCGCCTTGTGCACCTGCGCCAGACGCGCCTGCCGGCACCAGCCTTGGATCCATCAACGGCAGTCCCGCTGCCCCTGGCTGCGGGGTGCCCCCCAGTGTCCCGGGCACCTCCCCCGGTGGATGCGCCGGCGCCAATGGCGCTGGGAAGCGTCGCCGATCCAGGGAGAAGCAACAGGAGCCGTGCAGCCACCAAAAGACCCAGGACCTGTCACCCAGGTGCACAAGCCGCAGGATCAGGTGAGCATGAAAATGCAGCATTGGAAAGTAATGAGGATGATGTTGATGGTGATGTTAGTGATGGGGGGTCGGTTAGGTCAGGGTCGGACTGTGAGTCCCAGGGGTCAGACAGCAAGAATAGTGAGAGCGCAAGAGCGAGCAGCGAGTCAGACGCAAGCAGCGGCGCAGACAGCGACGAGACCCCAGGGGTAAAGCGCATAAGGTAGAGGCGTTGAGTAAGGGATAAGGGAAAACGCAAAGCGCGCAAAGACAAAGGGGCGGCTTCCACCCAAAGCGGGGAGGATTTGTTTGCAGTCAAAACTAGCCCCCTGTACACACACCTAGCCAGGAGAACACAGAGAGACATAGATAACAGGAAGTATGTGGATATGTTTAAGCTGTCTGTAAAGGGGCGAGCAGAGAGGAAACGCGCGCGAGAGACGGGCGAGAAAGGGCAGGTAGTGAGGAGTAATGCGAACTGGGTTATGGGTTTCATTGTGTTCGGGGACTGTTTCCTTTCAAAACATCCCAAGGAATTGCATAATGTGATGAAATACATGAGTGTGATACAGAACATACATGACGAACACGGGGGGTCAGCGTGGCGGGATTATGATGAGCAGTTCAGGCACAGGTGGTAGGGAGATACACGGTTGAGTCTGGGGAAGATGGACATGGAATTGTGGATGAAGCTAGTGGGAAACACGAAACAGGGGGGTAACGCGCCCTTTCGCAAGGGGCCGGTCGGTCGGCCTGGGAGTCATTCAGCAAGCAGAGGCAGCAAAGGGGAGTGTTGGGCGTTTAACGATCTATACTGCAAACGGGGGAAAGTTGCAAGTTCAAGCATGTGTGTAGCCAGTGCGGGGGTAGCCACCCCGTTAGGAAATGCTTCAAAGCCCGGGGCAACCGTAGCCAGGGGAGAGGAAGGGAGGCACCTAATACAGGCCCCAACACCGGTCAGCCTTAGCGGGCTGAGCTATTGGTTAAGGGGGTACCCCGACCGGGAGAAAGCAAGGTTCCTTGAAGGGGGGTTTAGAGAGGGGTTTCACATACCAGTGGGGGGGGGGGGGGGGTGGTACAAGCTAGGGGTGTTAGCCGGAACTTGAAATCCGCTGCAACACACAGACACATAGTTAAAGGAAAAATAGAGAAAGAGATAAAATTGGGGCGTATGGCGGGCCCATTCGCATCCCCCCCTATCACCCAGTTAATTATTTCCCCACTGGGTGTAGTGCCAAAAAAGGACCCGGACAAATTCAGGCTAATACAACACCTGTCATACCCAAGGGGGGGGTCTGTGAATGATGCCATAGACCCGGAGCCATGCCGGGTACAATACCAATCATTTGACACCTCCATAGGGATAATTAAAACATGTGGGGAGGGAGCACTATTGGCAAAAATCGACATAGAATCAGCCTTCCGACTGTTACCTTTGGCCCCCAGCAGCTTCAGATTCACAGGGTGTAAATTTGAGGGCGCCCCAATGTCTCCCCATGGGTTGCGCCATTTCATGCGCCTACTTTGAGGCTTTTAGTACTTTCTTGCATTGGTGCATAGTCAGTAAGACGGGGACTAGCACAGTTGCGCACTATCAGGATGACTTCCTGCTGGTGGGGCCCCCGGGTTCACTGCAGTGCAACAGTTTGCTGGAGAGTACTAAGGGGATCATGACGGAATTGGGGGTTCCCATAGCAGAGGAGAAAACCGAGGGCCCAACAGAAATCCTGTCATTCCTCGGTATAGAGATTGACACGCTGGCGAGGGAATCACGCTTACCCGCAGACAAGGTCAGGAAGCTTAGAAAGAGCCTAGGTCAGGTCAGGGAGGCCAGGAAGGTCACCCTGAAACAAATGCAGTCACTGCTGGGTCTGCTAAACTTCACCTGCAGAGTAATCCCCATGGGCAGGATATTTAACCGCAGGTTGGAAAGGGCCACTGCGGGGGTAAAAAAGCCCCAACACTATATCCGAATCACCAAGGAGCTTAGGGCAGACCTGGAGGTATGGGGGTTTTTTATCAGGGAGTTTAATGGGAGAAGGCTGTGGGTTACGGACAGCGAGACCAGCGACGCCCTGCAATTATTCACTGACGCGTCAGGGGGGCACGGGTTCGGGGCATACTTTAGAGGGGAGTGGTGTGCGGGTCCATGGCCAGCTGACTGGGCGGAGACAGGGCTAACTAAGAACATGGCTTTCCTGGAATTTTTCCCCATCGTAGTAGCGGTAGAGCTATGGGCCAAGGAGTTGGCAAACAAGCATATAATATTCTGGTCAGACAATTTGGGGGTAGTGGAGGCAGTGAACGGCCTATCGGCTACGTCACCACCAGTGATAAGGTTGTTGCGCAGGCTGGTCCTGCAGTGCATGCAGGGGAACATAAACTTTAAGGCAAAGCATATCCCCGGGAAGCTTAATGTAATCGCAGACGCACTATCCCGCTTTAACTGGCCTGCGTTTAGGCGGGCAGCCCCAGACGCGCAGGAAAGAGGTCTGACCTGACCCAATTATCTGTACCAGCTAGGGCAGAGGGAGTGATGGCCTTGGTGCAGCAATCGCTAGCCCCCCGCACGTGGAAGACGTATAACAACGCATGACGGCAATGGCGCAGTTTCAGGAAGGCCTCAAGGGGAGTGGTAAGGTTAGCAGAACCCATCAGCTAATCAATTTCTTACTTACCCAGAAGCGGGCGGGCATGTCACGGGCTAAGGCGGGCGGTACGCTAGCGGGTATTGCCTTTTTCCTGATGTTGGGGGGGGCAGACAGACATCACCAAGGATTTTCTCCTGAGGCGAATACTGATCGAGTGGGGCAGAGGGGAGCGCAAGCGGGGGGATAAGAGGGAGCCGGTAACAGTGGAGAGGTTACAGAGCTTGAACAAGGCAGCAGAGTCAGTATGCGCAGGACCGTTCGAAATAAATTTATTTAAAGTGGCTTTCACTTTTGCCTTTTTTGGAGCCTTTAGAGTAGGGGAACTGGTAGCAGCGTCAAAAACTCGCAGGGACACTGGCCTGTTGCTAGGAAATGTGATTAAAGGGGAGGAGACAGTAGCATGCCGCATACACAGGTCAAAAAACTGACCAAGCAGGGAAAGGGGCCTGGGTGCACCTGAGACGGCACGAGAATAGGAGGGTGTGCCCTGTGAGGGCGGCAAAGCGCTACGCCAGGCAGCGACCGCAAGGGGGCGAGGTTTTCCTGACACATAAAGATTCAACTCCCCTAACAAAGTTTCAGTTCAACAGGATCTTTAAGCGTTGCCTGGAGACAGGAGGCATAGATGCCACCAATTTCGGGACCCACTCGTTTCGGATTGGGGCTGCAACGGTAGCCTCCGAGCAGGGGCTGCCAATAGCACAGATTAAGGAACTGGGGAGGTGGAAGTCAAACGCCTACAAAAGGTACATTATGTCCAAGCAAGGGGGTAATTAGATGATCGTGCAGTTTTCTAACATGTTTTCACAGTGGGAGAAGCAGGTGCAGCGCGGGAAGTTTGGCTGATCGGTCATTCTTTCATGTTCTGGGCCCAGGAGCGGGCGGCGAGCATGGTGGGTCTGCAGCTGGGAATCCCACGAGAGAGCATGAAAATACGATGGCTGGGTAAGAGAGGGATTTGCTGGAGAGATTTGGTGCCAACCATCACAAGCGCGCTAGCAGTCTATGGCAAGAAGCCCCACGTGATAATTATCCACCTGGGCGGGAACGACATGGCGGCCACCAAGTCTTTAGACTTAATCCTCCAGATACACGCCGATTGCGCCAGATTTAAAGCCCTCTGGAGCGACACAGTCATTATTTGGTCGGAGATTATACCCCGGCTGGTATGGAGGGGGGCGCGCAGTTGGGTGGGCCTAGAGAAGGCAAGGCGAGAAGTTAACAGAGACATCCGTAATTTCATCCTCTCTTGTGGGGGGCGGACGGAGAAGCATGGGGAATTCGAAGACAGGGGGCACAGTTGGCACAGGAAGGACGGGATGCACCTAACAGACGAGGGCCTGGATATTTTTATTGATAACATGCACAGGCCGTTGCAAGCGATCAGCAGTCAGGGTTTAGGGTCACAGCTTAGTGTGTGGGGTGAGTCCCCAATAAGTGGCCTTAATGGGTCCTCCGGTTGACGGAACTGTCAGGCCAGTCATCGTAGGGACTCCGTAAATACCCGAAATGGGGCTCCACCCGATGCGGATGGGCCACCAGGTAACGGTCCCCCTGAAAAGCTCGTGCGGGCTGGAGGCGCCGACGCAGGCTATTGGTCGCTGTACCCCTGGCACCAATCTTAGGTAGCTGGGCTCTATCCTATTATGCGGGTAGGCCCAGACGGCCATGAAAAGGGGGACCTAGGGTGAACGGATGACGGGGCCGTGAGTAAGGGGCGAGAGTGTCCATCACGGCGGAGAGTGTGTCTCCTGGTTGACGGTTGAATAGGGCGGGCGGAGGAGGGCTCCTCCCGCCGGAAGATACCGAGAATAGGGATGACAAAGGACTAAGTTTATGGCTGACAGTTATTTGATAGTATTGTTAAACAATAAAGCTGTGACCATTTTTACTTCCACAAAAAACTGTGTCGTCTAAGTTTGTATGGTGGGGTAGGCAAACCACGCGGTAGGCACTCTAGGCCGTTAGGAGTAAGCTCTGTGGGGAATACCTCCACCCCCCCCCCCCCCAACACCAAACAGATGCTGCAAGCAAATCAGCGGGGCAGCCCAGGGGGCTTCTCTGTATAAAAGGGAAAGCAATGCAATATTAGAATTTGACCATTTAAACATGAATGTCTAAAGGTTTCGCAATACAAGCAATGCATTGCTTTTTGTAAGGAACTATTTAAAAGTAACTAGTACTGGCAGCACACAATAACTTCCTTTTTAGAATGCTTCACTCCGTTTGCCAGGGAACAGGCGCTGACATTCACTTTTGCCATCCCCCCCAGAAGCTGCTGCCCCATACAAAATCACATTCTGCACCCCCCAGTCACACTGGGCCTGGACGTGAAGCATGAGAAATACAGTATGTTACAGCAAGAAAGCACTTGCATATAGAGTAAAGCATGTGACTGCTAGAACCGCATTGTCACCCAGGTTTCTTGATATATTCTTCTGCATTAAGACTGCAGGAATGGGCAGTGCTATTATCTATACTAACTCACAAGAAAGATATTGCCTACACTACCGACATACTGCTTGGCTAATAAAGATCACTTTAACAGGCAGAAAATAATTACACAACCAACCCAAGAAAATAATGCATTTAAGACTCATATTTATGATCATAAAGGAGGTAACCCCAGACACCATAATAAGCACGCTTTAGCAGAGCTACATATGTTATGCAATGTGAGATGTAAATAAAATGGGTCAGATGGTAACCTGGTCACAGCTGAAGCTTTGTGATTGGGGAGGGGAATAATTAATAATAGGTTTCTTCAATTCTTAACAAGCTGACCTTAAGATAAATATCTTCCTTATCTTTCGTGTAACCTAAAGGCTATTTTTTTTTAACTTATTTTTTATTTTGAGTTTTTGAAAATATAAGGGAAGGGATACAGAAATAGAGAAAGGGGCAGGGGGGAGTGGTGGGGGGGAGGGGGTGGGGGAGTAGGTACCGCCAAGTATAAGAAACAAAAATCCAAACATACAGAAATTGAAAAATACAACGACACCGTACAATCCCAAAGACAAATATCATATAAAGTTACCAACTCTGAAAGGGAAGAAATACAGCCCTCCATCCACATTGACTGAACAGTTCATCTATTTCCCCTAGAGTTCCAGGGCTCCCGAACCTTTTGGCATTTGCTTGAATTATGTCTAACATACGCTGTTAATCTTTCCATAGATTGCACCTCATTTATTCTCATAATAATCTCTCTCCTGGAGGGGGTAAAGGCTTTTTCCAGGCCCCGGCGATCGCGCGTCTAGCCGAGGACAGAATATGCAACAATAATTTAGATTTATTTTCGTATAAATTATCTAATGGTTTTCCCAGAACCATTATAGTCGGGTCTAGGGGGATCCTTATCCAAAAAAGTCTCTCGTACTAAATTCTGCACTACTCCCCAGAATCTCTGTATTTTGGGGTAGAACCACCAGATACGGGGCCATATCTCCAACACCACCACAACCCCTCCAACAGTGGTTTGTGGTCTCAGGGTAAATCTGCCTCAACCTCTGGGGTGTCAAATACCACCTGAAAATAACTTTATACATATTTTCTTTGGATATTGTGCATAAAGATGTGTTTGTTGCATTAATCCAGATAGTGTGCCAGTCCTCCCAAGAAATCTCTACCTGAAAATCCTGGGCCCATTGATGCATATACCGGTGTGTGCAGGAGGCTTTAAATTCACGAGAGCTAAGAAATTGGTAGATAATTGAGATAATTTCTATGTCTGCATAGTTCCTCGAATACCGTACACTCTGGGAAAGACCCACCTGGGGACAGCGGCCTAAGATAGTGAGAGACTTGCAAAAATCTGAACATATCAGCTCCCGTGAAGGAGTATCTCTGGCAAAAATCACTAACATTTTGTAATTTACCTCTCAGAAGCCTATCTCCCGCATCTCTAATATCGTTAACCTTCCATAACTCAAAACTACTTGTGGACCAACCCGGACCAAAGTCCGGGTTGTCAAAAAAGGGGTACATCTCAAAGGAGCTGAAGCTAACTGATAATTGATTTTGGCCTTATGCCAATTGTGACAATGGGGAGGATTTGGCCCAGGATTAAAGGGGTTACACCCCAATTGGCCACCCTCTACCCTCACCTGGGAAGCAAGGGGTTAACTGGACTGAGGTCCAGTAATGTGTTTTTACCTCGCTTCAATATCCAAATGCTTATTCCCCTGTGTAACTGTATTGTGTTATCCTAGTGTTTGCACCCACACATACACTAGGGTTGCTGCGGGAGGGAAAGGGTTAATGTTAAAACAGTGATTCTAGCCCTTTGTTTAAATTACCCTCAAAGATGCCTGCCTACGAAATGCAAATGGTCAGGAGAGCGACCAAATGGGTAGGAAGCAGCCCCTGATCAAAGGCTACCTGTTTGCAGGAAGCTGGAGTGGATTGTGAGCGTTATAACTCAAACTTACAAACCATAGTATCCTGCCATGTGGTAGACTGGCCAAACGCCTCTGATTTAGGAGTGGGGCTACAGAATGAGTGACCTTATTAAATATAAGAGTATTATGAGATGTCCTTGGCTGAACATGCTAAGAGTTACATATGTGTATTCGTGGGACTTACCCGCAACTAACGGTTACAGACACCTGGTGTTTAGCCGGTCCTAATAGACAGATATTAATATCTCTTTTAATTTTAGTAGTACACGGTAATATTTAGTCTCATTGGGAGCGTCATGCGTTACGGAATGTATTAATATGCATTGCGTGCCAGTAAGTATTACTGAACTGAAGTTATGAAGTTATTTAGATAGGGAAAAGCAGTTTTTAAACGTCCTTGGGTGGGAGGAGTTTTACTCTGAGGAAAACTGTCAACTTCACCGCTGATTTAAGAGAATGGCTGGGTTTAGGTTGTGTTCAAAGGGAAATAATTGTATAAGAACCAGGCTCAGCCTATGGCTATTGTTTTTCATGTTTTTCGTGTCTTGATGATTATGAAGATTGCTGTAGGAACTGCCAGTCCAGATGTGACTGTTTCATCATTCAATTTTAAGTGAGTGTCTATATTTTGCCTGTTATTTGTATATCTTGTGTGTTCACCTTTATCAAGGAATACATTATATTTTATCATATCTAAGTCTCGTACCAGTTCAACCCAGTTATATATATTTGGTGTGTATTATTAATAGCCTGTCACAAAGCTCCCGTCACAGGCTTATTAATAAAACTGGTGGCAAGCGTTGGGATTGAACTGGACCTGTATTACTAGTGTTCTGTGGGATACTGTAATATAGTGGGAACTCGATGGTAATTGTGAGTTCCTGGGACTAAAGTTATTGAACACACAGTGTACAACATATAACACAAGATATGGCAGCTCCTCACTGTTCCCCTACTTGTGAGAAGCATTGCCTCCAGAACCAAAGTGCCAGCCATCTGTCTGACTGGAGCCGGGCACCGAGACCGGAGGAGTGCATCAAGTCGGCGCGGGGACCAGCAGCCAGCAAGGCTGAGAGAGAGACAGCGATTGGTGAGCATGAAACCCGGCAGGCTGAGCAAAGATCCACAGCTGCAGCCGCTGTAACCATCAAACCGCCCGGAGAGCAGGGAAGGGACCCAGCTCCGGGACAGCAGAGACTTGGGGAGGGAGTGGGTGGTCTCGGAGACCACGGAAGTCTTGCACCAGGAGAGGTAATGGCCGTTGCGGTGGCCTGTCCATTTTCCCTGAAAGAGCTAGCACTGTTGTGTGCGTTGGGCAAGACGTGGTTCCCGGCGAAGTGGACCCAGTTCCTGGTGTCGGTACCACACCGACCCGCTTATTCCCTCCCAGAGCCCGCCGCTCAAGCAACTCCGCTCTGGATTCCATTGCCCCTTGCTGGGGTTAGTCCACTGGCGGCGGAGAAGCTCTGGAATGAGCCCGGCGCTCCAGCAACTCCGCTCTGGACTCCGTTGCCCCTTGCTGGGGTTAGTCCACCGGTGGCGGAGAAGCACCGGCAGCCGCTGCGGCACTGCCAACAAATGGGCCACAATAATGCCCAGTGCCCGAACCGTGCGCGGTCGGGCAAAGAAGCCTCTCAGGGCCAGCGCTCACGAGCTGCGGAAAAGATGACCCAGTTAGCGGGATCCTCTGATGGCTCCCGCCCAGCCAGGGCGACAACCCTCCTCGGGACGTCTCCTGGAGAACCTGGACGGGCTGCATCGGCAACAGCGGTGGAAAGCGGCGGCCATTCACCTGATCCTGGTGGAGAACCGGCGGCCGCGGAGAAGCCGCCACTCCAGCATCCTGCCGGCGGCAATTTTATTTGGGGGAGGGACAGGGTTTGCGGGAGGGGGTTATTTTACCTGGTTTGGCGGGAGCTGTGTTCCTCCACAAAGACCTGGGACCCTTGTCCTGCACCATTGTACCTGTACCCAACCCGGGCACTGTCGCGGCAGCGGCCTGTTGCTGCCCAGCCCAGATGGTGCCGCAGCGGCCACTCCAGTCCCCCTGCAATTGGAACCAACGAAGGCGGCGGTCTCTGCGGGGACCAGCGAGGTAAGCCAGACCAAGTCGCAGACTGACTCTGACTTATTTTTCCCTATGACTGTACCCTGTTGTTTCACTATACGGGTGACTGGGGGGTGGCAGGAGATAGTGGTACCAGGGGAGGGGAAGGAAGGGCTGCTTGTAGGGCAGTTAGACTTCCCCATTACCTTGGCGGAGCAGCAAGGGGACTCTCGGTTAAGAGCCCCACTGTTGCAGCCTGGCTATGGGCCGGAGGTATCAGGGGTTGTGGCAAAGTTAGACCACCCCCAGATTACCTGCCGGCCAGAAGCTAAGGTGGGTGCATCTGCACCAGCAACCCTGAGCTCACCTCCGGTAATGGGGGCACAGCTTCAGGGAGAGGGGCTAGCCCCGTTAGCACCCAGCTCTAGGGTAGGATTGCCTGGGAGAGGGTTGGGTGGGCCAGTGGGAACCGGGGAGGGAAGGCAGCAAGTGAGTCAGCCAGATTTCCCTATTACCCGGGCGGAGCAGCAAGGGGACTCTCGGTTAAGAGCCCCACTGTTGCAGCCTTGCTATGGGCTGGAGGTATCAGGGGTTGTGGCAAAGTTAGACCACCCCCAGATTACCTGCCAGCCAGGAGCTAAGGTGGGTGCATCTGCACCAGCAACCCCGAGCTCATCCCCGGTAATGGGGAGACAGTGTCAGGGAAATGGCCTCACTCAGGTATCCCTAGGATCCAGGTTAGGATTAGATAGGGAGAAGCGGAGTGAGGGGAGGCTGCAGGTAGGTAGCCAGCATCAGATCTCCGTGGGAGAAGAAGGGCTAGTGGTAGCCGGGGAGGGACAGCAGCAGGTATGGCAGCTAGAGTTTCCCATTACCCTGGCAGAGCCTCAGGGGGTTTCTCAGATCAGCAACCCCCTGTTGCAGCCTGGCTATGGGCTGGGGGTATCATGGGCGGTGGCCAGCTTGTGCCACCCCAGGGATACCTGCCAGCCAAGAGCTAAGGCGGTTGCATCTGGAGAGGTGCCCCTGAGCTCATCCCTGGTAAGGGGGAGACATGGTCATGGAGGTAGGTGCACTCAGGTAGTTCCAGTGTCTGGGTTAGGATTGCCCAGGGGAGAGAGGAGTGCAGGTGGGCTGCAGGGAGGTAAGCAGCAGGCTGAGGTGCTGGGCCTAGGGGAGGCTAGGCAGGGAGACATCGTGGAGCAGGGGGAGATAGGAGGTCAGTGGGGTGTCAGGCAGCTGGCAGAAGCTAGGGATGGGCTAGGTAGGCAGAAGGTCCCTTGTTCTGACTGGCCAGGAGTCACCCCCCTGACAGATTCCCCAGGGTTCCCAAAGGAGGGGCTGTGGGTAGATAGGCAGCCAGGGAGTATAGAGTCAGGAGTCAGGAGTATAGGTCATATATAGGTCATGAGAGTCAGGAGTATAGCAGAGCAGCTACAAGTGGGCACAGGGCCATGGCAGGTAGGGTCACTACAGGATAGTGACATAGCTCTTTCCCAGACTTGGTTGACAGGAAAGCGATGGTCTGTGCTGGATAGCTGGTCTCCTGTTGGTGCAGAGACATGCCAGTCTCTGGGCAGTGTGCAGCCTGGTCTGCAAAGGGGCCCCTTCACCATAGACTTGGTTCACCAGGCACTGGGTGGGGGGCAGAGGGAGGCAAAGGAGAATGCCTGACGGCAACGGTGGAGCCCTGCTCTGCAGGATCTGGACTTCACGATCCACTATGGCCAGGACAATGTATTGGACAATGCCGGAGGACAATTTTGCCAGGCCAACCCCTCAGGACTTATTGAGTGCTTCAAGGGCGCCAGTGGTATCCCAGTGCCAGGGGGAGGCAGCTGGGGCACCAGGCACCCCTTGAGCAGGGGAGGTGTGACGATGGGGAGGATTTGGCCCGGGATTAAAGTGGTTACACCCCAATTGGCCACCCTCTACCCTCACCTGGGAAGCAAGGGGTTAACTGGACTGAGGTCCAGTAATGTGTTATTACCTCGCTTCAATATCCAAATGCTTATTCCCCTGTGTAACTGTATTGTGTTATCCTAGTGTTTGCACCCACACATACACTAGGGTTGCTGCCGGAGGGAAAGGGTTAATGTTAAAACAGTGATTCTAGCCCTTTGTTTAAATTACCCTCAAAGATGCCTGCCTACTAAATGCAAATGGTCAGGAGAGCGACCAAATGGGTAGGAAACAGACCCTGATCAAAGGCTACCTGTTTGCAGGAAGCTGGAGTGGATTGTGAGCGTTATAACTCACACTTACAAACCATAGTATCCTGCCATGTGGTAGACTGGCCAAACGCCTCTGATTTAGGAGTGGGGCTACAGAATGAGTGACCTTATTAAATATAAGAGTATTATGAGATGTCCTTGGCTGAACATGCTAAGAGTTACATATGTGTATTCGTGGGATATCCCGCAACTAACGGTTACAGACACCTGGTGTTTAGCCGGTCCTAACAGACTGATATTAATATCTCTTTTAATTTTAGTAGTACACGGTAATATTTAGTCTCATTGGGAGCGTCATGCGTTACGGAATGTATTAATATGCATTGCGTGCCAGTAAGTATTACTGAACTGAAGTTATGAAGTTATTTAGATAGGGAAAAGCAGTTTTTAAACGTCCTTGGGTGGGAGGAGTTTTACTCTGAGGAAAACTGTCAACTTCACCGCTGATTTATGAGAGGGGCTTGGTTTAGGTTGTGTTCAAAGGGAAATAATTGTATAAGAACCAGGCTCAGCCTATGGCTATTGTCTTTCATGTTTTTCGTGTCTTGATGATTATGAAGATTGCTGTATGAACTGCCAGTCCAGATGTGACTGTTTCATCATTCCATTTTAAGTGAGTGTCTATATTTTGCCTGATATTTGTATATCTTGTGTGTTCACCTTTATCAAGGAATAAATTATATTTTATCATATCTAAGTCTCGTACCAGTTCAACCCAGTTATATATATTTGGTGTGTATTATTAATAGCCTGTCACAAAGCTCCCATCACACCTATGTCATGGTAGGCTTGCCAGGCGTGTAATAAAGGGGTCAACCCCCAGTTGGCAGCCCCTACAATCGTGCTGGATGCAAGGGGTTAATGGAATCATATACATGAATTTCTGCAGTTCCCTGCTTCAGCACAAAATGTATTCCCTTTTGTTTTATGTGTTCCCGCCCTTTGATGTGATTGCACCAAACATCTACACTGGGATCAGGCCGGAAGGGAATGGGTTAACTGTGTTTTAATGTTTATGGCCCTTTGTTCCCCTTGCCGCCTTGTTGGCCACCATTTGCAGTGACATAGAGAATGCCATGTATTCCTATGCAGAGTTTACATGGCTGTTGCAATTACTGCTGTTTTTGAAATTAGGTTTCGGACCTGAAAACATTATCTCTGATATCACAATACCTGGAGGGCTGAAATTTGGCCACAAGACAGAGACCCCTGAGTCAGGATTGCATGGCAGGTTTCAGCCCTCTCAGATTAACTGAACGGAATATTTTTGATATATATTAATTGTGATATATTTCTGTATAGACAGGGCTGCCCACGAAAGTTCCTAGCCATTTGGAATTGTAATGAGCCATCAGGCGCCAGTGTGTCTGCGTTCCTTGTCTTGATCAAGGCTTCACCTTCCAGATTAAGTATGTAGGGGGGAGAGATAGCAGGATCTGGTTGTTTATGTTCAAGGGCCACAAATCACATCTCCAGTCAGCGTTTCCTCTGTGAAGAAATACAGATGGTAGATTCAGAGGCACCAGGTTTAAGAGTGGGGTGCACTAAATGGGACTCTGACTGACAGTGTGTTCACATGTCCCACCTACCAGGGGGCATGTACCAGCTTGCTCCCACGTGAGCTGGCAAAAGTTAATTGGCTCCAGATAATTGTTCTCCAATACCTGGGTCCCAATGTTAAGGAGTAGAGGCTAAAATGTATTTAAGTGACTGTAAGTCCTCTACCCAGTTGTATTCATTTGTATCCTGTATTGTTGAATGAATTGCTAGCCTGAATCCTGGCTACTTCATGGTCCCCATCCCAAGTAAGTGTAAATATTCCGTTTGTTATTTGTCCAACATTGTGTGTCCACCTTATTTGAAGGAATAAAATCTCTTTATCATATCACAGTCGTATTCAATTCAACCCAGTAATTTGGTGTATATTATAACCCTGTAAGCTATCGTGACAGCCAAATCTTAATAGAAAATGTAATTACTGCCTAGTCAAAAAGGTCTGGTTTAAGGTCTTTTGTTGGCTTTTTATTTCATAAAAGAGCAGGGAATGCCCTGGAATTAATATATCTATTTTCTATATCTACCCATTGACCCTCTTGGGAATGCCAGAAAACCACCTGTTTCAAATTGGCTGCTAAATAATATTTCCTGATCTCAGAAACCGCCAGACCCCCTCTCACTCTGGGTGCAAGCATAACTGATCTCGGCACCCTTGGTCTTTTGTTACCCCAAATAAATGGCATAATCTTATTCTGCAAATCCCTTAAATATTTCATCGGAATAGAGACCGGGAGTGTCTGGAAACAATAAAGCAGTTTCGGGAGAATATTCATCTTAACTTAAATAATATGACATAGGCCGTTCCAGAGTAGAAGATCCCGTTTTAATTTAGGGAAAAGCTCTAGGTAATTATTTTTATATAGAGACTAGCTGCTATACCCGGTGTTGCCCGGGATTGCAGGGGCGGGGGGAAAAGCAGGGGAGAGGGGGGTGAAAGGCAGGGGCAGGGGGGGGTGAAAGGTAGGGCGGGGGTGTGAAAGGCAGGGCCGGGGGGGTGAAAGTCAGGGCCAGGGGGTTGAAAGGCAGAGATGCATGTAAGATCCCTCCCCCTACGGTTCCTCACCTCGCACCCAGCCGCGCTCCTCTCGGGCTGCCCCTGGGGCTCTCCTCCCCCCTGGCCTCCGCCGGCTACCAGTCTGACCCTGGGGATGACGCAGAGAAGCTAGGCCGCGGCCCCATCTCCCCACCGCCTCCCTGGCCGGGCACTTCCTCCTCCTCTTCCTCTGGGTTGTAACGGGCGGGGATAAAGCTGCCCCGGCAGCGCCACGCGCACTCGGCCACGGTGAAGGCAAAGTTCTCGGGCTGCTTGGGCGGCCGGTGCTCGCCGTGGAGGCGCACGCATCTCACCCCAGGCCTCGCATCTCAGTCCCCTCTGGCTGAAGGTAGGAGCCGGTGAAAGGAGAGGCGGAGAGAGCCGGAGGAGCGCTCTCGTGGATGGGGAGCTGTGGAGAGCGGCCTGTGGGAGGGGAGGGCCGGAGAGATCGTGCTCTAGGGGGGGGCGGGTTCGAGGGGGGGGGGAGTGGGAGCGGTCTGTGGGATGGAGAGTGCCGGGGGAAGGGAGAGCGCTGGGGGAAGGGAGAGCGCCAGGGAAGGGAGAGCGCCGGGGAGCGGGCTCAAAGGCGTGGAGTGTGTGAGGCTGCGGGCATGCGGTGTGGTGTGTGAATGCAACAGTGGGCTAGAGCACCGGCCAATGAGAGTCGTGGGGGGGCGGGACACATGGGGGGGCAGACACACTGGCCAATGAGAGCCGTGGGAGGGCGGGCGGACCGACGGACCAATCAAATGGTCTACAGACACTCACAACCAAGATTTTCATTTATATATATATATATATATATACAGCTAAACCCCGTTATAACGCGGTCCTCGGGGTCCACCCCGAGACCACCGCGTTACTAACGGGGTCGCGCTAATTTAAAAAAAAAAATGGCCGCCGCATCAGTGTTTTTACCCGCGGTCCCGGCTTCCCCCTGCCACCGCGTGACAGGAGATGGGAGGGGGGATTCCCCTCCGGTCCGGCTCCCCCTGCCACCGCGTGACAGGAGATGGGAGGGGGTATTCCCCTCCGGTCCGGCTCCCCCTGCCACCGCGTGACAGGAGATGGGAGGGGGGATTCCCCTCCGGTCCGGCTACCCCTGCCACCGCATGACAGGAGATGGGAGGGGGGATTCCCCTCCGGTCCGGCTCCCCCTGCCACCGCGTGACAGGAGATGGGAGGGGGGATTCCCCTCCGGTCCGGCTCCCCCTGCCACCGCGTGACAGGAGATGGGAGGGGGGATTCCCCTCCGGTTCCGGCTCCCCCTGCCACCGCGTGACAGGAGATGGGAGGGGGGATTCCCCTCCGGTCCGGCTCCCCCCGCCGCAGCACAGGGCCCTCGCGCCGCAATACAGGGCCCCCTGGCCCTGCCGTAGCGCAGGGTCGTCCTGCCCTCCCCCCCCCCCCATGCCCCCCCGCGCTGCACCGGGCCATCCCACCAGCCCCCGCAGCATCAGGGGCTCCCGCAGCAGCCATCATCCCCCTCCACCGCAGCACCACCCCCACCCTGCAGCCACATGCCTCAAAAATCATCCCCAAGGTAAGGTAAGACTGATTTATGTATTAGTGTAGTGTGTGTGTGTGTGTGTGTGTGTGTGTGTGTGTGTGTGTGTGTGTGTGTGTGTGTGTGTGTGTGTGTGTGTGTGTGTGTGTGTGTGTCAGTGTGAGCAGTGTGTGTGCAGTGTGCAATGAGCAGTGTGTCAGTGTGTGCAGTGTGAGCAATGAGCAGTGTGTCAGTGTGTGCAGTGTGAGCAATGAGCAGTGTGTGTGCAGTGTGCAGTGTGCAGTGTGTGTCAGTGTGTGTGCAGTGTGAGCAGTGTGTCAGTGTGTGTCAGTGTGTGTGCAGTGTGAGCAGTGTGTGCAGTGTGAGCAATGAGCAGTGTGTGTCAGTGTGAGCAGTGTGTGTGCAGTGTGAGCAATGAGCAGTGTGTCAGTGTGTGCAGTGTGAGCAATGAGCAGTGTGTCAGTGTGTGCAGTGTGAGCAATGAGCAGTGTGTGTGCAGTGTGCAGTGTGTGTCAGTGTGTGTGCAGTGTGAGCAGTGTGTCAGTGTGAGCAATGAGCAGTGTGTGTCAGTGTGAGCAGTGTGTGTGCAGTGTGAGCAATGAGCAGTGTGTCAGTATGTGTGCAATGTGAGCAGTGTGTGTGCAGTGTGAGCAATGAGCAGTGTGTGTGCAGTGTGCAGTGTGTGTCAGTGTGAGCAGTGTGTGTGCAGTGTGAGCAATGAGCAGTGTGTGTGTGTAGTGTGCAGTGTGTGTGCAGTGTGTGTGCAGTGTGTCAGTGTAAGCAATGAGCAGTGTGTCAGTATGTGTGCAGTGTGAGCAGTGTGTGTGCAGTGTGAGGTGTGTGCAGTGTGAGCAATGAGCAGTGTGTGTGCAGTGTGCAGTGTGTGTCAGTGTGAGCAGTGTGTGTGCAGTGTGAGCAATGAGCAGTGTGTGTGTAGTGTGCAGTGTGTGTGCAGTGTGTGTGCAGTGTGTCAGTGTGTGCAATGAGCAGTGTGTGTGCAGTGTGCAGTGTGTGTGCAGTGTGGCAGTGTGTGCAGTGTGAGCAGTGTGCAGTGTGTGTGCAGTGTGCAGTGTGCAGTGTGAGCAGTGTGTGTGCAGTGAGTGTGTGCAGTGTGTGCAGTGTGTGCAGTGTGCAAAAAAATTTTTTTTGTCAGTGTCAATTTTTTTTGTCAAAATGTGTCAGTGTGAGCAGTGTGTGTGCAGTGTGAGCAATGAGCAGTGTGTGTGTAGTGTGCAGTGTGTGTGCAGTGTGTGTGCAATGAGCAGTGTGTGTGCAGTGTGCAGTGTGTGTGCAGTGTGGCAGTGTGTGCAGTGTGAGCAGTGTGCAGTGTGTGTGCAGTGTGCAGTGTGAGCAATGAGCAGTGTGTGTGCAGTGAGTGTGTGCAGTGTGTGCAGTGTGTGCAGTGTGTGCAGTGTGTGCAGTGTGCAAAAAAAACGGGAGCCATGGGAAAACCGCGTTATAACTGAATCGCGGTATAGCGAGGCGCGTTATAACGGGGTTTAGCTGTATATAGATTGATAGGTTTTTTTGTGAGGAAAATCCCTAGATATTTTAATCTCACCTTATTCCAATGGTAATTAAAATGTTATTTGATTATTTTAACCTAGGAGTCTGGTAAGGTTAAATTTAGAGTCTCTGATTTAGCCTAATTCCTTTTAGAACAAACCGAAACTAGAGAGCTCATCTTGTAAATTGGGGAGAGAAGTGAGAGGGTTGGAAATTGTTAGGATAATATCATCGGCAAAGAGAGATCATTTGAAATTCTCCTGGCCAATCTTAATACCCAGAATATTGGGGGTTTTCCTAATTTTAATTGCACGCGCCTCAATTGTTAACACGAAGAGCAGGGCTGATAATGGACAAACCTGCCCGGTACCGTTGCTAATCTTGATTTGGTTTAGTTTCCCCCCTGGCATTTTTAGAGAAGCTACAGTATAGGGGCATCATATAGAGCTTGGACCCCATTTAAAAATTAGCCGGAAAAGCCAAACCCCAGCATAGTTCTATCTAGAAAATCCCAATTAATTCTATCCAACGCTTTTACAGCGTCTATACTCAACAACATCAGCCTGGATTTAAAAGATTGAACATAATCAATTATATTGATAATCTTGTGTGTATTATCTGAGGCCTGACGATTGTTTATAAAGTCTACTTGATCATTATGGATTAGTCGGGGCAAAATTGGGTTTCATCTATTCGCTAGAATTTTACTATATATCTTTAGATCTGTATTAAGTAGCAAGATTGGCCTGTAACTTGCGCAACTCATTGGATCTTTTCCTTCCTTAGTTAGTACCACTAAATTTGCTTTTGATATTTGCGAAGGAATCTGGGAGCCCGATAGAACAGGGGCGCGCAAACTTCTTGAGCTTCGGCCCCCTTCCCGGGAGCCGCAGCGTTCGCGCCCCCCACTCTCCCAATGGCTCGGCGTCAAATGATGTCGCGGGTCATGTGGCGTCATGTCATGTGACCCCATTGAATCATTTGATGCGCGTTGCTATGGTGAAGCGTCGCCAAAGACCCGGCTGGCAGCAGGTAAGTGAGTTACATGGCCTCATGCCTCCCTCGGCATTTAATTTAAATACCGTGGGGAAGAGCGCCAGGCCTCTATAACCGCCCGCACCGCCCCTATAAATTCTCCCATCCCCCCTGGGGGGCGCACTCCCCCAGTTTGCTCTCCACAGCGATAGAAAACTATTAAACATATTTAAAAGATATGGAGCTAGTATTACCCAATATTTTTTATGGTAAAGATTTGAGAAGCCATCCGGGCCTGGGGCTTTTGAGAGTTTCAGACCTTTAATAACCTCTTTTAATTCTGTAAAGCTAACTTTAGCATTGAATCATTCCAATTCTTCCGCAGAGAGCTTTGGAAGTTTGCATGCCTGTAAATAGCTATCTATTTGTTCACTGGAGGATTTATTAAAATTGGGATCTGATGCGCATGCGCGACAACGGACTGAATGGATGCTTAAGTTCACAGCTCCGTTCTCAGCCGACAATAAATAAATAATAAATGCGCTAAAACCTACCCGATTTTCACCAAAACCGATCGCATAGCCCCCGGATACCACCAGGATGTCGAAGGGGACACGCTCAAAGCGCCCCTCCACGGTGCTGACGGACTATTTTGGAAAGGGGGATCAGTTGCGCGCCAAAAGCCATGAGGGCCCCCCGCCAAGTGGATCCGACTCGGAGGAGGAAGGGGACAATGATCGAGGCAATCAAATTATGCGGAGACGGGACATGCAGGAGTTTTGCGCAGACATTAAAAAATGCCTACAATCTGAGGTGGCAGCCTTGAGAGCAGACATTGGCAGCATCGGAGCCAGGAGGGTCTCAGAGGAAGAACCCGATCCGGAAGACTTCGTGGGCCGGTGGCTGACCCAGCTTATGCCAGATAAGGCAACCCAGGAGCTTCAATTAGATCGCTGCCACAGGGCCCTTAGATCCAGGCCGCAGCAGGGAGACCCCCCGAGAGACATTATTGCCCGCTTCCATTACTTCAAAATAAAAGAACTATTTTGCCAAATGACTCGTAACAATCCTTCATTTGAGTCACATAAAATCCAGGTATTCCAGGATATCTCCCCCACCACTCTGCTGAAAAGGAAGCAACTTACCCCAATCACTAAAATCCTCAGGGACGAAGGGGTTAAATATCGATGGATTTTTCCGTTTGGCCTCCTGGTGTCCAGGAACGGGGCATTAACAACGATAAGGAAGGCAGAAGATGGAGGGGCCTTTCTCATTAAACTGGGCCTGCAAGACAAGATCACGGAAGAAATGGCAGGAAACAGATCAGCTCCAGACCCAACATGGCAGGAGGCAGGTAGATCTGACAAGAACAAACAAGCCCGCAGCCCCCGTTAAATGGACTGTCAGAGGCACTCTGTTCACTATCAGTTAAAGTTGACCCCCCCTCCCCACTCGATCAAGCCACCTGCTGAGGTCCCACTAAGATCTCCCTGTCAGCTACACCCCCCCACGACATCCCTAACAATGCCCAGAAGCGCCTAGGCCCAAATCCAATTCTGCACCACTTACCTCGATCCCCGACGGCAGCAGACAGAGACTAGCGGCCATCTTGGAGCAGCTCCGGAGTCCAACTGTGAAGGAGGCGGAATCGGATGACGTCGGAAGGGAGGAGACACCACATCTCGCGAGAGAAACAGGAACGCGGTGCCACATCCAAGATGGCGGCTGGCGCGGATGAGCCGGAAGGGGCGGGAGCTAGAGAAGGAAAGCGGAAGTGAGGCAGCAAAAGACGCCAAACAGCAACGGGCAGCGGCAGGAGCCGGAGGACGAACCCAGTCACACTGGCGGAGGCGGCAAAAAAGGCTCACGCACGGGCGTTAGGATAGGAGAGCCCATAAGATAGCGCTAAGAGAGGCGTAGACCAGGTTGCAGAAGGAAGGGGGCTCCATTCAGATAGAACGTGAGGAGTAGGGGATAGAGGGGGTAGGGAGGGGGGGGGGGAGTTAGAGGTTAAGGTGCTAGCAGTGGAATGAGAGGTAAGATCAGAGAGGTGAGATAGGGGAACGGGAGAGCTAGCAACATAGAGAGGCGGGGATGAAGAAGAGGTAAGGGCTTAAGGGCTCAAGAGCAGATAACTGTGATAGAAAGGGAAGTGAGGGTAGAGAGACCCAGAGAAAAGGAAAGACGCATAGGCACAACAGGGGAGGATGTAGAGTTGAGGCCAAAGGTCAGAGGAGACTGGGACATACCTTAAAGATACAGAGGGGATCATGAGCTTAACAGGGGGCTAGAATGGAAACAGTTGTTCCAAGCGGCACGTTAATTTGGAACTACAGGGGAGAAGGGGTCAGGTTGAGGAATTTCAATGTTATAAGGTTAGGTTTTTGCATTTGAGATTTTACACTGACTTGTTGATTTACGAAACTATTCAACAATACAGTTTGGACTAATAAAGTTATTGGATTGTCGGCTGGGACGGCGGTCCTAAAGTCGCCGTGTGTGTCTACCCTCGGGCTGGGGCTGCTGCCCTAGATCCTGAGGAAGTCCTGGGGAAGAGGTGGTTCAACACGGCCCTGCGGAGCAGGTGTAAGACAGAGGGCGTGTTCCAGAGACCCACCAACCCACAGGCAAGGGAGAGAAAGTGGTTCCATGCCACCGATTACTCTCCCACGTTGATGTGTGTGTTGTATGTGTTTTTTTCCCTTCCTTATGTATCCCATGTACCCATTGTGTCTACCCCCCCCCCACACTGTCTCCTACATGAGTGGTCCCCCGCTGACGCCCCGCACAGAGCTGAGTAATGCAGAGGAACAGAAACGGCACCGTAGCGGCCCGACATATCAAAAAGTAGCATTCGGAGCACAAGGTCAGTACCCTGCACCATCATGCCCCTAACTTTCATATCACACAACACTAAGGGCCTAAACTCCCCATGTAAACGTAACCTAGCACTCACAGACTACAAAAAAAAAGGGGCAGACTTTATACTACTCCAGGAAACACATTTCAGTACCACTAGTGCTCCCAAGTACTTTGACAAGCAGTACAATCAGGTCTTTCTATCCTCCGCTACAGAAAAAAAGCGAGGTGTAGCAATCCTGGTTCATAATAGGGTGGGAATAGTGGTGGACAAAGTGAAAAAAGATCAGGACGGCAGGTTCTTGATGCTCATAGGATCCATTAATGCACAACCAATAACAGTAGCAACGCTCTACGCCCCAAGTGCTCATGAGGCAGATTTTTTCACAAAGACATTCAACATCCTAATTTTTTTTAGCAAAGGAGCTCTAATCCTAGGAGGAGATTTCAATACAGCTATGAATACAGCCCTAGATAGATCAGGTCCCCATAAACACAAGACCAAACCACGACCTTCAGCGCTAGAACAAGGATTAAAAGATCTACAACTAATAGACGCATGGAGGGAGACCCACCCGTTAGAAAGGCTATACACTTTCTGCTCACATCCACACGACTCATTCAGCAGAATCAATTACTTCTTTGTATCTAGTAGACTGGTCTCCTGCGATCACCCACTCTGGGATCCATGATATTTCATGGTCTGATCACGCACCGATCGAGCTAAGGTGCACTCAGATAGGTTTGGAAAGGCCAAGAGCAAATTGGAAATTAAATGACTCCCTTCTAAAGATCCCGGACTTTGAGAGAAAGATCAAAGACGCGATCAAATACTTCTTTAATGAAAATAAAGGTTGACTCACATATAACCCTCTGGGAGGCACATAAAGCAACACTAAGGGGGGTTTTGATTAGTATGGCAGCCCAAAAGAAAAAAGAACGCAACGCAAAAATTATTAAGGAACAAACAGAGCTAAAGCAGCTTTGGGAACAACATAGACGAACATCCAATGCGGCGACTGCAGCAAATTAAAGACACTAGGATTAAACTGAACCTACTCCTCACCTCCCAGGCCGAGAAATCGTTAAGTTGGTCAAAGAGAAGATTTTTCGAAAAAGCAAACAAACCAGATACCTTGTTAGCTAATATGATTAACTCCAAAACAAGTAATTATAACATACAAGCCTTACGGCGAGAAACGGGGGGAGTTACCGCCAATCCCAAGCAAATTGTAGGGGAATTTAAAGCCTTCTACGCAAAATTATATGACGGGGATAAAGTAGCCAGATCTGCAGGGACCAAGGAGGCCCTACTGAGTTTTCTAGAAATCTCAAATATACCCAGCTTGAGCAGGATGGATAGAGAGGTGATAGGTAGAGATTTTACAATGGAGGAATTATCAGAGGTTATGAAAAACCTGAAACCCTCTAAAGCCCCGGATCCCGACGGATACTCAAATCTTTATTACAAAAAGTTTAGGAAACAATTAGCCCCTTACCTACTCCGTATGTTTAACCAAGTGCTGAATGGGTCCCCATTCCCTAACCAGATGCTCCAAGCGTCCATTTCAGTAATACATAAGACAGGGAAAGACCCTCAGGACTGTAAAAGCTACAGACCTATATCCCGGATTAATTCGGACATCAAAATTTACTCCAAATTACTGGCCAATAGATTAAGTCTCATCCTACCCAGACTGGTGCACCCAGATCAAGTCGGATTTATCCAGGGTCGACAAGCATCTGATAATACCCGACGGATTATTGATCTGATAGAGATAGCCAATTCCAAATCTATACCAGTTATGGCGCTCAGTCTGGATGCGGAAAAAGCGTTTGATAGGATAGACTGGCCATATCTGGAAGCCACGCTTGGGGCATTTGGAATGGGAGACAAATTGATAAAAGCTATATTCGCTCTCTATTCGGCCCCGTCGGCTAGGGTTACCCACCAGGGATTCGCTTCAGATCCCTTCCAAATTAAGAGCGGAACAAGACAGGGATGCCCGCTCTCCCCCCTCCTCTTTGCACTGTGTATGGAGCCGCTGGCGGCCAGGATTCGGGATAGCAAAGACATCACAGGTATTGCCATCGGAAACCAGACGCATAAGGTGGCACTCTATGCGGATGACGTGTTCCTGACAATATCCAAGCCCCTCACCTCCCTGCCAAACCTGCTCGATCTATTGGGGCGTTTCAATAGGGTCTCCGGGTTCAAAATTAATCAGAGCAAATCAGAGGCTATTAACATAAATCTCCCCAAACATGTTGAAAAATTAATTGCCCTTAACTTTAACTTCCGCTGGCAACAACAACAAATTAAATACCTAGGGGTTAATATCACCCGGACATATAACACAATTTACCAGGCAAATTACCCGCGACTGATGCAGACCCTGAGAGAGGACATCAATAGGTGGGCTAAAAATAAAATTTCATGGATCGGCAAAATCCACTGCGTAAAAATGAACTTGCTCCCTCGCCTACTGTACCTTTTCCAAACCCTTCCAGTGCCTTTAGGCTTGAAGGACACTCTCTCCCTCCAAACTGAGATAGATAAGTTTATCTGGAGAGGAAAAAAGGCGAGGGTGAGCAAACAAATAATTTGCAAACAAACAGGGGCGGGAGGGCTAGCGGTACCTTGTTTGTTGTCATATTACAAGGCGGCCCAATTGTGTCAAATTGTGCAATGGCACACTAACCCAGACTACAAAAGATGGGTCGCATTAGAACGAGAGGCATGCTCCCCATTAGACTTGGAGCACCTGATTTGGTACCCCAAAAAGGTGCGCAATAGCACCAAACTGCCGCTATCCTCAATGACCAACTCGCTCTCGATTTGGGAAGGTACTAGGCTCAAATGCGGCCTGACTAGCAGGGCGTCGGGCATGACACCAATTTGGAACAACCCCCTCTTTTCTCCGGGCCAGTCCAATACGGAATTCTCTATCTGGAAACAAAACAACATAAAGAGATTAGTAGATCTGGAGGGGAGACAAGGCATAAAAATATTCGAAATAGTCAAATCAGACCATCACATCAATAATGCCGAGATCTTTAGGTACCTCCAGATCAGGGCGTTCTACCAAAAAGTCCAGCCGCAGACCCCTATGACGAATTTTGAAAAGCTCTGTCGATCAGGGACATCCACAGCGAGACTCACATCGCAGATGTACAAAGAGGTAACCGGTTCTAGTACGACAGTGAAGGACAAAACAAGATACATGACTAACTGGGAGACAGACCTAGGAGAGGAATTAGAGGTGGAGGACTGGACAAAAATAGTGACGGCGACCTCCAAGAGTTCTATATGCACAACCTTAAGGGAGAAAGCATATAAGGTAATGATGCGATGGTACCACACTACCACAAAGCTAGCTAAATTCCTGCCCAGTTACTCCCCATTGTGTCCGAGACAATGTGGACAGCAGGCAGACCTGTTACACATGCTGTGGTGCTGCCCCAAAATCGTCCCAGTCTGGGATTCAATTAAAGACTGGTTGAATAAGATTACAGGTAAACCCATCCCATTAGACCCTTGGCTGTTCCTCTTAAATAGACCAGCAGACGGGTTCACCAGAGGAGAAAACAAACTGATAGCTCACTTCGCTATGGCGGTAAGGGGAGAGATTGCAGCACGTTGGAAACAAAATATAATTCCCCCAATTACAAACATTAGAAATAGAATTTGGTCAGTGTGCCAGATGGAAATGTTGACAAGTCTGGTCAACGACACTGGTGAAAATTTTGAAAAAGTCTGGCTACCTTGGTTAGCCCAAACAGACATCCAGGGTGTGGAAAGGACCACAATTTGGCTTTAATAGGAGAAAATGCGTTCTCCAATGAGGGAGCGCCTCGGGACGAGACCCAAGACACACATAGATAATCCCCCCCCCCCCGAGAACCCCGTTCACCCCAGAAGGGACTTATAGGAGAACGAGGGAAACAAAACAGCTGAGAGACGGCTGTCCTACGGGGTACGTAAAAATTCCCCAGACGCAGAGAACCAGCGAAGGTGAGGCAGAGGCGGAACCCCCAAACCCTGGCCGGAGGCCCCCCCCAGTCTGTCTGTCTGGGTACCCAGTCTGTCCACAGATGTCTATCCATTCACAATGGAGATTGACACATGCAGTAAGCCGATTCTGTAAGCCGCCGTTATCTTACTCACTGTATGTAAACTATACTTTGAACAAAATAAAAAAATTTAAGTTGAAAAAAAAAAAAAAAATTGGGATCTGATGAATCCAGATTGTATAAATTATTGTAAAATTTACAAAATTCCTTGGCAATTTGGAAAGGGTTATGTGTAATTTCCCCCGTTACCTCGCCTTATCGCTGAAATTTCCAATTTACACCTCTTAACTTGCTGGCGAGAAGCTTATCTGCTTTATAACGTCTGTCGTAATAATTCTGGCGTATCCATTTTAATCCTTTCTCTGTGTCCTCCAATCTTAATTTATGTAATTCCTCCCTAGTCTGGCAGAGAAGCTTGTAAATCTTAGTGCTAGGGTGTGATTTATGTTCCTGATCTAATTCAATTATTTTAGCTGTAAGTTTACCTTGTTTAACATTTTTTGCTTTTTTCCTGTATGAAGCTATTGAAATAAATTGACATCTAATGGAGGCTTTTTGAGCCTCCCAGAGGGTGGACAGGCTTTCGACTGAGGCTTTATTCCGTCTGAAATAGTCTACCAAAATATTCCCTATCTGTTCCTCAATCCCCATGAGGTGGTTTGAGGACCATTTCCACTGGGGCGTGGTCAGACAATGATATAGGGCCTATACTTGTCTGGGCGACCCGATCCAAAAAATTTGCTGAGACAAATATATAATCAATTCTGGTAGATATCTCATGCGGGGAAGTGTAAAATGTATAATCCCTTTGTTTTTTGTTCTTCATACCCCAAGCGTTTTCCAGTGTAAAATCTTTTATCAATTTCTTAAAATGTTTTGCTTTGCTGAAAACCTCACTCGCTATCTTATACCGTGGAGATGAGGATCTGTCCAAATCGGGGTTCAGAGTCATATTGAAATCTCCCCCAAGTATTATATCATCCGATGGGGATCCTCCGATTTCTTCTTAAATTGATTTCAGAAAATCAATTTGTTGATCGTTCAAAGCATATATAACTAAGGTTAATCTAACCCATGACAGAAGTCCTCTCACTAAAATAAATCTACCCTCCTTATCTCTTTTAATTTCTTCCGTTTGGAATGGGATGTCATGTTTTAACAAAATAGATACTACTCTTTTCTTTTTGGAAAACGAAGAATAGTAAACCAACGGGTAAGAACCCTGTAAGAGGACATGTGCAGAGGTATGCAATGGAGACTGTTTTAAGGTGAAATTAAATAAGACTTTTATTGCGCATGTTTCTTTAACACAAGAAAATCATCCAAACGTATACAAATAAGGGGTCAAACAAAGCTTCTGTTCCACTTGGGAGTATTTCTAGTTAAACCTATGCAGTCAACAACTCCCTTTAGATTAGCATGTCTCCCAACCCTAAACATATATCTTGATATGTGCAGATATACAAAAAGTCTTAGAAAGGAAAGTCTTATCTGTCTTTTGTAGGGGAAGGCTTCTTTGTTCTCCAGGTTTAGAAGTCCTTTCCCCTGTGTCTTGCTGGCAGCGTGCGTGCAGTCTCTTCTGGCAGGCTCAAGACGTCTGTCTCCTTGTTCAGCTCACAGGTGTGCTAATGTGTCTCTCTTCCTGTCTCAAAGGCAAGCTTTTCTAACAAACCTAATCAGCCAGGTGGTGTTGGTTAATTGACTACCAGCAGTTAACCACCACACTGCTGGATTAGAGGCACATTTCCTGAACAGGGATAAATCCCCTGTTATGTACCTCCTCTGTTTGTGGGAAGCTCGAGCTTACCATGGCCAAAGCCCATCCTTCCACTCTCATTCGAGATATCTCTGTAACTTGAATGAGAGTGGATGGAGGAAGAGAACCCTCAGTCCCGCTGGGATTGGAGCCCTTTCTCCAGTATATTCGTGTCTCCTCCCGAAGGTGCTTGAGATCAGCACTCTTCAGTCGCTCGAGGAGGACTTTTTCCAATTATAGTCTTTTTACTGCGTGCACGGTCATGAGATTTCCCTTGCGTCGGGTGCTCCTCTTATTGTAGGCAGACTGTATGGCAACAGTTGCAGAGCATTTAAAAACAGCCCTTTGAGTTTTCCGCTCTTGAAGCTGTCTCTCTGCTATTTTTCCACTCAATGGAGTTGCTAGTTCAGCTTCTTTGGGATTGAGTTGCAATTCCACATCCACTTCCAGAGAATGTCCCATCTTTTAAGCTTCATCAGCTAAGGATTCTTCTGGTTTTGATTCTGCACGTGTACATTTTTTTGTTGCCTGTTGGGTGGCTGAAGGTTTTGCTAGTGCTTGTTTAGGTGGTTAAAATTTTGCAACCTTGTTTTTCAGATGAGCGGTATTCCCAGCTCTCACTGTACCCTTGTCTTCATGGGTTTTTGTGGCTGTGGGATACTGACGCTTGGTCTACTTGTCATTGTAGAACTGTAATCTCATCCATGAGAGATCTCTGTTTTTTGAGTGTGTCTTGCAAGTCTCTTCTCAGGGAATTTATCTGCACATTTTGCTTTCAATGAGCTTGCTTCCACATTTTCATTGTATTGTGAAGCACTGTGAATTTCTTTGCTCGGGCCACAGTTACTTGTCTCAGTTTCTGGATCTTCTTGTGCTCCCTCTTGTGCCGAGTCACCTGGGCTCTAAGCTTGGCCTCTAGCGATGCTTTGGTGATGCTCAGGGTAGCCTTCAGTTTCTCATGCTGCTTTGCGGGGACATACTGGGTAATCAGACGTTCCTGCAGCACTTGTACTTCTTTAGCAGCCTGCAGATTGTCTTCCTGTAGAGTTTGGTGCTTCTCCTTGGCCTTCTGGAGTTGCGTACGCAGACCTTGCAGTTGGTACTGCAGTCGGTGCTCTGCTTCAAACTTCTCATCTCTCAAAAGTTTATTTATTTCTTTAAGCTCGTGCTGCTTTTCATTCCTTTCCTTGACGTAATCTGTCAAATGAGAATTTTCTTCTTTCAGTTTTAAGTTTTCTCTTTTTGCAGTCTCCGTAATTTTCAGGGCTTCCATTTATCCCTCCTTCCATTTACGAACATCTGCTTTGAGAATGACAGTCTCCTGGCGGGAGACTTCCATATCTAGGTTGAGGGTCTGAAGCTCCTTCAGAGAGACTTTGAGATTCATATTAAGACTGAGGTTAGTTTTTTGAGAGATGTCCAGCTCCTCAGTGAGACTGTGAAGTTCCTTTTTAGAGACTTCCAGTTTTGTGCGGCAGGTGCCGATGTCGTTGTGTGAGGCATCCAGTGCTGTGCGTAGTGTATGAACCTCCTTCTGGGATACGTCCACCTCTGTCCGGACACTTTTGACCTCTTGTTGTGAGGCATTCAGTTCTAGGCGAAGATCGTGAACCTCTTGCTGAAAGACTGTAATCTCCTTCAGTGCCTCCTCATACTTCCACTTCAGCTTAGCCATCATTTTATCAGATTGGCTCTGCTTTTCCACCATGGTGGCTTTTGTAGTGTTCGCAGCATCTAGCTCAGTCTTGAGATCGTCCAATTCTGTCCTGGCCAAAGAGTAAATTGTGAGCACATCTTTCTGTAGCTTCACGTTATTTTTCTGTAGCTCTGTGTAATCATCTTTCTTTTGTTTCAATTGTTCACGGAGCATATCACAGTCATGCCTGGCATTTTTCAGGGCATCTTCAGGGCTGGTCAAGGGATCGACACTCACTGGTTCCGGCTCCGCTTCCCTGGGATGGTTGGTTGAGGGTTCCTCACTGTTGGCACCGGACAGACACTTCTTTGGGGTACACGACTTCTGCCTTGGGCCCTCTGGATATTCGGTTATCCGCAGGATGAATTCTCCATTTTCTCTAGGCTGCAGGGCATCTCGGTCCCCCTTTTTCTCCACAGGATCTGCGGACGTGTCTGTTCCTTCCACGGTAAGTGAAGAACCGCTTTTCTTTTTCCGCCATTTTGTTTTGGATGACTCTGTCCCATCAGGAATACTGGGGTCTCCTTCTTTATTTGATACTTCAGCAGCTTCGTTGTATACGCCAGGCTTTTCGGTTCGTACCGAGTTCAGGCACCCCCACCATTCTTGGGGTGTTTTTCAGTGCAGTGTAGATTTCCTGCCTGGATGTGTATCCCTTTAATTCTGGTCTCTGCTGTATGAGATCTTTGTTTATGTTGCTCAGGCTGTTTGTAGGCAAAAAGCACAAAAAAAATTCACAGGCAATCTCCGGGGCCCCTTTTAACTTCAAGGGCCACCTCAGTTCCAACTTCTGACAACCATATGTAAGAGAACATGTGCAGAGGTATGCAATGGAGACTGTTTTAAGGTGAAATTAAATAAGGCCTTTATTGCGCCTTTTTCTTTAACACAAGAAAATCATCCAAACGTATGCAAATAAAGGGTCAAACAAAGCTTCTGTTCCACTTGGGAGTATTTCTAGTTAAACCTATGCAGTCAACAACTCCCTTTAGATTAGCATGTCTCCCAACCCCAAACATATATCTTGATATGTGCAGATATACAAAAAGTCTTAGAAAGGAAAGTCTTATCTGTCTTTTGTAGGGGAAGGCTTCTTTGTTCTCCAGGTTTAGAAGTCCTTTCCCCTGTGTCTTGCTGGCAGCGTGCGTGCAGTCTCTTCTGGCAAGCTCAAGACGTCTGTCTCCTTGTTCAGCTCACAGGTGTGCTAAGGAGTCTCTCTTCCTGTCTCAAAGGCAGGCTTTTCTAACAAACCTAATCAGCCACGTGGTGTTGGTTAATTGACTACCAGCAGTTAACCACCACACTGCTGGATTAGAGGCACATTTCCTGAACACGGATAAATCCCCTGTTACAAACCCCGAAAAGTATTAGAAGGTTCCTGGGTGTTAAAATGGGTTCTCGGAAGAAATAGAATATTTGCCTGATTTTCTTAAATTCTCTCAGAGCTAGTCTCCTTTTTCTATTTGAGTTTAGTCCCTTTACATTTAAAGAGACTACTTTAATGGGGAGTTGGGCAGTCATGGTTTACCAATTAAGAATCGCTCTGCAGATATCATGAGATATAAAATAGCGTGTACTGTAGGTGCACAGACATCGTTACCTGGACTTGAGAACTTACTACGACCCGCTTCTGAAGAGGGAAGAAGCATCTTCCTTGGTGATCTGTGGTGGAACTGGGGAGGGAACACCTTGGGGAGGGGAAAAAGATTAGGGGAACAGAGAGAAAAAAACAACCACACAGAGTATATGGGGGGATGGATCTAATATCAATCCTAAAACCTATTAACTGATGGTCCTTGTGTGGACCAAAATAAAGGGCAACAAATTCTCAAAATGGGGGGGGGGGGAGGAGGGCACCAGCCGATGATTCCGGAGCACTCCAAACTCCGCTAAAAGAACTCCTGCTTACCCTAACCTCCAAACCTCTTAACCTCTAAACTCAAACCCCATTCATAGTAACTGCAATAAAGAAGAGGGAGGGGAGACAGGTCCCTGCTAACAATCTATGTTTTGGTGCCTGAGGCACAGGGAGATAAAGTGACTTGCCCAAGGTCACAAGGAGCTGACACCAGGCTCCCTTACTTCAAACTCTCAAAGCCAGTCAGTGTTGTTACTCACTGAGCCACTCCCTCTCACTCTTTAATATTTAGTCACTGCAGAGGCTGATTTACTCCCCAATGCACTCCAATTCGAACGTAGGATTAATTAATCATCCATTCTTTTATTAGGTAATTGAATTCCAGTCTTTCCTTGACTTCCTGACGTCCTGTACTTGTTCACACACTCTAAAGTACTAATTTATTCTTTCATCCTCCTATTCTTTGTCAGGTGCCATTCATTCAAGTAGCATTGCAGGTTTCAACAGACTTCAGTTGAAATTGTATTTGAATCTACTGTTTTACATACTTGCTACAAATAAAAACATTTTTCTTGTGAAGGAACAACTAAAAGATGAAAGATTGCTCTATGTTTAATATCGTGAAAATCGGTGTAATGCATAGTTAATGATGCACTAATTCCTATCCAAGTGAGTGAAAGTTACTGAAATATTAACTGTATGTTACTCCATTTCTCACTTTATTAAATATGGACCTTACTTCTTAAAATCTATTTTTGGGCCTGCCCATTATTTTGCATGCACAATATCTCTTCTTGATGAAAATGATTTTCGTTTTTCTGTTGTACAAATGAACAAAATCCTGAAAATAGAGCAATATCACCTGGGATTATTTATCCACAAAATGCAGTGAACATTATACAGTTGTATCTATGGTAAGTCTCTCTTCCATTTACTGGCATTACTATGTTTTTCAAAATAATAGTCAACTATGCAGTGATAAATAATTTGTACACTCAGAGTTAATATTACATTTCAGTGGCTTTCTGTTGATGTTGAGGTACATAAAGTATTGTTGACCTGCCACCAGAGGGGCCTTCTGTAATAGTGACACTGTAATTCTACTACAGAAAACTACAATGCTTCCAAATTCTCTCTAAGGGCCTGTGAATTCTGTGAATGATCAGACATATTGCACTCTGTTCCTTTTTCTTTTTGTTCATGTAGCAGCAGCATCTGTGTATCTGAACTAGCTTACAGCCTTTTTCAACTATTACAAGGATCAATTAGACATTAAGAACAAAGACTATTCTGATATCTCATTTACTAAGGGTCTGGCACAAGGAGAACTACATTTTCGTAAAGTGGCATATAGTACAGGTCAAGATTACGAGATATTGAATATACAGTAAGCATCTCACATATAGGTATTTGTGAGAACTGCCCACCACACGTGATTGACGTGTAATTAATAATGTCAAACATGGTTGGTAATTATATTATTCTTGAGTTAGATTGTTTTATACAAGTTGTGTGTTTTAACTTATTAGGTTGTCCACCATTGTTGGAAGGCCTACAGTATAATCTGAACAGTTCCCCTCCATCATTCTCCTTTCATAGGAGGACAAATTCGGCTCTGGTGGTGGCACCCCTCCTGTGCTTCTGCTTTCTGCAGCATGGTCACCAAGCTTTTTCTTCAATTTTCTCTTGCTGTCTGCCCATCATTTTTGGAGCATGTCTACAGTATGCACCATATTATAATTGGACATTAATACTGTGAAGAATTTGGTGCCAAATTCTAGAGAGTATTCCAATGACTTTGTTAATGCTTGAGAAATGATAGACCAGAATATCAGCTCTGCTGCTGCATTTGTCTGTTCACAGGAGTACATCGAAAAAAAATAATGTAAGGTTTAAAGCATCTCTGCATTACCAAGGAATGAAAATATTGGGAGTTCAGATCAGCTTCCAACTCATCTAATAAATCTGTCATAAACTCATAAACTGACAGTATAAAAAAAAACGTGTTACCCTGGATGAGCTCATACTGAATTCTGACTGTGTTGTGAAGTTCATTTCCATTCCCATCATAACAACCACCAGTAATAGTCAAAATAAAACTGTCATGTACTAGTTCTGCGTTACGAAAATTGGTAAATAGATATGGGTGCAGCTAAATTGAAAAGTATACCAAATTTAAGGCGTGGCGGTGATGCCAGTAGAGGAATATCTGGGCTTTAACAAACAGTAGCTCCTTTCAAAACAAGAAGTTGCATTTCTTTTGTATATACAGTATTTTGGTAAATATGGTGGTGTGTGTTGCATAGACCACATGCTTTTCACATTAGAGATATTCAAACCTGTCATCTTAATATTATTTTACATTCTTCAATCACACACAATTGTTTCCCCATAGTGTAGATAAAAATGTGAAGAATAATAATCTGCCTCTTTCCTTTGCTAGTTTTACAGTTAAGGTTACATTATATTCTGATTTTTAGCAACATTCCATATATTTTCTTGGTTGAATTGCATTTCAGTGTAAGTGTTTTTAAGGTTCTTTTTGGCAAATATATTTATATTTTTGTATTTAACTGTGAAGTGCCTAAAATCGACTATTTTAAGTTTACCACTAATTAATTTACCATAAACATCTAACACAATTTACAGACATCAATACTGATACTAACAATCTAATTAATTTGCCCAACATTTATGAAGTCTTTGTATGGAAGAAACCACTCCTATATTGTGCTGATTTGAGCTAAGCTGCCACAGTATATCATGATAAATCGTTTCTATAGCCACAGATGATTTATTGTTGGCTCAGGGAACTAGAGATTTAATGTTTGAAGACTAAACTATTTGTTTCCCAGGATACCAAGTTTTATTAAATCTGGTTCATGCTACAGTGAACTAAAATGCAGCACTGAAAAGCAATACTTTGTGTGCGCCAGGGGTCATTATTTGAGATCTGTTCAACTATTTTAAGTTGTACCTGTGCTGTCAGAAAATAATCAGCACCCGGCAAGCCATGAATATCTAAGAGTTTGTTGAGTGCATCATTTACTCCAATAACCCCCGGGATTCACAAGTCCATATATGGGTTATTGCACAGCGATGATCCCGCGATCATTGCAATTGACTTGAATGGCAGCTAGCGTAGGACCACTGTGCAATAACCCATGTGGCTCAACCGCTGAGTGTTCTCTGCCAGTCATTCCTGCACAGATTACATTGCACCTCTGATCTTGTCTATCCCTCTTGACTTCCCAATCATTTATTGCTAAGTGCCTAAATGTGCAAGTATCACATAACTGGAATGTTCACAAGTTCACTGTACAGTAGAATTTCCCAGTGATAGCTGTCCTGGAAAAAGAAATATGATTTGGTTTTGAAAGGGGGGGAGAGTGGGCGAAAGGCCAAAGGGTTTCTTTAAAAGCCTGTTCCTCATAACAAACTATATGAATTCTTATATGGAGAAGCAGTGCAGCCTATTACATTAAAAAAAAGGGATCTCACATGTAATGGGTTATCGTTTCACTGTACAACTGGAGTAAAAAGAGGTATATGACATTTGCTCATGAAAATCCCATTCCAAGCAATGTGCATTATTATTCTGTGATACATCTGGTGGTGTTGCTTTATTGCACCAGTTTTGCTGGGGGGATATGTTGATAAATGACTCGTGGTCTATATTTGTTAAGATTGTGCATGGAACTTTAAGTGACAAACAATAAAAATCAGATACTGTATGTACTTTGAAGTCGTTGTAAAAAAAATCCTGAAAATTTTAGTTTCCATCATTTACAATAAAGATTTTTGGGGATATGTATGAAGCCTCACAATTGCAGCAAATTGCTCCAAAAATGACATAAACTGCACCATTTTAACTCTTGCGTCAATGTATCAAGGTGCTTTGTGTCAGTCTGGCTGCCTTCTGTATACATCAGTTAGGGTTATGGGACAGTTGAGGGAGGAGTTACTGCAATACAATGCATCAAAACAATAGAGCAGAGTCCTGTCAATTCAGTCTGACAGGTCTTTATTAAGTATATAATTCCTATATAAGAATGGTATTTAATGATTTGATTCCAAATGAAATACGTACTAGGGGGGTTAAGGGGCATGTCCGTTCTAGGATCAAAGGGAACTAGTGGAAGTAGCATGTTTAATAGGTACCTGTGATTGATTAATACTGTTTCAAAACAAATCAGACGGTACAATTATTTTTAAATAATGTTTTAAACTTTGAATGTTTCCATAGTAACCAAATGCATTGGGGTCTTACTATAATAACCTAATCTCTCTTGCTAAAATACTCTTTGTAAACAGTTGTCTATACAGGGAGATTTCTGATTATTTTGTTTTGTTGGATAATGATGGCAGCATAATTAGTAGAGATGGGCACATTTTTTCTTTTGTTTGCCACATTGCTTGACATTTCCCTAATTTCACCAGAATATTGCGAAAATGAAAGTTAGGGTCACCTGACCTTTCTCATTGACGTATGCTTGGTGCACTTTCTTTGTGAAGCTTGCCATTTTTGCAAAAAACCCCGACAAATGTTGCCTGATTTGCAAACGTTACTGAATAATTTGCACATCTCTAATAATTAATATAGAGACTGCAGAGGAACAATAATAATTGAATGGACACCGATAGTAAAAAAGAAATGTAGGAAAGACTTGCTGATCAGGTCCACAGTCACAAATATCAGTGCCTAAATACTATATAAGGTTCAGCTACAGGCGCTCAATACCAATCAAAAAGAGTGTAAATATGTCCCCTGATTGACCCCAAAGTAGTTCAAATAAAACCTTAGAGTCCAATCATTTGAAATTTGAGTCCAAAAACAGTCCAGACTGCTGAAAAAATCCAGGAGGGTGCTGCTTTCTCAGATGGAAGTACTAACCCAGTACTTCAGTGATAACTGCAAAGGATGAGAAGAAAAGAAAGCGCACACTTCCTGGTGCAAATAAAGTTTTACTAGGTTAAAATCACAGAAAAAAATCAATCAACAATACACTCACAAACATCCGGTCAGTTTAGGCAGTATGTGGTAATCCACAGATGCGTGCTGGAGTTGTGCAGGGTTGTCTTTGCGTGGGGATACTATGCCAGCTGCTACAGCTGACTTTGTTAGACCGGGCTGTGGTGAGATCATCCCTGAAGTGCCGCGCTGTTGCGACGCCCTACGGAGGAGGGGGAGCTTGAGGAGATCACATGGTGACGCAGTCTGAAGCCGTCACGTGACACGGAAGGGCACTCCAACCTCTGGGGGGCGTTAGCAGGCAGCGGACGCGCTGTAGCAGCTGGCATAGTATCCCCACGCAAAGACAACCCTGCACAACTCCAGCACGCATCTGTGGATTACCACATACTGCCTAAACTGACCGGATGTTTGTGAGTGTATTGTTGATTGATTTTTTTTCTGTGATTTTAACCTAGTAAAACTTTATTTGCACCAGGAAGTGAGCGCTTTCTTTTCTTCTCATCCTTTGCAGTAAAAAAGAAATGTAATAAATTTTACATGTAGCCAAGCCCCCTTCTTACCTCTGGTGCGGGGGGGGTGGCTACATGGTGGATCGGAGCCACCAGAGCTCTGCGCCGGATTGGGAGTGTGGGGGCCATCATCTTAGGTCTCGCGCATGCACATAACAACGTGTTGGGCATGCGCAGTGTGTGTTGAGTTGCGGCAGCCATTTTAGAGTGGTTCCGCAAGACGCAGCGCAGGACTACAAGTCCCAGGGTCCTCAGGGAGGGATACCCACATCAGATCGGGACGCATAAGGAGTGAGGGTATTGTTGTTGAAGGCCCCACGTCGTGTGACCTGACTGATCCTTTGACCAATGGCGACACCTGGGTACAGGAGTGGCAAGGGAGGTATATAATTGCACTAACGATCCACACAGGGGGTAGCGCTACCTCACACATTTGGTGGGACTGTTCTACGGACACCGGGTGTTTAGGTGCCTAGGGCACCCTCAGTACTTTGGGGGAAACACACCAGGGTGTTGTGTATTGTATTGTGATATTGTATTGTGGGTGTGTTATTCTTATACTGTGAGTAGTAAAGACGTTATAGTATACTCTGTGTATAGTGGTTATTGAGTCCTATGTGGGACCATCTCGCTCGGCTGGGATCCCTCATAGGTGGAGGTGTTGCACCGAACGGAAAGAGAGAGATCACCCCAGGCTCCCAGAAGGAGAGGCTTATGCCTCCTGCACGCCAACAGGTACAGCAGCACGCGTAGTTCCCTTAGTCGTAGGGAAAGGGGGCTACACACACACAAGAAGCAAGAAGGTGAATATTTTACTTTCAGGGCAATTATAACATTCTATGAGTGACAATTATATTGATAAGTCGTTCACAAAACTATTGTTTGCTTGCTGCTAAATCTATGGATGTTTGAATGAAGTTCAGAGCATCCTCGACATGGAAGAAGCAACTTCACAGCTTAATGACTAGGGACAATTGACCGATGTATAAGGTGAATTTGTGATTTTTGTATATTTTATTGCTTTGGTGCTTTTTTACGATTTTGAATTGCTATTGTATAGAAAACCAACATTACTATTTTTTTAAAAATAACTTGAATACACAAATGTAATAACTAATAATAACAGAATGTCTTGTATAGAGCTGACCGTGTATGCAGCGGAGCACATGGAGTTTTGTTTCAAGCACATGTCTCTGCCCCATAGAGCTTACAATCTATTTGTTGATGCCCGAGGCACAGGGAGGAACAGTGACATGACCATGGTCACAAGGAGCAGACACCAGGCTCAGCTGCTTCAAGCTCAGTGTCATTGTTCTCAGAGTCAGTAATATTAACAGTAGACACTTTATTATAAGTAAAAGGAGCAACACAGGATATTGTTTTGTGCCTAGAACAAAAGTACAGTATATGTTTTTTACTGATTTATAACACTGTAGACAGTTTCATTCTGACTATAGGAAATTTCGAACTTTTAAAAGAGAAGACCAATAAGTGTGAAAAAAACAATTATCCTTTAGAAATAATTACAATTAGAATGCTTATCGTGAGTGAGAGGATAATTAATTATCCAATAGTATCCTGCCAAAAAGAGCTATAACAAAAAACACAGTGTGCTGTAATTCCTCGTAGCAGCCGCGGTGTGAAAACTTATCTTTCAGAGTTTTGTCATTCCAACTAATTAATAACCAATCAAGGGTTCTTAAGTTTCTACTGTAAAACCAATTAACTATCTCCTTTCATTAATTAATGAATTAGTGTTAAATTGTAAAACACCATTCTCTATTAACTTCTTCACTATGTTAACCTTTGTAGCCCTAAATGAAACCTGACTTAAATCCTATAAAATCTATTAATATTGTTAGCGCAGTATTAGAAGTGCTTAAGTCGCAATGGATCAATGAAAGATTTTTTATCCACGCAGCATGGATGTCTTTGTACACAATAACAACATTTTACATTTTAACACTATGACAATATTGTAAAAGTCATTAATATTTACTAATACTTGTTGTAAAATAAAAAATACACATACTGTAATTCTGTTTGAATATAAATTGAATCAAGCAGGTACTGTATGCGACATGACACAATGAGTCAAACGTAATTTCAGAGAATGGACTATGCATCATTTCTAACAAGTCCCATATGTAATAACCTTCATGCAGTAATTACGCTGCTATTTTATAATTAAGGTTAGTATCACGTTTTACCACTACATTCTTCCTGCAAAAAAACAATTACAAAAATGATGTTAGAACATAGGCTCCAATGTGTTTTGAAGGGAAAGAGTAAATGTAACTTTTCCGGAACTTTGAAGCCAAGCCGTGTAAACACGGATATGATTAGTCTGTGATTTCAAGGGAAGGGGTCATTACAAAATTCTGAAATCAACAGTGCCCATTTTAAGGATTACTCCAGAAAACTAAAGGTGAAAAAGAAGTTGAGTGATACAGTCCATCCAACAGAAGGGAAGTAAAGAAAACTAAAGTAATTTGGGTAGAGAATGGATTGTAATAGAATTTTAAATGGAAGAAACCAACTTGGCATTTTATGGGATCAGAACAACCTTGAGCACTTCCAGCTATTGTAGGGGAATGGGTGCCACGATAGAGCAAAACAGCGAAAGGCTATTCATTTGTAAGTTCAGATATAGTACATTGGTGCTTGGCTGAAAATTTTATTCTGAACAACCTTTGGTCAACTGAAATAGTTGACCATACTTTATGCTTCTGAAATTGAGGAAGCTTCAAATGTTATTTAATAGAGGTCAAGACAGAAAGAAGCTGTATAAAAAAACTCAGGTACAGTACCTTTTAAAACAAAGTATAGTTTTAAAATGCTGGTTTGAAATGTTTGTAAAAGTTTTACTTTAAAATATGTCACAAGTAAATTTACTTAGAAATATTGTATAAACTTGAAACAAGGGATGCACCCAAGTGCAGTCAAAGTGTAAACGTCTTAATATCTAATATCATTTCAAAACAAAGTCCTCAATTCCTTGTGTATACTAACAGAAACCCAAAGTCATGTTGGCTATTTTTAAAGCTCATGAACTGTGCTATTCCAATTAAATTGATACTATGAGAGACATTTTAAATGCATCAAGTTGTGCCACTGTTGAATACTTTAGTGCCTTCTGTGCCAACTTGCGACTTGGTGTTTGGGGAAGATAGGGAGGAGTTTCTGAACACTCATATTATACTGGCATATCTCAATTTCGGTTTCCTGGTTCATCATTTGCTCTATTTGTTAGTGTAAAAACCTCCTCCACAACTGAGAGGAAGTAATCTATTCTGATCAATGATCTGCATGAAATGGAACTCTGATTAACACATTTTTTACACCTGACACAAAAAATGTAAAAGTTTTATTGTTTTCCAGCATCCGAAAGCTTATTTTGGGAGCTTAGTACATAGCCAAAATTCTTGCAGCAATGAATGTAAAACTAGGACTGCTGGTGAATAAACATTTTTACAGTTCCAACAAATATAAACTCTCTTCCGACAGAGCAATAATCCACACACAGAGGTGTTATGCTACATGTGGCCAAATTAACTGACTCAAGTCTTAGAATTGACAGTATAAATACTTGGCTGGGTCAATTGGCAAATCATCTGTTACACAGCAGTCTGGACCTGCTGGCAGTAGGGTAATACTATGGTGGGTGGGGATGGCAGTCCTTATGTGTATACAGGCTAATTTAAAACCAGGCTTCTCTTCTGGGTGAACAACCTTTCTCTGTGGTAACTTGAGACGCCGCTAAGCTGTTTGCTAGTGGTTGGAGATATTGTTAACACCGTCATTGTCCCCTTTTCAGCAAAAGAGACCCGTGGCACTTATTTGTGCATTTGTCTTCATCGTTGTGTCATCGGTCTTCTTCAGCAAAGAGTTTCTCTCATATTGCTCCTATTTCAAGATTGCTTGGGAAGTTCAAGAGTGAGTGACCAAAAAAATATATATTTTTTTTCTCCTCATTTTTTATTTTTATTTTCTCCACAGGCCTGCCTAAACCATCTTGATATTACGAAATTCAATCTGTACTGTAGCTTTTGACTGCGACAATGTGCGTTTGACTGCACATGGTTGATTTGTGTCCTTTTTATGTATTTGGGGGTGTAGGGATCAAATTATTATGATGACCTGCCTTTTGAAAATATGTCATTTCTTTGAACTACAGTACAACTAATCCATCATGCAGCTGTACCCTCTACCCCCCTCCCCCACTCACACACACAAGGCTCGCTCAAGGATTTGAACCTCTTATCGACAGACACCTCTCCAGAACCATTCCGTTTCTAAAGCTTGTCATTGTGTTTTTAATCATCCGTCCCTAGCCGAGCATCACCTCTCTGCGCCTGCATGCCTAATTTTCGTATTGTTGGCTTTGAGTCACCTCTCTGTAATCCTCTTTGGGATGGGAGCTAACTGATGATTACTGCACATGACTCACCCATCCACCCCCCAACCGTTTGAGGCTTTGTTTACGGTAACGCTTGTGATTATCCCTTCTCGAATTTGATATGTAAATCTGATTTGCACAGCACTGTGAAATTGAGAGTTAAAAAAACCATAATCTGATTCATGTTTTTGATGCAGTAAGTTACCACTTTTTGTCATTCTTTCTTTTTCTTTGGTTTGGGGGGGTGGGGTCAATGATTATGATTAGCATGAATGTAAAGAAATATTTATTTTATTTTATCAGGAACAAAAAATAGAAATATACAAATAATCATGAATAATACAAAATGCAGTCTTTATTCAGTTCTTCTGTCAGTTGAAAATTGAGGGCCGGTGGATAATCATGAATAATGCACATTGATAATAATATTAATAAATAATATATAATATATAATAATACATATATAATAATATAAATGTTTCCGTCTTTATCTTCTTCCTCATTCTGTGTACACTGTTCAATGAGAGAGGGGAGGTTTTGTGTACATCATGACTGCAGTTTAGATACACTTAACTGTACAAACAGTTCACAAACTTTACATGACACCCCCCCTCTCCCCCAGTCCATCCTTTTTTTCTGAAAAGACAAGAAAACAAAAAATTAGTGCAGTTATGTGCATACTGTATTATGGCATTGTGTGCTGTATTGTACTGTCAAACTAGTCTTTACTGGAACTACTGTATACTGTAACTTCTGTTAAATACTTTGCAACCAGGTGGCTGGTGCTGCTCTCTCAGGAAAGAAAAAAATTGAGCAGTTAGGTGCATATTATGGCATTGTGTACTGTATAGCTACTCCATATTGGACTACTGTATGCAGTTAGTACTGTCAAACTAGTCTATACTGGAACTACTGTATACTGTGACTACTGTTAAATACTTTGTAACCAGATGGCTAGTGCTGCTCTCTCAGGAAAGCAAAAATCTGTGCCATACTTACCTGTATCATACTGTACTTACAGTACCATACTACAGTACAGTAATATACCATACTACCTTCCTCATGCTTGCCCATTACGCGCGATCACAATGGGCAACACAGTCGCAATATGGTCAATATATTTATTGCATCGTTCCACGGTGAGTACATCGTTCCAAAAACTCATTATGCCTTGCGCCAACTCATCCTTTTTGGAGGGTTTCACGACTTTTCGGATATGGTCCTTCAGCTGATGCCAAACCATTTCGATAGGATTGAAGTCTGGCGATCTGTCATTGGAGGGGGAAAAAAAAGGACAATTAGTTAAAGAGATACAGTACACAGTAAAAACAGAGGGAAAAAATGAGACACGGTTACCGCACTTACTCCGCTGGCGTCTTCACCCAGTTGATACCGCGCTCAAGAATATGCGCTGTTGATGCGGTGTGCTTCGGATCGTTGTCCTGGTAGAAACGGTGACCATCTGGGAACTCACGTGTGATGTATTCCACAATCTCAGGCACAATTTGCTCTTGGAAGAAAGCTTTATTCATGATTCCTATAACAAGAAAAGAAAAGTGCTCAAAAAACTGCACACTAGTACAGTACAGTGCATAAGGCAAAAGCGTGTAACATACATTTTACTGTACCTTCAAAGATGACGATGTATCCTGGTCCACGCCTAGAGATGGCACCCCACACATGCATCTTCACCTGGTGTTTCGGACGCGGCTTCATAGATATGCGACCTTTTTTGTGGAATGCAAAGGTGGCAAATCTCTCCAGCGAAACAGAAGACTCGTCAGTGAAGATGCAATCCTGGAAAGTTTCTCCACTGTCGATCCATGCTTGGGCCTGGACCTCTCTCTTGATCTTGTTAACGTCCCTTAACATAGGGTACGCTCTGTAATGACAAGGAATAATTTTATAGGTACAGTACAGTTTCTTAAATAACACTTTAACCTCCTGTACTGTCCAGTACTAACCTCACACGTCCACATTTCCATCCAATGCTGCGTCTCATCTTCTTTATGCTGGTCTCGGATACAGTGAGATTGTGATTTTGCTGCAGAGTGTATTTGACCCTTAAGGCACTCTACTCATCATTCTCTTCACTTATTTTGTCGACCAGAAGAGTTGTCTCCCTACAGTGTACAGAAAAACAACAATCCGGTAGGTTACAGCGCAGTAGGCCACAAGTACAGCACATCATTTACAGTAAAAATAGTATAAAATTAGATAGATCTACACAATATATAGTTCTATTAATATGTAGCAATATAAACAATAATAGATATACTGTATTATATACTGTAGTTATAAAAATATACCGAAATAACTATAAAATTAGATAGATCTACACAATATATAGTTCTATTAATATGCAGCAATATAAACAATAATAGATATACTGTATTATATACTGTAGTTATACTGTATAAATATACCGAAATAACTATAAAATTAGATAGATCTACACAATATATAGTTCTATTAATATGCAGAAATATAAACAATAATAGATATACTGTATTATATACTGTAGTTATATAAATATACCGAAATAACTATAAAATTAGATAGATCTACACAATATATAGTTCTATTAATATGCAGCAATATAAACAATAATAGATATACTGTATTATATACTGTAGTTATACTGTATAAATATACCGACATAACTATAAAATTAGATAGATCTACACAATATATAGTTCTATTAATATGCAGCAATATAAACAATAATAGATATACTGTATTATATACTGTAGTTATATAAATATACCGAAATAACTATAAAATTAGATAGATCTACACAATATATAGTTCTATTAATATGCAGCAATATAAACAATATTAGATATACAGTACTGTATTATATAGTTATATAAATATACTTACGCATTAGTTTCCATTGGTGTCCTCGTGCGTTGTTTGGTTTTTCCGTGTGCATGATAGCACATGGTGGTTGATGGCACATCGAGGCCAGAAGCAGCTAACCAGCTTTGGATATCTGCAATTCGTTGTCCGCTCGTGTACATCTCCTTAATTCTCATGCTGAGATCCTTTGAAATCTTTTTAACAGGCATTGCTGTGAGTAGAAAGAAATACAAACACAAGACTGTATATTCGATGTTTAGTCGATATGTATTCAATGTGCAGTGAATCCACAAAATGGATGGTGTATTTATACGTTAATGACTCACATTAGAGTACACCCACTTTTAACACCTGTACCTCGTCGCCATGCATAAAAGGTTACACACTTTGCATAGCCTCCCACTCGATGATCTGTATCTGAACTTGCCCTTGTCCAGATACTGCATTGTACCATCTGCTTCTAATGGATCAACTCCGATTCTACGGACGCAAGAAACTACTCTCTTCTGCCGTGCCTGTCATGCCGAAAAAGCAAAAGGCGGAAGCCGTTTCATAGCCAAGGCCAAAGCAACAGGCTAAGGCTAATAAACCTTCTGCTGACCCCAAAGGCTAAGGATTTTAATACACGTAAGCCGTATTATGCCAAGAAGAAATTCGGTGATGTACACTTAAGGCAAAACAAATGGCAGCCAACCCATCGAACCCACAGGCCACTTCCTCGATTACGCTTCGACGACTCTGCCGCCGCTCTCCCGAAAATCTACAGCCCATCTTCTCCACTACTCGTCCACGACGCTGCCGCCGCTCTCCCAGAAACCCACAGTCCATCTTCTCCACTGGTCTTCGACGACGCTGCCGCTGGTGTCCCTGAAATCCACGGGTCACTTTCTCCATTATGCTTAGACGACTCTGCCGCTTCTCAACCAGAAATCCACAGGTCGCTTTCTCCATCCCTCTTCGACGACGCTGCCGCTTCTCTCCAGGAAACCCCCATCTCATCCTCCGTATCACCCATCCACCCAGATGTCCACAGCACGCTATGCACAAGAACCAGCTCGTTAGACCACATGCTAAATGGGTTAAGTGTGGATATCCCCAGGAACTCTACTATGCTGGTAAAGATAGATCTGCATTTAGAGACCATGCTAAATATGGATCAACGGATGCAAAATATGGATCAATGGATGGAGAAGATGGATCGACGGATGGAGAAGATAGAGACTGACATAGCGGGGATACATAATTTGCTCGGTGTTCATGCTCATGTATCCCCAACGCCGGAGCAGGAGGGTGGCATGGATGTGATGAATGGGACCTTCGACCACCTTCCAACACCAAGCGCACCCCCTCCACCAGAACAATTTGTGTACATGTATGCCGTTGAGCAGGAGGATAACATGACAACCCCGTCAAGACCACGCCAGGAGACAACACAGCGACCAAGACAGGAGGAAAGCTTCCTCCCAGACAACCTACCCTCGCCCACCGCCACAAGCACACCCGCTCCCAAAACCCAACCTACATACGCTTGCATCGATACGGTGCCCGACATCATCCTGCGCGAGCTGCCACCGGCACTCAGGGAGAAGTATAGGGTGATGAGTGCTGGTTTACCCCAGAAGTATGGCATGTTAATTTTTAAGCACCACGTGTCCTACTTGGTGTACTGCGGGTGGGCCAACAATGTAAACTACGAAGGAAATCGCGAAAAAAGGGCGCTTCCTGAAAATTTCAGAAGGACTATTGTGGAGGGATTGCGGCGCTATTTTTCAATTTCAGATCCTTTAATGAAAATCGTTCAAGACTCCATTAATGGCATTTTGAACCATACAAGGCATCGGCCCTGGAAGGACAATCTGGTGGGGATCGAATTTGCGTGATTGTTCAACGATTGTTTATTTTTTGTAAATGTTTTTGTAAATGTTTTGACTTTCTGTACTTTAATAAAGGAGATGTTGCGTGTTTTAACTTGTGTTAATAAAGAAATGTTTTTACTTACTGTACACAAGACCTGCACATTTCCAGTCCCCGAGGGCCCAAACAGGCCTGGTTTTCAAGGTTATTCTTAAAACCGGGGCAGTTTGCGGCCCTCGAGGACTGGAGTTGTGCAGGCCTGACTTACTGTTCTGTACACCATCCTACTGTAAATGTTTGGACTTTCTGTACTTTAATAAAGGAGATGTTGCGTTTTTTACATTTTATGAATAAAGAATTTTTTTTAATAACACCATACTGTTTTGGTGTACATGTTTTGACTATCTGTACTTTAATAAAGGAGTTGTTGCGTGTTTTAACTTGTATTAATAAAGAAATGTTTTTACTTTCTGTACACAAGACCTGCACAATTCCAGTCCCCGAGGGCCGCAAACAGGCCCGGTATTCAAGGTTATCCTTAAAACTGGGGCTGTTTGCGGCCCTCGAGGACTGGAGTTGTGCAGGCCTGACTGACTGTTGTGTACACCATCCTACTGTAAATGTTTTGACTTTCTGTACATAAATGTTTTCACTAGCAGTAAACCATACACCTGTTAATATTTTGAATTGCTGTACACTTAAAATGTTTTTAAACTGTATTTGTAAATAAATGTTTTTGTACTTACTCCACCAATAAAATAAAATGTTGATTTGTTTTAAATTGTTCCATTGTCTCCTTTTATACTGTAACAAAATACAGTGTTTCTAGAACATACTGTACAGTACTGTCCAGGCATACTGTACAGTATACTGTAGGCATGCTCAGCACTGTACAGTACATCACAAGAGTATTAAAACAATACATGCTGTACGGGTATAGAATACACATATGTACTGGAATACATGTAGAATAAATGCATACTTTTTATTTTTCGGGTTTATTATACAGTATATATAAAAAAGTATTGTATACGGTCTAAAAACATCAGCAAACTGTTTCAGGTTTTCTATGAAGCTCCCAGTTACAGTATTCTATCCTAATCAATAACAACGGCCACTAAACTGTAGACTCCGGTACGTGTTTTTTTTTAATCAGATTCAGCAATGTGCAGGCATTGTACAGTAACACAAAGCGATATTATCCATCGAAATCCCTCCATTTGCCGTTTTCAGCATGAGATGACAAAGTTTTCTTTTCTGAGGAAAAAAAAAAGTAAAAGTTTTACTGTAATGGTCAGTCAGTCCCCTAAAGAAGTTCCCACAGTCAGTCCCACCAATAATTTTCTCGGAGGGCGTCTCCTGTTCACATGCGCATGCGCCTACTGTTGATGTGATGACACGCATATGCGTTTCAAGAAGGTTCCAATGCGCATGCGCCTAGCGTTCCACCAATTGTTCAGTATCTACTGTAGAAGCTGCTCAGCCAATGATTGCTTACAGGAGAATCGCTTGACTGTGCATTGATATTGATATTTCAAAAACAGAATAAAATACGGCAACATTACTCACCATAGACTTTGCCAATCAGCTGGCGTCGAGCCACTGCCAGTCCCGTATTCTTGATTATACACGTCGTTGATAGGTGACAGCGGGACTACTACACCTATAGTCAGCTGATGAGGCTGGAAATCGCTTAGGTACATGCAAGCTTGCTGGAATCTGTACGCGAAATCTGGCTCAGGCTGCAGGTATCCGGGCGGGGTCAGACAGCAAGGGTTGTCGGTCATCAGGTTTTCACTGATGGTCGGACCGTTATTGGAAGCCGGTGCTGGTGCTGGCGCATTCCTTGCCTGCGACTGACGTTCCTTAGTTGGTTTTAACATGACCTTTCGCCTTTTGAAGTCTCCAGGATCATAGATACGGGAAAAACCCGGTGATACACACCAATACCCTCCAATAACATCGGGATCAATACGAAAAAAACATGGATCGATTCATAAATTTTTCCTTATTGCACGCTTCCACACATGAGCATCTGGTGAAAATTTGTAAAACTCATAGTTTTTGATAAAATACTGATAAATTTGACCAACTGTTGCCATCTTATCATCTGTTGCATTGATCGGGGCCAATATTAAATAAGCATATGTTCTGTCGGGTTTTTGGAACATGGACTGCAGTTGTGCACTCATCTCGGAACTCTCAGTACAATAGAACACCAGACACTGTGCATTTAGTTTTAATATGAAAAGCCTAAATTGATACATTATTGTAACTTCTTCAGTCCCAAGGCCAATTTACAATGGACCACTGTGGTATTCTTTTAAACACCTGCAAGTTGACACATTACTGAAGCGCATGCGCATTACAATTCATAAATATCTGCCATCTGGCGGATACGAGAAGAATTGCAACCAATTAAATCCGAACCATTATCAATAAACACATCAACCGCGCATCAACCGCGGGTGTGAATGCAACATGAATGCGGTATGAATGCGGTCAGAATGCGGCATGAACGTGGTGAAGTGCGGTCAAGTGCGTGGCATTCGGAAAAAATACACGAAAAAATTAGGAGATGTTGGAGAATAAAAGGGGCCGCGGCTGTACGCCTACAGTCAACGTAATTTTGGGATTACCTTGGCTCCAACTACATAACCACCGCATAGACTGGACAGAGTCACTGCCTCTCCAATGGAGTCATCATTGCCTTGAGAATTGCACGGCCTCTTCTAAAAGTCTAGCTGGGGTAGCAGTACCTGAAAATGTAGACCTTCAGTTGCCTGACATCTACGCAGAATTTTGAGGTGTATTCGACAAGGCCCAAGCCAAGAAACTTCTACCTCACCGGGCATTTGACTGCCCCATCGATCTACTGCCTGGCGCTATTCCCCTGTGTGGATGTTCCTATCTGTTGTCTCCTCCAGAAACCAGGGCCATGAAAGAGTACATCCAGGAGAATTTACAGAGGGGATTTATTCGTAAATCTTCATCACCTGCAGGTGCGGGCTTATTCTTCGTGAAAAAGAAGGATGGATTGCTCAGACCCTGTATCGATAACTGAGGACTCAATAAAGTTATGATCAAGAATCGGTATCCGTTACCGCTGATTTCTGAGGGCCCGGGGTCCACCATTTTTACCAAGTTAGATCCACGAGGAGCATACAACCTGGTAAGAATTCGTCAGGGAGATGAGTGGAAGACAGCCTTTAACACTCGGACAGACAATACGAGTACCTTGTAATGCCTTTAGGACTTTGCAACGCACCCGCAGTGTTCCAGGACTTTGTAAATGTAATTTTTAGAGATCTCCTCGATCAATTCGTGATTGTCTATCTAGACAACATCTTGATTTTTTCCAAGACCGTACGGGAACATATGGGACACATTAAACAGGTGCTTCAAACAGGTGCTTCAAAGATTACGGGAATACCACATATTCGCCACTACGTCTTTTTTGGGATAAATCATCTCTGACACTGGTCTTGCCATGGGTCCAGCCAAAGTGAAGGCGGTGGTGGATTGGCCTCGTCCCATGACTCTCAAAGCCATGCAACGGTCTCTGGGTTTTGCTAACTATTATCAGAGATTCATTCAAAATGTTTCATCTGTGGTAGCACCTATTACTGCGTTGACACAGAAAGGAGCTGATCCTGTGCTTTGGTCCCATGTAGCCATTCAGGCATTCAAGAGACTAATGAAGGCCTTCGTGTCAGCTCCTGTACTCATGCATCCTGATCCAGGATTGCCTTTCACACTCGAGGTGGACTCTTCTGATGTCGGGTCCGGACCGGTATTGTCTCAAAGAAAGACTCCTCAGGCCAGACTTCATCCTTGCGTTTTTTTTTCCCAAAAATTTTTGCCCGCCGAACATAATTACGATGTTGGCAATCATGAACTCCTGGCCATCAAGATGGCCTTAGAAGAGTGGAGGCATTTGCTCGAAGGTACAGAAAATCCTGTCACCATACTGACAGATCACAAAAATCCATTATACATTGGAGGTGCGCGTCGCTTGGGGTCACGACAAGCGCGGTGGTTATTATTTTTCTCCCGATTCAATTTCGTAATTTCATACCTACCTGGCTCAAAGAATATAAAATCAGACACCCTCTCCCATCAATTTTTGGTAGAGGACAAGGCGTAGGATCGTCAGGAAACCATACTTCCTTCTGCGTGTATACTCTAAGCTAATGCGTTCGACTCATTACAAGACATCACGCAAGATCAATCTCATATTCCGGAGGGTCTCAACATGCCAGAAGGACATTTATTCACGGCGCCAACATTTCGTAGCAAGGTACTGGAATGGGGTAATTTGTCCAGGAGCTCCGGCCATCCAGGTACTAGGAGGATGATCGATCTTTTGGAACGGACCTTCTGGTGGCCAGGGATGCGCATGGACATAAAGGACTTTGTCACCGCATGTGCTACTTGTGCCCAAAATAAGACACCTCGTAACAGATCATCAGGGTTGCTTCAACCTCTTCCAATCCCAGATCTCCCATGGACTCATCTCTCCATGGACTTCATTGTGGAGTTACCGGTGTCCAATGGGAAGAATACCATCATGGTGGTGGTCAACTGCTTTTCAAAACAAGCTCACTTCATTCCGCTTAAAGGCCTACATAATGCTCTCAAACTATCTGAAGTCTTCATCAAATACATTTTTCGCCTGCATGGAGCACCCCATGTCAGTGTCGGATCGTGGCTCCCAATTCATTTCTAAATTCTGGCTGGCTTTTTGCCAACAACAAGGCATTTCCCTCCACTTCTCTTCCGGCTACCATCCTCAGACAAATGGCCAGACCAAACTAACCAACCAATCCCTCGAGTAGTTCATTCGATGCTTTGTCTCTGACCCCCAGGACAATTGGACAAACCTCCTGCCGTGGGCTGAGTTCTCCCACAACAACCTTCGAAACGAATCAGTACAGGAATCACCTTTCTTCATCAACCACAGATTCCATCCGTCAGCTCCCCCTACTAAAGGTCCCAGATCTGGGGTACCGGCAGCAAAAAACAGGGTTCAGCAACATCAGGAGTCCTGGGTAAGGATTCAGGAGAACCTAAAAACTGCAGTATCCCTGCAAAAGAAGCAGGCAGATTGGCACTGTTGCGATACTCCTACTTATAGTCCAGGCCAAAAAGTATGGCTTTCTAATAAGAATATCCGTCTTAAGGTACCCACCGCAAAATTGGCACCTAGGTTCATTGGCCCGTTCGTTATCACAGAAAAAGTCAATCTTCTGGAGTTGCTAGCGTCCATGAGGATTCCTTCCGTTTTTCACATATCCCTGCTCAAACCCTTCGTCCAAGATTCTCAGTTTCCTGCTTTAATGTCTCCTCCTAAGCCTCTCCTGATTGAATGCCAACAAGAATTTGCGGTGCAATCGGTTCTGGATTCCAGAATTACCAGGGGTAGACTCCACTACCTGGTCCATTTGAGGTGCTTCAGCCCCGAGGAACGCTCATGGATTCCCCACGACCAATTACACGCCCCTAGGTTAGTTCAGGCCTTTCATCGGAAGTACCTCTCTAAATCATTCTTAGGATGCCTGGAGGTCGCCCCTGAAGGGGGGTACAGTCAGGATCGGGCTTAGGCCCCGCCCCCATGATGCATCTCGTGACGTCACGAGTGACGTGTGTCAGCCACAACCTGCATGCAGGAGCCGCACTGTCAGGAAGGAGAAAACCGCAGGGACCGTCTCCAGGCTCCGCCTTCGTGACAACACAGGCAACTTGCCGCACACGCTAGCTGCGTGGACACAGGCAAACAAGGGGATAATTCCCTCAATTATTCCTTAGCTGCTATGCACTCTGCCCCTGCCTATCAGTGAACAGCCCATGTCTGATTGTTCATTACCCTGCAGCTGTGGGCTGTCCTGCTATTAGTTACCTTGCACCTGTGTGTTGCCTTACCATTGGCTGCCTGTCCTTAAAATACTCAGCCAGCCCTCCTACAAACTGGCCAAGCATAAACTCTGTCTTGTGACTTGTGCTTACCTCAAGCTTCCTGCAGCCCTGCCTTTATCTTGTTTGATTCTTGTATTTTGACCTCAGCTTGCACACAGAGTCCTGCCTTCTTTGACACCTGGACCATGGCTACAGACACGACAATTCTACATTCTATACCCCTGGACCCCGGCACTGCACAACAACAATTCAATCTCTCCACTCCTAGACCACAGCAAGTACCTCTACCAATCTGACTTCTCCTACCCTGACCCAGCTCCGCAACTACCACTCTGCACTCTGGACGTGGCTGCTCGGTTGTAGGTCGGGGGCTACCAACATACCCACCTCAGCCTTGCGGTCCCGCCTTGTTTGTGGTGAGCACTCGTTACAGTCAGCCCAAGAGCTTTCCTTTCTTTTTCAGTGAAAACGGACTACAGTTTTCAGTTATCAAAGGAGAATCTATAGTGAGTGAAAGGCCAAAGATGGGAGAGGGGATTTTACCACAGCATCGAATATTGTTTTGGGATCTACTTTTAAAAACATATTATGTAGTTTTCCAGTAATTAAACAATACTATGTGTTACATATTTGGTATGAGTACAGCTATAATCTGCTTTTATCTCAGTGTTGACATACAGTAAATATAAATTGTACAGTCAATATGCTGTAAAACAATGTTCCTGTTTCGTAGAATAAAGTAGTTCAGCTGCAGAATTCATTGTTTTAATGGGACTAAATATTTTCCCATCTTAATAATATGCTGAACAGAGGTGTAAATAAGAATTTAAGATATTTTCTCTAGTGAAGTTTTGCTATTCACAAAAAACCGCTAGTTGTACATTTTCTATGAGTTTCTAATTTCAGTTATCTTACCTGTTTACAAACATAGCATTTAGCAGATAGTTTCTATTTCAGCAATAATACATTAAGGCAACTAAATATATCAAGTGAAAGTAGTTATTATGTGGAAATCCAGTTTTATTATCCGGTTTATTACTGACAGCAGTCATTTTTTTTAAATTGTTGCGTTTTACCTATTTTTCTGATTCTCTGTGTTTTTTGTTTTTGCACTGTGGTACAATTATTGAATAAGGTATATAAGCTTCACACTAAAAGATCTAATGACAACTTTGATACCTTGATTGAGATAGACAAAAGTAATCTCAATTATTTCATCGCTCTCCTTGAACAAAATAATGACAGTTACACAGATAACAGGGCTCTTTAAAGACCTGAGAAATGAAATCCATGTAACCCCACCATTAATACTGCCCTGCCATTGATCTGTTCGTCACATGCGTCACGCAAGCTCTAGAAGCACAGCCGCTCCATTCAAAATCAATAGTTAACTTAAATCCAAATGAGAGAAAATGTTTAAAATAATTAATGAGAAATACTGTATTTACCTTTAAAGTTGTCGGATAAAGGGGGCAACATTGTCATCCTGGATACTGAAGACTATTTTGCTGAACATAAAAGACTGCTAGATGACACACATTGCTATCATATTCTTGAATGTAGTCCAACGGTAGGCTATAAAAAAGAACTGACTGCCATTTTACAGAGGGGTTTAGACCATGATTTAATAAATAAACCGTGGCCGCGTTCTGTAGCATTCCGAAGATTTGCAAGAATCAAGATCATGTTCCAGGATGAACAATTGATGATCATGATCTAAGGCATTTTTCCTTTTAGCTCTGACAATCATATTGACAAGTAGTAGTAGCACTAGAAGGTTGTCTGGTGATGACTGATGATGCTTGCATGTAACCAGTCAAGTGAAGCAGCTACTACTGCCGTCAGTGATGACAAGATGAGTATTGCTTTGAATGGTGGTGATCTGAGTAATGATGACCATCTTTGCATGGTTTCGGAGATGCCCCGGTGCACTCCTGTATCTGAGAAGAGAATCCTTATCCTCTCGTTCTGTGAAGGGACTGCTCACGTTCTCCACCAGTCCAATTTTTTTGCGGATTTGAATCTACCTGAAATCAGCCGGTTCCTTTGGTCCGCAAATTTCCGAGGATCATTCTCAAAATGGCCAATCCACAATTTTCTTTAGAAAGAGATTTCTAATTTTATTAGCAGTTGCCAGTTATATATCTATAAGTCTCAAATAATGTTTGTGTGTGTATGTCTTCCCCCTGTGTGATTGGCCCTGTGTTCCCTCTGTGTCATTGGCCACGGATGCACCCCCCGCCCCCCTCACCCCACCCCTCACATTGCACCTCTTGCCCTCATTTGGATTAGGAATCTCACTTAGCAGGACCATCCACAACACTGCTACCCGCCACTTGGCCTAACCTCTCCCCCACCACCAACCCCCCTACCCCCGGTCACAACACTACCACCCGCCGCTTGGCCTCACCTCTCCCCCACAACCAACCCCCTCCCCCCGGTTACAACACTACCACCCGCCGCTTGGCCTCACCTCTCCCCCACCACCAACCCCCTCCCCCCGGTCACAACACTACCACCCGCCGCTTGGCCTCACCTCTCCCCCACCACCAAGCCCCCTCCCCCCGGTCACACCACTCTGTGTCCCGGTCTCCCGCTGAGTCCCCCTGCCCCTGGGTATCACCTCCACCTGCTCCCCCCCTGGGTAGCGCACACTCATGCCCCCCGGGTGTCACGCCCCCCCACTTCCCCCTGTGTCAGTCCACCCCGGACCCTGCCCCCCACCCCTTTCCCCGGTGCCCCTCTGTCACATGCGCACATGTGCTCCAGCGGCCTGGCGGTGCGTGCACACTGCGGCTCCAGCCTGCGGCTGCTCCCGCTCATCGGGCACTTCAGCCTCCTCCCATCGCCGGCTCGAGCCTGTTCCGGGTTGCCGTGTGCTTGGCGGCCTCCGCTGCATGCTCCGCCCCCACACCCGGGACCGACCGGTCAGAGCGCCCGGACAGGAGAGAGGCGCCTTCTGCACCGGTGGGAGCGCGGAGACTGGACGGAGTTGGCTGGTGTGTGTGTATGTGTGTGACACTGGCTGGGTGTGTGTGTGACACTGTGTGTGTGTGTGACACTGTGTGTGTGTGTGTGTGTGTGTGTGTGTGTGTGTGTGTGTGTGTGTGTGTGTGTGTGTGTGTGTGTGTGTGTGTGTGTGTGTGTGTGTGTGTGTGTGTGTGACACTGTGTGACACTGTGTGTGTGTGTATGTGTGTGTGTGTGACACTGTGTGTGTGACACTGTGTGTGTGTGTGTGTGACTGTGTGTGTCTCACGGTGTGTGTGGCACTGTGTGCTGCACGTGGGGGGAGGGGGGACCGGAGCAGCGCAGGGGGGGGGAGAATGACCGGACCTGCGCAGAGGGGGGGAAGGACCACAGCTGCGCATGGGTGGGGGGAGGCGGAGAGAGACGAGGGGAACGGGGGGGGGGGGGGGGGGTGGCGAGAGGAAGGAGCGGGAGGTTTTGGTCCCAGGCAGCGCCGGGTCTCTCAGCTAGTATATATATATATCCCCTCAAACATTCCTTAAAAAGAATTAGGGAGACATGCCTGTGCTGTAAAAGGAGCAGATGTGACTTGGAGATATGCTAATTTCTTATGCTTATGCTAATATGCTTTTCTAGGCCACAGCTCTAGCAGTGTGAGCAAAACCAGCTGATGGGTAGCATCATTGTCACATCACAGTCCGCATCATTGGTGTATCCTACTTTTGAGCTACTCACTGCTCGCACATGTAGCTAATCTAGCTTTTAGCATTTATCACAGGTTTCCTCCACAAGGAACATTGAACTGTCAACCAAGAAGTGGAAGTGGTTTGCTTTTAAAACAAGCAAGGGGGAGAGAGCATCTGCAGGTATATGCATTCATTTTGGTGCTACATGAAGGATATGCACAAATGTGATTACGGTATAACAGAACAGGGACAAAAATATTCACTGTGCCATCTGGCAGAGTGCAAGACACATACTGAATTGAAATACTTTATTTTAAAGTAAATAAAATGCTACAAACTGCAGGAAGTGATTCCACTTTCTTCACAACAAGTCTAAGGCACCATAGGAGTGGGGTATGGTGTCAGACCCAACAGGATCAGAAGTTGAACCCACACAACCTCTGTTATTAAAAACAACAGCTCTAGCAGTGTGAGCTAAACCAGCTGATGGTTAGCATGGCACACTGTCTATTAAAAGCATACCTAGGGATATCTATATTGTTGAATGTAAACTTGAAAGCACATCTCCCCTCAGGACTTTGCTGACTATTTAAAGGAAAAGGTGGAATCCATACTTCAGGACATCCCTTCTGTATCCTCCCATCCTACACCTCTTCCGAACTCTCCTCCTGCCTTCTTCGACTCTTTTTCTTCTGTCACACAGGAGGATGTATCGTTGCTGATCTCTTCTTCTACCTCTACCACCTGCCCTCTTGACCCCATTCCCTCCCATCTCCTTAAACCTAAACTCTTGCTGCTACTATAATTTCTACACATACACATTTTGAACTCCTTTCTCTACTCTGGTACCTTTGCCTCCTCCAAACATGCAACAGTTATACCATTACTGAAAAACAACAAGCTTGACCCTACCCGCCTGTCTCCCTCCTGCTTTTTGCCTCTAAACTCCTTCAACATCTTGTATTCTCCCGCTTGCTCACATTTCTAGCCACCAATTCTCTCCTAGTGTTATGGATTGCAGGTAGCTTAGGACATATAAAGCATAATTAATACAGGTCACAGGTACATATAGAGTACATATATATAGCTTAAGTACAGCTTGGAGCATATTGTCAATATCTTAGCTTTTCTGATCTTAGAAATAAGGGTTGTTTTTGCTAAGAAAAGGACAGGATATTTGTACATAGGTACAGAGACATAAAAGAGGAAGTAACTCAGGGGTAAACATGCTGCGGTCAAACTGTAATTCCTGCTGATAAACATCATACGTCAGTAGCCACAGAGTATGGTCAAATATCACATACGCAGCAAACAATAAGACTCCATATAAGTCAGGGTGACAGGTCATTGATTAGAACCGAAGTGAGAGTGGGAGACCACACAGATGAGACTTATCTGAGACTGGCTAACCTATCGTAATATCTTTTGGTTTGTGAGTATGACATGCATATTAACTAAATAATCTCTGCATAGTTAGAAATGGATTGTTACTGTTAGCTGTTAGCTTACAAGTTAGCTTGTTGTGATATTTCTGATTATTTTGTTGTGATACAATAAAACAACAAACCTTATCTTATACAAACTCTGAGTGACCTTTCTTTATAATAATCTCACAATACTCTTGCATCTTAGAGTGTGAACCGAGAATCTACAAGTACGACATCGTGGTCTGTGTTTTTGCTTAGTGCAGAATATAACTTACCACGAGGCATTACTTGGGAGAAGAAGGTTGGCAGCGAGCCCAGATTATGGCGCCCAACGTGGAGCTCGAACCCACGACCCTGAGATTAAGAGTCTCATGCTCTACCGACTGACTAGCTCAGTTGGTAGACATAATCTGTGCTTATTGTGTTCACATGGGATGGTGGGTATATATAGTAGCCAAGATCGCTGTGTTTGTTGCACTGCCTTGAGAAAGGTCCCCCTGTGAGGACCGAAATTTTGTTTTTTGTGCCACCTACTTCAATACAAGTTTTTTTTTTAATCACCTTTGAGTGCTGTCTCGTTCTTACTGCGTTGCTATGGCTGCACCTCTGCTGTGAGTGACACCCTTGTCTATATATATATATATATATATATATATATATATATATATTATTTTAAAAAGACAGCGCCTAGGGTGCAATGCAATCTAACTCATTAAACCAAACAATGTTTAAATGAAAAATCATAATACATATAATACAAGACAGATGAATACTAGCTATCTATTGTAAATTGTGTTATATTATAGAGCATACAGAACACCTACAAGCTCAAATTGAACCCCCAAAATACCCACAACATATATATAAGCATATAAGTTTCACAGAGGAGTGCTACTGAGCATGGCAATATATATTTAAAACCAGAGACATAACATAAAACACAGACAAAGCTCAGTGCACATCCAGAAAAACTTATATACGGTACAGTGCCTAAATATACATGTATAAATAACTAATAAATAAAATGGTCTTTTAGTTTAACATTTTGGCCAAATTGTTGTAAGCCCTTGAGCCAAACTTCACGGCACACCACGTGGTCTGCCGTGAAGTTTGGCTCAAGGGCTTACAACAATTTGGCCAAAATGTTAAACTAAAAGACCATTTTATTTATTAGTTATTTATACATGTATATTTAAGCACTGTACCGTATATAAGTTTTTCTGGATGTGCATTGAGCTTTGTCTGTGTTTTATGTTATGTCTCTTATATTATAGAGCTGAAGCTTAATCTAGTGAGATAAACATACAATATAAAATAAGTAAAAATACATAAAAAATTATGATAAAAGAAAAAATTTCCAAACCACACAATAAAGTTCAGTCACAGTGACCTATTAAAGTCATATTTATATATATTTATAACTGCTATGACAGGCATGTATGAATGGGTCGGAGATTTCTAAATGTTTGTTTTATCACAAATAGAAAACCTAAAGAGAAACAACAAGCCAAAAAGAAGGTGGGCAAGCGACATATACTTTCACTGATTTAACACTGCTTCTCTATGCTACTGTGTGTCCTTTATTAGGCTCCTGCTGGTATTTTTTTTCTAGGGGAACTGTGGTTTCTGCAGGCAGTAAAGCCTTTATGGGGATATCTCCCTAGGTACAGTATTATGCCACCACGTCTCATCCCTTTCACCTGGGTTGCACAACACAGTAGTGTAATAGTGATGGTTTATTAAAGATCAGGTGAGGAGTTCACAGAAACTAGGCCGGTGCAATAAATATTAAATACAATTATTGTTGCAATAAGTATGTCAACAACTGATTACAAATAGCCTTGTATGAACTTTTCCACAATGTAATTGTCAGGAAGTGCTTACCACAAACGAGGCGGGACCACGGTGCTGAGGTGGGAAAGGATATAACGCCACCCACAGCCACGAGGGCACGTCTTGAGAGTAGGATGGTCTGGATGTCCGGGCCGGGGCAGCAGAGGTACGGATAGTAGTGGGTACTGTTAGCCAAGTCTGGGGTTAGAGAGAGAGGCATAATCGTTTTACCGTATGCCGAGTTCAGGATGCCAGAAGTGCGGAGAGTCGTATTGCCGTATGCCAAGTTCGGGATGCCAGAGGTGCGGAGAGTCGTAGAGGAAGTCGGTTCGGTACACAAGGAGGACTGCAAGACAAGACAAGACAGGACTAGGGAGGCAGAGAGTGATGAGAACAACTAGTTCTATGCTCAGCCGATGAGTCAGTGAAACCGCAGGGTATATATAGGTGAGGGGGTCCAATGGCAGGGTAGCAAGGTGGGGGTGTGTGGATAGGCCAGGCTACGACAGGGATAGGTCCAGATGAGCACCCTGGGGTGGAGCTAGGGATGACAGAGTAATGTGCCTGCATCTGATTGCACAGTGCCGTCCGGGTAGTTGTGCTTTTAAGAGGCTGGAGCGTGCATCAGTGTGTGGCCGCACCACCGCGCGAGTGGCCGGGTGCACGCCCAGAGACGGCATTATTTGGATGACGCCGGCGTGCGCGCGTGCGCCTTAGTGCGGTGGCGATCGGGCGGCCTGGAGGGAGACAGAGAGAGTTGCACGGGGGGACCTTGCGGTGATGCCGGTGAGTGGGGAGCACGCCGAGCGCTGCATGACTCCCCGGTTGTTACAGTAATATTAAACACCTGTACTTTCAAGAGATGCCATATTAATAGTAGGAGGTCACTTTAATATACATACAATATTAAGGTTGTTTGGTACACCAAGATAATCTCTTCAGCAATTTGAATGTCTTTGGAATGTTGGGGCCCAAGATAAGTAATCATCCCAAAAGAATAGTAACTACCCTTGATCAAATAGAAATCTTGATGAAGTCCTCTGAATGTGCTCTAACAAACCGCAGTTCTTTTGTAATAATGCTCACTCTATAAACAACTCTCTGCTACAGTATAACTGTCAGTAGTGCAGTAGTTGGCTCAGCTTCAAATGTCTGCACACTGAACCTTGTTATTTGGCTCAGTTCCAACGTGATATCTCAGTGATATCCTATCGTCAGTTTTATATATATATATATATATATATATATATATATATATATATATTATATATATATATATATATAGATAGATAGATAGATAGATAGATAGATAATTACAACAACCAGCACTCACATGTCACAAGGTATCCAGATGCTAATCCCATAAAAAATCAAATAGATGAGATATTACCAGATGGAGGTCCAGCAACAAAGAGACAGCACACCAGGGGTATATTTAAAGTAGTATGTATTGTAGAAACATACAGGCACCTCAGCCAACGTTTTGGTCTGCAGAGAGAGACCTTCCTCAGGGCTGTGCTGGAAGGTCTCTCTCTGCAGACTGAAACGTTGGCTGAGGTGCCTGTATGTTTCTACAATACATACTACGTTGAATATACCCATGGTGTGCTATATATATATATATATATAGCAACTATAGAATTCAAGGCACTCACAGGCTCTTAATTAACCCGGTGTACCAAAGATACAGAATCAATATTTTTAGTTATTTAAAAAATAGAATTTAAAAACAACAAATCTATCCTTCCAACCTAGAGTCATCTTAATGAAAGAAAAGTGTCACTAAAGTCCATGAAAACAGTACCGCTATCCTTGCATATTCAGAAAACTAAAAAATAGCCTGCGCTGCAAATAGTAGTAAAAAATAGCAGAACCGCTGGGAAAAAAAACAATACAAGTTAACTAACACTTCCTACTAACATACAGTATACAGTACAGTAAAGCAAAAACCACAATTGTGCATGTTGAAACAACACAAATGCTAAGTAAAATGACTTAATGGGCTTCATTGATGATCTCAACTATATTTCATATAATATCAAATTGACTACATCTTATAGCCTAATTCATGTTGATTTTCTTGACCTTAGAATTGCAATTAACTCTAATGGCCAATTGGAGAAAGATATTTACCACAGACAACCAAAATGCCACATGTGCACATCCTCCATATACACAGATCCAAACTAGTCAGTTTCTCAGTCTCAAGTGGAACTACTCAAAAGCAAGAAACGTTTCTGAAGAGAACTGATGAATTAAAATATGACATGCTAGAGAGTACAGCAACAGGTGTATCAAACTAGGTTTTCATTGAGGTCGTGATGCTGCGTGAGAGTCATTTTTGGGCCCCTGAAAAAGAACCAGGACAGGAGAATGTAGTATAAGATTTATTGGCACTTTTAACATGCAATGGTCACAATTATGTGATATTTTGCAGACACACTTGCATACCCTTTTGTGAGATGCAAACCTGAAAGTGTTTGGTGAAAGGGTTAGTATGAACAGTAGACGAGCACCCAATTTAATTGATATTCATTGTCACTATTTACCTGCGACTCCAAAAACTTTCCTATCAGAAAGGGCGAAGAAAGGATCTCACAAGTGTGGGATGTGTAGTGCATGCAGATGTGAGGGCCACTGATGTATTTTTCTGACTCATCCGGTGTTCTGGACCTAGCACACCCTGAGAGATGTGTAGGGCCAGGCAGGTTAACTCAATCCCATATATCAAGCAAGGGAAACTTCTTAGCTGCTGAAGTGTTTATTTGGGGCAACAACATACAAATAAAAAAGGGGGGGGGAGTACTGAGGGAGCACTGGGACATGAGAGCAATGGAGGGGAGGGGGAGCTATGAGGGAAGTGGGCTAAATGCAAGAAATAGGGACTGGTGAAAATCAGTAACTTTACCAGGATAGGAGAGATGACTGCTCCAGGTGGCTGCTGAAACTAAAAGACGGCATACTGGTCTTGGCTGATGGGAATTAACTGGGACAATACCACCTGGCAAGGGGAGGGAAAGCAGTCCATTCTGGTAAGGGGGGTTGCCAAGGCAACTGGCTGAAGCCAAGAAACCCACAAGGGGTCGCAACATTGTTGCAACAGCTAGGCTGAGGAGTGCTGGCAGCCTGAAGACAGAAAGAAAACACAATCCTGTTCCAGGACATCCAGCACAAAACAATTCTTTATTAGAATGTTTTTAAGATGTACTGTAGGAGCAAAGGGGTGATATACTATCTGACCTGACCATGTAAAAAGATATAAGTAAGCATGATATTCAGCCTCAGGGGCGTAGCTATAGCCCGGGCAAAGCCTGTGGGCCCCTTCTCTTGGGGGGCCCACTCAGGGCTGCTGACAGGGGGGAGAGTCGGGCATTTGGCCCAACCGTCAAGACGACAACTACAGAAGTCAGGGCCCCTTCCTCCTCCAGTTCCCTTAACAGCAACTTGCCGGTGGATCGGAGCTGGGAGCTGAGGAGTTTGGAGAGAGCAGGCAGCAAAAGCTGGGTGCGGAACTGAGGCAGAGAGCTGCAGAGCTCTGCCCGCCCCTGCTCTCTGTGACAGGGGGAGGAGTTACTATGTGCTGCTGTGGGAAGGTATGCTACAGTATGTGGATTTGTTGTGTGGATTTGTGTGTCACTTTGCTGTGTGTGTCAATTTGCTGTGTTTGTGTGTCAGTTTGTTGTGTGTGTGTTTGCGTGTCAGTTTGCTGTTTGTGTGTGTTTTTGTGTCAGTTTGTTGTGCATGGGTGTGTGTGTTAATTTGCTGTGTGTTTCAGTCTGTCAGTGTGTACATATGCTGTGTGTGTGTTTGTGTGTAAATGTGTCAGTTACAGTTTGCTCTGTCAGTGTGCTATTTGTGATTCAGTGTGTCAGTGTGCTGTGTTTCTGTCAGTGTGCTGTGTGTGCCTTAGTCTGTCAGTGTGCTGTGTGTCCCTCAGTCTGTCAGTGTGCTGTGTGTCCCTCAGTCTGTCAGTGTGCTATGTGTGATTCAGTGTCTGTCAGTGTGCTGTGTGTCCCTCAGTCTGTCAGTGTGCTATGTGTGATTCAGTGTCTGTCAGTGTGCTGTGTGTCTGTCAGTGTGCTGTGTGTGCCTCAGTCTGTCAGTGTGCTGTGTGTGCCTCAGTCTGTCAGTCTGTCTTTTTGCTGTGTGTCTGAGGTAACCAATGATAACAATCTTTATATTAGAGCATTTTTAAAATAGTTTGTCATTCTTTACACAGTTGTTTATAGTTAACTGTATTAAAAGAAGTCACTGTGCAGTATACTGTACACCAGTGTCTTTCAACCACATGTGTGTGTGTGGGGGGGAGGGGAGGGAGGGGGGGAGAGGTTATTGTAGTGTGTGTGTAGGTGGTTATTCTAATTTGTGTATGCGGGGGGGGATTGTATATGTGGGGGGGAAAGTGTGTGTGTGTGTGTGTGTGCGTGTGCGCGCGCGTGCGTGCGTGCGTGTGTGTGTGTGTGTGTGTGGCCAGGGGATGGAGGGGGAAATTAATGTGATGGGGAGGATTGAAGAGCTGGATTTAATGTGGAAGAGGAGGGGGGCTTTTGAGTGATAGCCGAGGGGGGGGGGGAGTGTTAGAGGAAAAGAGGGAAGTGAGGAGTGGTGTAAGAGGGGGGACAGAAATAAATGAGGAGTGATGGGTGAATAGAGGAGAGTGAGGAAGTGTAAAAGAAGGGGGGGGGGGCTCGCAGGGGCGCCAACACGCGGGGGTTAAGGGGAATCTACAGAATATGTTCACTCATAATAGGACCCTGAAATGTTTTTGCCCAGGGGCCCGTACATGTCTAGCTATGCCACTGTTGATATTGCAGGAACTGAGATTTTGTGTGCTTGAACATAGCTGGAATATTACAAAGACACAAGTGTCAAAGAAATGTAAGAAGATTACATCTCCAGCTAAACATTTTTATACTTGTCATCAATCTGATCCCTCATTATTGATTGCCTTTGGGAAAGACAGAATCAGTCTAGGTATCGGGTGGTAATCTAGAGAAATGACTGGCGCAAAGAATGTAAATGGAAAGTACAACTTATTTCCCTGATATCAGCTGGTTTAAATGCTTCCTTGGGTTTCTCTTTTTCTTATAATTAATCATATATCTTGCGTGTGTTTTAATATTATATTTTATTTTTGAGCATGCGTGGTGTGTGGAAACTGGTGGTTGTTTCTAGATACAGAATTTAACGGGTTCATGATGTCAGATACCAGGAAGTATTTATATATCACTGGCAGCATCGTGGAAACCAGCCCCCAGAAGAAGTAGAACAGCGAAATGTACGCTGGGCTTGTGTTCGTCTTTTCCTCCCTCCCTTAGGCTTGTTCTATAGTAGGTGCGCGCCTGTGTGAACGTGCGTGCACGTGACACACGCTTTTTGTGTGCGTGTGTGTGTGTGTGTGTGTGTGTGTGTAGAGATTGTGTGAGTTAATAATGAATTAAATAATATTTTTAAAATAAAAAAAAGTTGCACAATAAAATTAATTGTTATTTATTTAACTTTGACACACACACACACACACACACACACACACACACACACACACACACACACACACACACACACACACACACACACACACACACACACACACACACACATACACACACACACACACACACACACACACATACATTACAGCGCCGGTAGCGGCGCAAATTCCTTCTTTTCCCCATCTTCTCCCCTGTCGGCTGGCTCCACACTCACTGCCGTGCGCGCACACGGCCCTATTATAGAAAAGAGCAAGCGCGCCCTCTATAGAACAGCCCTTACTGGCGTTTGTGCCAATATATGCATGGAAACTGGATAATGGTTAATCTGACTATGACTTTTTATAGAATATATTGACACCGCCTTAGGTCTTTTCTTTGGCTATCTGTTTCACAGTGAACTTTTTTTTCTGTGACAATATGTAATATTGTTTTTATGATTCGTTTTTTTTGGACTGTTTTTTGTGATAGTGTTTCGGAATTGCTCTTTTAGCCTAGTATTTGTATCCTTACATATCTGGTGTTGCATTGGATTTTGACTGTTATGCCCTAGAATTTAGACTATTATAGGAACTGAAAATGAAGTTAGGATAGCTATAAAGTGCAAGATGTGAGAAATTACATATATGAATGGTGGTGCTCTAAAGCAAGGGTGCACAAACTGGGGGGGATAGGGGATGCTTACAGACGCCCCACGTTCTTCCCCAAAGCATTTAAATTAAATGCCGGGGGAGAGCACACGAGGCCTCTGTAAATCCCTTGCCTGGTTTCCGGCAGCTTCAGGTGAGTCGCCATGGCAACGCAGCATCAAATGACGCAGTGTGGCCACCTGATGTTGTGTTGTCATGGCAACGCGACATCGCATGACGTTGTGATGTGAGAAGACGTCGGAGAACAGGTAAGAGGGGGGGGGGGTTGGCGAGAAGGCAGGGGGCGAAGACAGGACAGTTTGCGCACCGCTGCTCTAGAGTGAAGAGTGCTGCTTCTTGAGTCTGTGATATAAGATGTCCTCCTATCCAGTGCAGTTCAACTCCTGAATCAAAGGCAAATAGGTATGCAGTAATCCACTTCTTCTTTCACTTCTGTGAAACTCCCTGCTAAACTCCACTTTCTATGCCACTTAAAATGGCCACTTTAAGGTAGGCTGCTTGCCCCTTCAGTAAGGCTGCTCCCTCCCCTGTCACTTGCTATATAGGACTAAGAAGTCCTCTGATCACAATGAAATCTCTGCACAAACAAAGGTTACTTGTAATCAGACTGTTCTCATACCTATGTTAGAAGTTGGATTTGATAATATGTGAAGAGAGCAGAAATGAGTTACAGATGGGATTTAAGATTGCATACCTGTGTTAATATAACCACATTGTTCTTTTTCTGTTTTATTACCCAATAAAGTTGGCCCATTAATATTGGCTAGATTTGACTCTGATAACCTCGATGAGACAGAGGGAAAATAGGCTCATTTAACGTCATTAATTCCAGATGAAGTTAACCCTTTGTGTGTTGGATTAGTAGAACTATGCAACAAAAAAGAATGATCGTTACAGATGTATTTATTTTTTGAGGGTTGTGTGATATTACTTTGTTGCTTTTTTCAGTTTAGTGGATTAGGGTTTGAGTAAGCCCGTGCGGAGGTAGTGTCTATGGGCGGGCCAGTGACGTCACGGAGCTGGTTCACCCTCATTGGGCAAACCGTTCACGTGACCGACCCTGCGCGCGTAAACTAAAATTTGATTGTCGGCTACGCTTCCGCACGCTTGCAGAAGCGTTCGCGAGCCCCTGTTAAAGCCGCTCTCATTGCGGCTGCATGGGCTCGCTGACACGCGTGAGCATGGCTCAGCGCGAGTCAGCGGCTAAGCGCTTACCATGCCCGTGGCCTAAGAGCCCTAGCCTATACCATAGCAACTCAATAGGGTAACCCATTTAAAGGGCTTATTGATAATTTTGTGACACTATATTTGTGTTGACACATCTTTTTTGAGAGCACTAATGCAAGGGTGCGCAAACTAGAGGGCGTGGCCCCAGGGGGTGCGCAAGTTTTTCTGGGGGTGGGGGGAGTGTGGTGCTTACAGAGGCCCCACACTCATCCCCAAAGCATTTCAATTAAATGCCGGGGATCGCGTGCAAGGCCTCTGTAAGTTCCTTTACCTTGTCTCCGATGGCTTCTGGCGATGCCACGGGGTCACCTGACGCTGCGTGGCCATGGCAACTTGACGTCACAAGAACGCTGGAGACAAGGGAAGGAGGTGGGAGCGCGAGCAGGGGGGAGAACCGGCAGAGGGGTGCAGAGTGAAAAGTTTATGCACCCCTGGACTAATGTATAAGTTTTTGATCTTCATATGCATTAAAAAGAATTAATACACGTGTGTGTGTGTGTGTCCGTGTGTAACAGGGAATTTATCCCTGTTCAGAACATGCCACTAATCCAGCAGTGTGTTGGTTAATTGGATCCAGCAGTTAACCAACTTCACCTGGTTGATTAGAGGTTTGTTAGAAAAAGCCTATTCCCAGAGACAGGAAGGAGATTTTCCTCAGTACACAAGGGTGCTGACAAAAGGAAAGAGGTCTTGAGCAGAAAGGCTGTGCTGAGATCAAGGCACCCAAAGACCTATATTCCTGGACACAGGGGACACAGGAACCTACCAGAGACTGACATGAAGGGCCACCTGCTTTAAGGTATCTCTTGAGACTTTGGGGAATAGGGTGCTAATGGGATTATCCCTCCAGCCCTGGAGAAAGGGACTGGGGAAGTAAGTTAGCCCTTAAACAGGGATAGGCGTTTGTTGTTTTCATATATGTTTTGCTGTGTTAAAAGGGACAGGCGCAATAAAGCCTTATTTTAATTTCACCTTAAAACAGTCTCCATTGCATACCTCTGCACATGTCCTCCTACACCGTGTATGAGTAAATTCATGATCTAATACAGGGGAGCGCAATCTTTTTTTCCCTGTGTTCCCCTGCCGGCTGTTCCCCTTTCTCCGCCCCCCCCCCCCCCCACCTCTTACCTCGGCTCCGGCATCATGACGTCACATTGCCATGGCGGCGCATCTCCGGAGCCAAGGTACGTGCAGTTTACAGAGGCCTTCGCCGCTTCCCCGTCATTTAATTCAAGTGCCTTCGTGAAGCGCGCAGGGCCACTGTAAACCCCGCACCCCCCCGCAGACAATCTCGGGGGGGCGCCCCCCAGTTTGTGCACCGCTGATCTAATAAGTGCTGTGAATATATTTGTGTATGTGAATGTTTGATGCATTGTCTCCTGCAGTTTCCTCTAACTGCAGTGATAGGAGTTTGTCATAAAAGATATCTTGTTGTTCTTTCTTTACATCTGTGTTAAACTCATGGAATCTTTGTAAATCAGTATGGCTGACCTGTGGAAGAGAGGATAATTCTCTAAAACTTGTCTTACTGTATAATATCAATTGCTAGTCCAAATAAAAAAGATATCACCTAATACTGAAGTAATAAATGTAGCGCACTTTCTCCACCCCCTGAGAGATGTGTGGCTATGGTGTGTGTATATGGTGCAATACCTATGGCGCACAAGAGATCTGAGTCTCCGCTACTGGGAACCTGGGTTATACCGGAGTCGATGTTCTGTCGGTAGCGCCTCCACCTGTACAGGATTCTATGATGTAGAATAAACCCGCTACAGGACACGCATACAAGAAAACACACACTTATGAAAGATAAAAGTTTTACTGAACATAAATAACCTAGGCTATATATATAAACCACCAACCAGGCCACGCACGGTCGTACCCTCCAATGCTCCGCTCCCCCACCCAAGGTGTGTGTGACAGAGCTGCCCCACTATAGTGTTTGATTTGGTGCACTGGTGCGTGATGGGTACCTGCCAGGTGATGCCACAATGCTGGGATCCACGGATCCCATGTTGATACAGCGAAGCCTCTGCCTCTACGTTGGATGGGTCCCTCGTGGATTGTACCACCATAAACAATGTCTTTATTAATGTAGACCGATCTGTGTTCTGGACCAAAGGTCACAGCCACCGTGCGGCGTCTCCCTGTGTCCCTAACACTAATATAGCTAAGCAGGGCAGGGTCCCTATCTAAGGGGAAGTCCCTATCGCAGCCACAAACTATGTGGGAGTCGGGGGCTAGCTGGGGCATAATAGGGGGTATCTGGCCTAGTGCAGATGCCACTGACATCTGCACATATAACTTACTCCTTCCTTGTCCCAGCTCCAACTGCCACTCTCCTGTCAGCTCAAACTTCAAGCACACCCAAAGTTCCAATCTCCCCCCAGGAGATTCTAGCAGCCCTATTGGCTGCACTGTGTCGTGTATTGTGCAGCTCCAGGGGCTGCTGGAACCTTTGCATGCGCGAACCTTTTCTGCACATGCGAGCGCACAAACAAAATGGCGGCGCCCTTACCGACTAACCGCCTGCAGTGGAGGTGAGAAGAGCTAAAGGGAGGACCGGGCTACATAAAATACTCTTCAAACCTATCCCAGTTTCAAATTGCAAAGCCAGTATAACCAGACTCGCACTGATAAGAGTAAGAAGGTTGAAACTGTCTGTGATTAGGTTTCCTGGCTATGCACTTCAACCCAGGCTGTGGTGAAAAGCTGAGTAATGTGACAGGCATACACTTATAGGGGTCCATGTCAAAATGGATTTGAAGCAAAAGGTGACACTGTGTGCTCATTTGCATGTCATTTCCCAGACTCCCCTGTTGCAATATTGGTGAAAAGGGGGTATTGGTGAAAAGCAGGGTTGCAGACCTGTCCCCCCATATTCCCCCAGCCACACTGCCAGCTATCCTGTAATTCAAGTATGTACGGACTATTGCAACATTCTTTTCTGTTTCAATCCTCCAGAATTGCCTCTATCTGGCTTCCCGTTAACATGTCAATTAATAACCAAAGGATTCTCTTCATCACAGCTCTGCACTTGTCTGAACCTTCCTGTCACTTGCCTCTCTTGATTCCTCATGACTGGACTTTTTCTCATTCCACACTTCTGGAATGCTGCTCCTCTCCCTGTCCTCCAAGTGCGTTTATATTTTAACCATCGGTGGAAAGAACATACACATCACATATATTGAATTCATAATGTACTACATCTTTATTTCTTTCACTGAAACAACAAAACCAAGTGTCAATGTTACACTTTATAAATGAAACATTGTGGTTTTTAAAAACATGGCATTTACTTTAAACTTGTTACATTGATGACACTATACAGTACATTTCTCCTACAGTTCTCAATTATTGTGTGGTGCAAAATACTGCACCTATACAGGGCCATAGTTGCTAAGTGGTGATAGGACCTAAGATACCTTGGGTCCATTCATGTGAATGGCCTGCAATGCATCTTATGATTCAGCACAGCTTAGTAAATATGGGCCAACATGTAAAATTATGCAATAATCGTATATCACTTTTAAACATACTTCAAAACACATTGTACTAAAAGGTCTTCCATTGTATGGTTGGTAGCATATGATAGCATGTGCCAAGTGTATTTCAGTGTCTGCAAGAAGAAAGTTATTCATTGACTATTCAAGTGTAATTATTTGGAATATAAGGCATTTCAACACCTTCCTACTTAATCTTGATATGTTAAAAAAAATGCATTTAACTTCCCCATCTTATTCAGCAACAAGAATTAAAGCAACAGTCCCACTTAACAACATCTGTTGCAGGAGTGGCCAACTCCAGTTCTCAACGGCCACCTACAGGTCAGGTATTAGAGATATCCCTGCTTCAGCACAAGTGGCTCAGTCAAAGCTGCTTAAGCAGTCTTTGACTGAGCCGCTGATTGAGCCACCTGTGCTGAAGCAGGGATATCCCTAATACCTAACCTGTTGGTGGCCCTTAAGGACTGGAGTTGGCAACTCCTGATCTATTAGATTTCAATAAAGCAACAATGCTCAGCCTTGCAACACCTTCTTTACCATTCATACATTGTTTCATAGTTGGAGACAATTATAGGGGTTTAGTTTATCTTGGAGAAATTAGAGACTTTATAATAACAATATATAATGTGATATACAGTGCTGATTAGGCGTTAGGGCATTGTAATTAGCAGAGCAAAAACATTTTGCAATAATTCCAAATGTGGGTCAATCTGGGCTTATTTATAAAACCCTTTGTAAAAAAAATCCCAATTTAACATGACCAATAAAAAATGTCAACAAATAATATTCCCCCAAACACTATTGTTTTTTTTTCCATTTAGACTAAAATCTGCATAACAGCAAATCAAATGCCATTTTGTTTAAAGAGACATTTTTGGTACACATAAGTGGGGCTAGTGCTTCACGAGAGCCAACAAAACAATTGTAATTTCCTGATGTTTGTAAATGCCCGAGCTAGAAAGGTTAGAATTCCTTTATGTTCCTTTGCATTAGCATTGGCTCAAATTTGCATGTTCACATTTAGTAGACGTATTAATAAATTGTGTATGTATTAGAACTAATTCTGAACTAAGGAACTTGTTTTAATGTCTGAATACTGATCATGTATATACTGTATGTGCACATGAATACTGGTAATGGGAACACACACATATACAAATCATTGATAACAAATTAGACACGACACGTAGTGAAATTAATGCAAATGTGTTATGCTTAGAAATGAGAGCAATGAATAATGATAAATATATACTGTACTGTTTTAATAAAATATAGCAAAATCATAAACCTCTGAAGGAATATTTGGCTTATGTTAGAAATATTAATCTAAGTAGTATCTATTAATCTATTACCTTCTTTATAACAAATATATCCCACATAATTCATTGCCTGAAGTTACAAATATAATTTGTTTGTCGGGAAGAAAAGACATCTATATGCATAATAAAAAATACATAAAAGGACCACTGATTTTCAGTGTAAATATACTGTTAAAGTACTTTATTGTTGATTACTGTACATTCTTGAGAAGTGGTGGTAACAAATGGTAGACAGACATCTATAATTTCCGTTTAAACTCTACTGTCATATGGAACATTTCATGCTAACCAACAGTATAGACAGTCAGAGTACAATCAGATTTCAGAACTTTCTTTTGCAGTTTGTAATAATGTGGGGTTGACAAAATAATTTAGTCTGTGTTTTTTAGGGGGATCTGTTTGTGTAAGACAGAATTATAAAAAGAAAAGCTAAGAGAACTATTAAAGGTTATGTTGAACAAGACAAAGGTAGTGTAACATTCCGGTCAAATATACAAATATACAAATAAACATACAGGGAAATGTATAAACAAAACCTTTGAATGGAATTTAGTTTTAAGTACCTAATGAAGGACAAGGCAAGTCCATGAATGTTTCTCAATTTAAATAGTAGTTACACAAATGAAAAAGTATCACAAACAGATGTGTTGATACATTTTGTTCTATGCCATTTCTTTTTAAAAGAGAAAAATGAGAAAATAACCTAATAGTTCATGAAGAGAATTCAAGCTAAGACATTCAAAGTAAAAAGTGGACATTATGGTCAAAGTTATTGCATGAATGCATTTTGTACAGATGTAGAATTTATGGTTATGCATACACTGGCTGCCCCAAAGTTCTCATATGCCTTTAGTTATTTTAATGCCAGATTGATTATAAGGATTACATTTACAAATACTCTCAAGCCTTGATTAACTCCCGAGGGAGCTATCGATTAATTTTGTGATTCAAAAAAATAAATAAAAGACGAATACTGTTTAACAAAACAATGAGAAGATATTCTTAATATCTTAATATAGTATAGCAATGGAAACAATGAAAATGCCTTTTGGAACAGCCCTGCCTTCAGAAATTTGATCGAGTGTGATTTAAGCCTTAATTTAACCTGAACGTCTTAACAACTACATACATAAAAACAATATGTTTAGCAGTGTGCGTAGACCATTAACCGTCATATATAGAGCCATGTTTACCACTTCTTTTGAAAGGGAAAACAAAGCTAGTGTCAGAATATAGCTATGTAAAGAGAATATATATTATATACAGTATATATATATATTTTTTTTTTCATATGGAAAGCTTTCTATAAAACATATAAAAACAACCAGTGCTGCACATTATGTAAACTCACAAAGTATACTTTCAACACACACAAGAAGCATAAATAAAAAAGGACAAAAGCAAAACATGTTAAATACAGAGAAACTTGTACAATAGGTATTTGTGTTAAATAAAAATAAATAAGAAACATTACAACGGTTCACATACCTTCTCGTACAAACAATAAATTATTTTCTTCAGTGCTGTATAGCATTTATTTTATCGTGTAAATTCCTTAAAAAATAGTTTTTCCGTTAGTAAAAGATGTTTCCACATAGAGACTTTAGTAATAAAGGGTACATTCAGCAGAGGGTCAACACCCTATGCTCAATGCATTGAGTGCTGGAGCAACCTACAGTGCATTCCATACAAACAGGTCGCAGTCTCACTGCTTGTTAACATGTAGAGGAAATTCTTACTATTCTCTTCTATATACTATTCCTAATAATCCAGTATTTTTTTTTTTTTTTTAGTGTTTTCAGCAGAAACAAATTTTAAAAATGGGATACTCACACTATTCACGTCCGTAGTAATAATGTATATGTAAGTGTCCTAAAAATAATTCCCTTTTAATGCAAATATGTAATCTGCATATTATCTATAGTCACACAGCCCCATACTATAAACATTATACAAAATATAGTCATTGTATTACATCATTTTGAATGGAAACAATCCAGTGACATAAGAAAACACTCACATAGGCATGTGAGGAAATGGCTATATATTTTTTTCGTTCGCCAAAAAATGTATCAGACTGAACTTTTAACTGTGGCCTGCATGATGTTAAAAAAAAAGTAATTTGTTCACATAGATTGCACTACAACACTTGGAATATGCCGACATTGTTTCATCAAAAGCAGCAATTCCCTCGTTTTTATTTTTATATAGCTTCAGGAACTGTGGGTCCTGCTCATGTGTTTAGCTACTTTGTTGTCACTGAGCCAATTGACATTGATGGGATCATTGTATGAACAAGTACATTAGTGACAGTGGCCATTCAATAATGCTGCCATATTATTATCCCCAATGTAACCATAAACAATATGTATCTACCTTTTGGAATGGGTGTGGTCCATTAGTATACAACCTGTATAGTCAGGGATGTCTTTTGACTCAGAAAACTTCATACATGGGTACTGTTGCCTTACCATGGGATGTAACTGGCTGATTTGGTAAAGTGGAGAGATATGGGAAAATCTGTATGAAAGGGGAAGGCAATGTCCCCCAGAATTGGCCTTTAAATGCCTCTACAAGCAATACAAATATATGTGGGCCAAACAAGGTGCTAACTAAAACAGTTATACAACCGTTTCTGAAACTAAAATCCAATTTACTTAATACTAATCATTGTTTAATGTCATTGCAATGATGTAGTCTCACAATATGACCACTTTGGTCTTTCCAGGAAACCAAATGTTTTGGAGACACATTTAGTCCAAGTTTTCCCTTCCTATAGGTTCTCCGGGATGAGAATAAAAGGCTGTCAGCTGCTCCGTGCCAGTGAGCGTACTAGTGCGTTCCAAACCGCGTGAGAATTTTTGATTGACTTAATAGCTGTCAACTAGGAGAACTGCTGCTTTAAAAAGTTTTACAAATTAATACTATTTCTCCGTTATAGTTAAACTGAGAAACAAAGAGATTAAGTAATTTATTAATTATCACAAATAATGTCAAATGTTATATGGTAATTGAGCCCACAGAATTGTAGACCAAAAGTGGGATCCCCAATTTGTACCCTGCAGTTCTTCCTTTTCCCCTTTGGTTTATTAGCATCTATTTTTGCTGACGAATCTACAACACATTTCAAAGGAGGTAAAATCAATCATTATGCGGAATGATTTGCTCTCTATGTGAAAACAGACTTTTTTCAGTTTATTGTATTTTCGTCTGTATTGTATTTTCAGACCCTAATCTGTTTGGATATATTGGTTATTCAGTGATTGTGTTTAAAAGGTGTAGGTTCAGTTTAGAATAGGAGCAACACCCACATTTTGTACTTCATAATCAACTTATGACAATACAGGACTGTCTCTGGAAAAGCAAATAGCAATATTGAATAAAATAAAAAATACAGTACTGTACTTCAGCCAAAAGGGCTTGTAATGCTTGGTGTGCAATGCATTCAAGCCTATATGGAGCTAAAGGGGTTAAACGGCTTGTTCTTTTCTCATTACCACAACATTTTTACAGGATAAAAACTTTAGAAGTACAAGCCAATATATCAGAGTGAGCAGAACATTAGACATCTTACAGTCATCCTTTGATTGCTTTTGTTCTTAAATCAAAACTTGGATGCCTCCTTTCATATTTGTTTTTTTTTAAAAGAAGCAGCTGTGTACCTTTAACTTAGGTTGTTACATTTTTGAGAAAATGTTCTACAGAGAAGGCATCACATTTTCTAAAATGAAAATCTGCTGTCACATATTGTCAATCTGTCTGGAAAAATAAGTATTCTGTTAATGAACAGCAGGAAGCTCTTGTTTTCCAGTAAATATCTACAGCCGTTTCTGAAACAAATGGAAAAGCTCAGAACAGCTGCAGAACTACTTTGGTCAATCACTGTGCTTAAATAAAGAAGCAAGTGATATAAAGTGACATACCAAATGACACATATTTACAAACACCAGAAGTATAAGCTACTACATGCCATCAGCAAGTACAATTTGACAGATGCTCCTCAAGGCTTTCTTTACCAGAGGTAGGTTACACAAAGGAGACCATAATGAAACCTTCAAATATCCCAGGAACCTCCATTATTTGATTTCTTGCAATATTCTTCTTGACTTTGAGGGTTTGTAACAAAGTTTGTTGCTTTATGCAACACACATGTTTAATTCTAATATCATCCAAGAATGTCTTCATTTCATCCCAAAATACAGCCCTTCGGATGTTTTGGTCGAACTTCAACAAAGTCTTAGCCGACATCTGTCTTGCTAGATCTATTGTAATACAGTACTATCCCATTTAAGAAATTGCGACTCCTTTGGTTAACACTTCTTAAGCAAGCACTGCTTAAATGCCGATGGTCTCTGAGACAGAAGACATCCTTTAGCTAATTTCCCATGTCCATCTTGGCACTGAACAGTTCTGGTGTGCCAGCCGGTGTCGCATGTTCTAGAACAGGAAAGCCATGGTCCTGTCACCCACTGTGGCTGTGCAATCTTTGGAACCACATTGTTACTGTCACTTATGGTGTTTGTGGTTGGAAGTTGTTTTTTGGGTACAAAGAAACTATAACGCACATCAATTGGTTTACTTGGGTCTGTTGCAAGAATCTGTACTATTAACACTTCCTTTGTAGCCGAATGCCCCATTGTATGCAACATATCGTCTATGTGACTCCAGCCACTATAGTTCATGACGGTTCCATTCATTTCAATGATGGTTTCTGAGGTGGATATCATATATTTTCCATTTATTACATAGGCCCCTGTTTTCCTTTTTAATGCTAAGTAAGCAGTGAACCTAGTCTGGTCTTTGCTCTTGTATTGCCGCACTCTTATATGGGTGGCTCCTTCTGGAATCTTGACAATATCTGTGTAGCCTTTACTAAAAAACAAAAGTTACGGATGCGTGTTACTGATTATGCAGGATCAAAAACATTATTTTATGCAAAACACCACGATAATAATATACCTATGGTAAGCTGTGCAATTAAACATGTAAAATGAAAAGATACTATTAACTGTTAAGTTGACAAGGGCAAAAAATATATAGATAAGCTACAAGTCAAATTTCAGATCTTTCTTTTGCAGTTCATAATATCTTAAACATTTTCTACCTGGAGGTTTCCCCTACCTTTATAAACTCATTATCACCAAATTCACCCCTTTCTTTCACATAGTTTCTTTGTATGATGGGTACTACTGAATTTCAATTTTCTCGTATATTCCATTCCCCCCAAATGAGTGAAGCTCCTAAGACATAATAAGTTCTTTTTTTCTTTTGTCTAATAGGCATTTTATAGTTATAGTAAACGGCATACGTTTTACCAGGACTGTGAAGCAGAGTGCTACAAAGCATAAACAGATATTGTTTATAGTCTAATTTACGTGCTTTCCAGCATACAGAACATAAAGTACAAAGGACTCTGGGCCATCCCTTAAGGTTGGAGGAAAGGAGATTTCACCAGCAACAAAGGAAAGGCTTCTTTACAGTAAGGGCAGTTAAAATGTGGAATTCATTACCCACGGAGACTGATGGCAGATACAATAGATTTGTTCAAAAAAAGTTTGGACATCTTTTTAGAAAGTACTGTATACAGGGATATACCAAATAAGTATACATGGGAAGGAGGATGTTGATGCAGGGATTAATCCGATTGCCAATTCTTGGAGTCAGGAAGGAATTTATTTTTCCCCTTATGAGATAGAATTGGTTTTTTGTTTGCCTTCCTCTGAATCAATAAGTAGGTATAGATATAGGATAAAGTATCTGTTGTCTAAATTTAGCATAGATTGAAATTGATGGACGTACGTCTTTTTTCAACCTCATCTACTATGTAACTATGTAACTATGTAAAGCTACAACAATCACCTAGATCTGAAAAACTACTATTTGACTAATAAAAGCTTTGAGTACTAAGGAATGTTTTTAATGATAAACTTTGATTTTTATAATTTACGAAGAACAGCTTCTAAACATTACAGCTAGTTCTTATTCTAATAGATTACTTCATAGCCATTTTTCTTGTAGGCAATTGTTGTTGAGCGATTTTAATTTTCCCATTCTACAATCAATATGATAAACACTTATGGGGATATGTATAAAAGTCTCTTGGTTGCAAAACTGGGGCAAAACTAAATGTGAATGGTGCCAGATTTATCAAAGGATAAGGGTCCATATGATACAATAGGATTCTTTCCTATGATAAATATGGTTTGATTTAATTTCTCCGGTGTTGCCCCAGTTTTGCAGCTGGGAAACTGACATATAACTCATTTTCGGGGTAACTAATCAAAGTCTCCTAACTGCAAAACTGGGGAAAAATCTGCATCAAACTTATTAAGGAAATGTCTGTCAATTAAAAGCAACAAGTTATTTTTCTTTGACAAATCTGATGCAGCATTTTTGCACTAGTCTTGCCCAGTTTTTTGTTTTAGCCAGAAAAAGTTTATAGATAACCCTAAATGGGGTAAATGTATCAAGGCAAAAGTTGTGCAATTTCTGGAGCAAAAAGGGTGCAATTTATTTTACCCAGATTTGCCCCTTTTTGCCTTTAAACATAGGCCGGGATTTCAACATCTCTGATAAGGGATATAAGAGTTTGATCTCATGTTCACTTCCATTGACATGATTTGTAGTTAATGCAGGATCAAGCTCTAAAACCTGTTGTTGGAGTTTAATGAATTACCCCCATATACCCCAATGATTGAGAGGAAAGTACTAAGACAAATATATAGTGAACAAAATAGAATTGTTCTGGTAAAATTCCATAAGGGTCCAACAATGACATAGCAATACAAAGCAATACACATCCTCTCCTCTTGATTAGATAGCAAAGTAACATTCATGCATCTCCTGGCCTGCTGAGGTTTCTAATATTTCATTGCCCTGAAAGAGATCTGCATGACCCTCTGGAGACAAATGAGCTAATATTTCCGTACGCTATGTAATCTTTAGAAATCAAATCTTCCCATTCTCCTCTTGTCAAAAGTAATTATGTGTGGCATAAAAAAACGTTTAAAAAAAAAAGAGTAAGCAAAGCAAGATTATGTAATGTCCAAATGTATGAAACTAAAAACAAAGAACTGTCTGTACTGTAAAAGGCAAATAGTGTGATTAATTCTGAAGTCAGTTTGGATTCTGTAACCAGGGCTATTGTTCCGGGTGGGTCACAATGCACAGATGAGGTATGTATCTAATCTACTCTCTAGTGCAGACATCACCAAAGAAGCACAATGATCAAATCCTCTTTCATTAAAGCAACTGAACACACTTGTAATGATGCAGTTCCACTTGGTAACATTTGATTGAGGTTCATGAAACCTTTGTCGCTGCAATTTTCCTTTTCTGCGTTTAGTTATTATTTACCCTCAAAGAAATCATTATGGACGTAATATGGCAAAATACTTGCTTCAATTTTTTTTTTAAGGAGGACGCGCTACCAGATATGGTAAATAAATACATTTTCATTGGAGAATGTATTTTTGTAAATATGATTGTGTTTCTTTTCTAGTACAAACCAGGAAAAAATATCATTGATTGGTGTGTTGCGTTTTCTGTGGGGATAATTTTAATGTTTAGAGTTTGAAAAATAGTACAAAGTTGTTACATGCTGTGGTTGAGTATACTTTATTTCGGATTTAATTCTATGTGGGACTATACCACTCAGTGTTAGACAGACATACGGAACATGGCTCCATAATGTAGTTGATGTATTAACAAGCAATCCATTGTTTATCTAGTACTTTCATATAAAGCTTCCGTTGTGCAGCGGAAGTGTACCCAATTTACTCACAAATTTATCCTAATCCTCCTGGGAGAAAGCTTGGATAATTTGCCTTTTAACAAGCATTTACTTTTACTTTGTAAAAATAATAACATTCACTTATTTGCATCTGCTTTATAACTTCCAGCTCATAGATCCTTGCATTGCTGTTAATTATCATTTTAGACACGACATTAATGCACAGTGAAATTTAATACAAATGCTTTCCAAAGGCACATCTTCATGTTCAAAACGTTATCCATCTCCCTCAAAAATGAATATGCAGCAATAAGAAACGTTTCTTTTTAACTGTATTCTAACCATTGGAAGGCTCTTCTACTTATAAAATGTATATGCTGTACAAGATATACTTCTAGGTGTCAGATTTTGGAAAAACATGCATAAATCTCCCAGATGTAACCCCTTAAGCATGTCACTTGCATTAATTTGCTTTGGTCGTAAGAGGGATTGCTTCGTTCAAGCTAATTTTCTTTAGAGAAGACTAGCCCAGCAGATAAAAGCCAGCTCTGAAATGTTGATGCAGTGTTTCCTGTTCAAGTTGTCCTCTAATTTAATAACAATAATAATAAATAGGAGAGTCCAATCTGATAGTTATTATTCATTTCTATTTGAATAGGCCTAAAGTACTTTGCTGTTTGGCTGTGCTGCTCAGCAGATGTACATTCTGGCACTGGGGTGTGCATACACTGCAACATAAACAGAGCCATAACTTACTGTATGATGTGATCCATTTAATGACATTAAAAGAATGTAATTTCTGCGGGACCAACAGAGAAAGGGTTAGAGCAGTGGCTTTCTTTCACCACATTAGGCCTACCAGAGCACAACCCCCAGTTTTACATATGGAAATCTCCCTTCTGTGACGGTCCCTGTTCTTTCCACCATAGTTTCTGAAATGTGGATAACAAAGTCTAATCTTATCAGCATTGAGAACGGGACTCATATCAACATTCCTGTTTGATGTTGTTGGCAATCATGTTCCTTGCAGCTATATTATTCTTCCTTCTACTGTAGTAACACAGGGCACAGTGACAGTGGAACTGGAATCTTCTGGAGGTAAGACTGGTGTGGTTATGCTGCATGAGACCCCTCCGCTTCATTCAGAAAGTGTACAAAACACAAAGTTTTTTTGTTTTTTTTGGTAAGTTTAATTTGTTTGTATATTTTCGGTTTAATTTTCCTTTACGGTGGAACCATAGAGGGTCTGGGAAGTTGAACCACAGTTGTTTAAAGAAAAGCTCTGCCGTTAAAGAGCTAACTGTTTTACTGTCAGTAATGTCTGTAAGAAATGTGAGGAATATATTTCATTTTATTACATTTAACACTAATCATTACACACACAAAAATATAATTAGGCCCAGACCCACAAAACGGTGTTAAGCTTTAGCACACCTCAGGTCCTATTCCTATGAATGGGGGTAAAGGCATACTAAATCTTAGCACCCTTTTGAGGATCTGGGTTTTTATAGTTGTACTTTTTTTGTCCCATTTGTGTCAAAGTACCAAGAAATTTGACCCAGATCCATAAGAGAGTACTAATCTTTAGCATGACTTTACTCTCATTCATTAAAGCTTGGCACCGTTTTGGGGATATGGCCTTTGGGGGCTAAAGTATGTATTATATCAAGGAGCAAAGTTGACCCAAAACCAGTCTTGTTTCATTGTGTTTCTTTATGAGGTACCTTTCTCCAACTTTGTCCTCTGTGTGTTGTTTCAATTTGAGTGTTAACATGAGGTGTTAGGGAGGAGGACTTAGATGCACATATAATGAGATTACAAAACTTCCCTGACTAACATACTGTGTGAAATGTAAGGAACTCTTACATTTGAAGCAACCCCGTGATAATATGGTGCATCATTGTGGTAATTACAGATGTGTTAACCCAGTGGTGCTCAAATGCAGCCCTCAAGACCCCCCACCAGGTCAGGTTTTCAGTTGAAGACTGAGCCTCTGATTGAGCCACCTGTGCTGAAGCAGGGATATCCTGAAAACCTGACCTGTTGGAGGGGCTCGAGGACTGGAGTTGAGCGCCCCTGTTTTTGCTGCTGAGATTTGCTTCGTGCCAGGCTCTATCAAACTTGCCCAAACAAGTTTACATCAGTTTCGATCAAACTTCTGGCTGCGAAAGCTCTAGCAAAGCAGCCCACATTTGTAAAAAATCACTATTTTGCTTAGCAAAATAGCAACACCGTGCCTTTTGAAAAAAAAAATATATATTTTAAAGTTTGATGAAATGTAGAAAGAAAAACTAATCGAAATTCATGGAACATGCAATGCCCATTCACTTTTAGTGTTTTTAAGCAAAATTGTTGGATTGAAGCAAATGTTTTTGCCTGAGCACGTTCAACGTTTTGCATATCTCTAATGGATCAACATAAACATGTATTGCACATTAAGTGACATTTAACCATGCATTATTTAGCAGTCACTCACTTGGTATTGTTACAATAAATATTTATTTCCCTTAAAATACGTGGAATTAGTTGTGTTTATATTAAAATGCTGTACACAGATTTGCTTTCTGTCATCAAGCCAATCTTCAGTTGTTATTGTTTGTTCAGGAAAATGCTATAATATAAATGCTGATTATGCACATTAAAGCAAAAGTCCACCAATATGAACACTGACATGCATTTCTTATCCAATTCAATGACAGATGTATAGTATGTACAACTTGCTTTCTTATGACTAGAGATGGGCGAATTTGGATCCGCAGCGGATCAGTCGGTTCCTTTGGTCCACGGATTTTAGCGGATCAATCTCAAAAAAGGCCGACGCGCGCTTTGCAGATTTTTTTTATTATTATTGCCAATACACTCCATGGATTGCACAATACGTTGACGGAGTGGCAGAATCCGCAGAGTGGATTCTACAAATCCGTCAACGAGTGGTATCCAATGGCGATTTTAGTTGAATCCGCGCGGATTAAAACCCTACCAAATCCGTTTGCGGATTTTACATCGCGAAACGGATTTTGGTGGGAGAATGCGAGAAAATCCGGGAAATGGATTTGGGCAGATTCGCCCATCACTACTTACGACTGATTTTGTTTTGCAGTTTTCACTTAATTGTACCATTATTGCGAAAAGTCTACATTTCTTGGGAAGGCAAGAAAATATACTTAGGTGCAGATGTGCGAACATCTCCAAAATTGCTTTGTGAACTATTAGGGAAAAACTATCGACTTTCTCCCACTTTACAACATTTTTCGAGTAAAAATCTTGTCAAATTTTCCCTGATTTTGAAATTCAGCACAAACAAAAAACAAAGTTACTGTAACAAAACACTGCTGTGTAAAAGTATTATCCTATGTACAATTTCTGTCCACCACAACCTAGATTTCATGGAAAGCTTAGTACCTTTTAGTAGTGTAGGTGCCCATAACTTTGGTGCAGCTGGAGTTGTCGCCTCCGCAGACACCGCATTTGTCAAACTGGAGCTTGGAGCCGATAATGCCATCACAGCCAGTGCGCACACATTTACCCCTTACACAGATGGAGTTGCTGTAAGGTCTACATTCGGTGCCATCAGTAACCTATGGGGTTAACAGGAAGATGGGAAACTTTGTGAAAAAGCAAAGCAAAAAAAGTTATTTATATTCCTTCCATGCATATACATAATTGCCGTGGAGAGCAGTCTTATTCAAAACGCAATGGCTCATGCCTTTAAAAAGCATGTTGAGATGTAGAAAGCAAGGTGACATTTATTTTCTGAATAAAATCATAAAAAAGAACTCTTACTATAATTCTGACATTTCAGTCTGATTCTCTTTAATGCAGCAAATCACGCCATTTAATTATTCGTATGCACTTTAGGAGACCTTTCCTTGCCGTTATTTTAATATTCTAATGCTCTTTTCAGGAGATCTAAGTGTTTGAAATATTAAGTACGAGGGAAGTTAAAATGAAGCTCCCACTAGAGCCCAGTTCAGATTGAAGGTTATCAAAGTAACCTCGGAAGCTAGAGATTTAACAAAAAAACATGATTTTTAACACTCATCTTTATTTATTTGGTTGTTTTTTTTAGTTTTGTTTTTAGAAAGGAGCAACACATATTCAGGGGACAAGATACTGGTCTAACAGTATAGGGCCTATTCTGGCAAAGTGTGACAAACCGCTTCTAAAGTGCTCTCTAGAAGCGGATTGGCATGCTTTACTATTCTGTAAACCCTTATCGCATGTCCAAATCGTGTGTAAACGGCTTTTTTAGAAGCGGGTTCACTCCTGCTCTGACAATCCCATCAGTTTGTCAGAAAAAGAATCAAACTCCCATTTTATGCACACACCTGTATTTTAGTAGCTCCGTTATGCAAACCGCTTCTAACAAATCCCATTTTTTTAACACCACTTAAAGAGTGGCGAGATTGGTATTGCAAGTGTAGCCATGTATCCTCTTGAATACTAATCTGCCGTGCCAATCACATAAGCCCTGGTACCAGTGCAGGCAGTGTTAGGGTTAATCTGGGTTTTCCCCTGCAGTAAGCATCTTCCCTTAGTGACAGGGGGGCTGAGCCTAGGGCCAGTGTTCTACCCTATCAGGGGTTCAGACCTAAGACCTTCACCCTGGGTACAAAAGGAGCCTAAATGTAGTGGTTGTGGATCTGGTACCTGGAGAGTTCAGAGTGTTGGAGAGACCCTCTCCCTCAGGAGAGTGGGGTACTACCCCATATTCCACCAGGGAATAAAGGAGCTAAGATAGACCTTTGGGGCCTCAAGCTCCTTGGGTTGAGTCCAGGGACTCATGGAAGAAGTGTACCTGATGTACACTGATGAACAATAAAGATCTGTTCCTCTTTTATACTCCAGCTTGAAAGTGCAGTTAATCAGGGGGAGCACCGGAGGGTTTTCCTGCAGGGACTGCACCCAGTGCCTTTGGGGCCTGCGAATAATAGAGGCGTTGCACAAAGAAAAGAACTGAGAAGAACCCTAAAGCATGTCCTGTTCATCTCCACTACCACAGGTGGACACTCAGTATCCTGTAAGCCTATCAGGTGAACAGCAGAACAAATCCTGGTAACAGTGAAATCTCCCAGTGGGTGAGGGAAAACCTGTTACACAAGTTATATCTACAGCCTGAAATATGGCTTTGGCTGAGAAAGCCAAATGCATAAATCAGACCGGGGATGGAGTTAGCACAACCTCAGGTCATTCCGCTTCTAAAGCAAGAACAATCTGTGCAGTTCGTCACTTTTTAGAAATGGTTTAGAAGAAGCAGTTTGCAATAGAGAATACCGTATTTTCTCACATTTCATTCCGCTACTTCTGCACATTCCAAGGCCCTATGAGTTAAACTCCTATAGGCTTCTGAAGGGAATTGCTGCTTTAAGATACAAATAGTTCTTTAGAATAATATTGTTGAATATGTGTACTCACGATTTATACAATTTACTGAACAAAATTGTCAATGTTTCGATCAAACACAGGCGTTCCTTATTCTTCTCAGTAAGGTTCACGTTGGAACGAAAGACTGACAGTTTTGTTCAAACAATTGTAAGCCCCCTTTCGGATTACAATGTTCACTTAGGAGTTTAAGGGTCTTAAGGGGTTAACACGATGTTCTTAGAACGTGTAACGCCCTCTCTTATCACATGATGCAGTGACTAGACAGAAACCTAGCCACACCCACCTTCTAGAACATTTTTTTTCCCCTGCCACCTGGTGTAGAATATTAAGTATAATTATAGCCACTCCCACTGTAGGCATGGTGACCTGTGATGTCACTAGTTTATATATATATATATATATATATAGCTGTAGAAGCTTCTAGGTTCAGGTTCTCAGGAGGAGACAGAGAGGGGGAATCACATTGTATATATTCAGCCTAGTTTAAGTGTGGCTACATGTGTCAGAATGTATGGTCACCTCTATTGTTTTTCTGTACCCAGAGATGAAGTGCATGAAATGCACTATTGGTGCATGAAATAGCTGGCCAATCCCTAGCTACAGTATGTTGGAAAAATTGCATAGCTGCGTAAGGTAAACCTACATATGTGTTCTTGATTCTTGTCTACAAGTATCCATGTGCATACTGTATGTGAAAGATTGACATAGATGCATTTTATAAAATAAAATTGACCTTATAAAATTACCTTTTGTGAAAAAACAACATAGTATCCTGTTCCTTTAGCTTGGCAGATAAGCTTGCACACATCTCCAGGCTGCACTCCTGCATACTTAGGGACCCACTCAACAAATGTTTTTACCCCTTTAGCATCCGATTGATAGCCGTTTCTTGCTTCACATTGCTGTTGCCGTAACGAGTTTGCTTAAGAAATAATAACAATGTTTAGAAGTGCTGTGTTGTTTCCACTTTCAATCATGATAATTTCCATGTCCCGTACTTTAGGCAGTGGTTTTCATTAATGCAACTCTAGAGTAACTAGTGGATTGAAAAGATTTATGAAATAATGAATGGGCAACACTAAATAATAATGTATTATTTTAAAGGATTCAGACATAAGTATATGGACAATGAAGAAAATTATAAATCTAACCATCAAGATTGAAGCAAACAAATTGTAGATGACGCTATTTTAGGGCGTTTCCATTGTTAACATATTTTGCTTGTTGTTGGTGTGCACTCCTTTCAAGGTCCATATATATTTATAAGAAGCCTCATCTCCAATGAATTTTATTATGCAGAAGTTTTTAGAAAAGGCAGAACTGCATCTAAATTGACATTTAATTCCCCCTGCCTCCCCCTGATTTGCATCCAAAACAAAACCAATCCATATGTATTTATACCCAGAGACATGGTTGTACGGCACTGCCATCCACTTCTTCACCTGCTGCCCTGTAAGCCTGCTAACATACTACCGGCATACCCCGGTTTAAGGACACTCACTTTAAGTACACTCACGAGTAAGGACATATCGCCCAATAGGTAAACGGCAGCTCACGCATGCGCCTGTCAGCACGCCCTGAACAGCAATACCGGCTCCCTACCTGTACCGAAGCTGTGCGCAAGCAGGGAGACTATAGAGCCTGTTACACATGCGTTATTTACATCAGTTATGCACGTATATGACGATTGCCGTACAGTACATGTATCGATAAGTGGGGAAAAGGTAGTGCTTCACTTTAAGTACATTTTCCCTTTACATACATGCTCCGGTCCCATTGCGTACGTTAATGCGGGGTTTGCCTGTACTTAGATTTTAGGTTCTGTGGTGGAGGGAGAAGGAGCGGCTCAGTGAGCAAAGACACTGACTGGCACTGAGTTTGAAGCAGGGGAACCTGGTTAAATTCTTGGTGTCGGCTCCTTGTGACCTTGGGCAAGTCACTTTATCTCCCTGTGCCTCAGGCACCAAAAAACATAGATTGTAAGCTCCACGGGGCAGGGACTGTGTCTGTAAAATGTCGCCGTATTGCGCTACGTAAAGCTAGAAGCACTATACAAGAACAAATTATTATTACAGGGTAGGGATCCCCTGTCGTATTGTTGACTTTTATGTTTGTTGCACTTATTGTATCATAATTGTGTCTGTTATTTTATAATAAGTTTGTAATGCTCTGCATACATTTGCTCTATATACAAATGACGCATATAGGAGTTTCACAACTTCTGTCAACAAATACAATTTTTCTCCTCCTTACCATTAGCTGGACATGGAATAACATTACAGGAACGATAGATGGCTCGCTTTCCTGTGCAGTATCGCCCACTGTTTCTTGGAGCAGGGTTATTGCAGTGGCGATAGGCAAACTGAACTCCTCCACCGCATGTTCGAGAACATTGTCCCCAAGGACCCCATGAGCCCCAGTTACCATGACTAGAAACCTGCAATGTACAGACAATCTTTATGAGTAAATGCCCACTCATTTTTTAACAGATAAACATAAAAAGATATACATATATACATTTCATTCTCACTACCCATTTCTTCTCTCTGAGGTACAAGTTTGAAAGCAGATGTCTGTGGTACTTCAAGACTCTTAAGTGGGCAACCTCAAACAGTGGGTGGTGAGGTCTAGTTGGTAGATGCAAACAGGGACAATTTTGTGTGGTGGGTAATATTGCATGGTAATGATAGCAATAAGCATGATTGCAAGATTGAAAGAAGCCTATACACTGTAGAATGTAATGATTGGCTAAAGTAGTAGGAGGCAGGTACAGTAAGCTCATGGGACATCACTCTTGTCCTGATATTGAGTTGGCCAAAGTCTTAGCCTACAGCTATAAAGGTGGAATAGAGGGGCACATGTTCACAAGGATATTAACTGTCAGATGGAAGTGAGGAAATGCATGATTGATAACATAATAAAGCAAGCCAGATTGGGGTACTAATTATTATGGTCTGCCTGGCTGTTTGGTAGCTGTCAGCCACTGTGTGAAATTATTTGCAAAAGGAAGTTGTTTATATTTTATATAGCTGTAAAGGTAATGTTAGAAGCGCCAGGGAGTTCAGAATGTTAGTTACATAGTTACATAGTAGATGAGGTGGAAAAAAGACGTACGTCCATCAAGTTCAACCTATGCTAAATTTAGACAACAGATACTTTATTCTATATCTATACTTACTTATTGATCCAGAGGAAGGCAAACAAAAAACCCCATTAAGGGAAAAAAATAATTCCTTCCTGACTCCAAGAATTGGCAGTCGGATTAAATCCCTGGAACAACATCTTTCCCATGTATACTTATTTGGTATATCCCTGTATACCTTTCCCATCTAAAAAGATGTCCAACCTTTTTTTGAACAAATCTATTGTATCTGCCACCACAGTCTCCATGGGAAAAGAATTCCACATTTTAACTGCCCTTACTGTAAAGAACCCTTTCCTTTGTTGCTGGTGAAATTTCCTTTCCTCCAACCTTAAGGGATGGCCCCGAGTCCTTTGTACTGCCCGTGGGATGAATAGTTATTTTGAAAGCTCCTTGTATTGTCCCTGAATATATTTGTATATAGTTATCATATCCCCTCTTAGACGCCTCTTTTCTAATGTAAATAAATCTAATTTAGCTAGCCTCTCCTCATAAGATAGAATGTCCATCCCCTTTATTAATTTGGTGGCTCTTCTCTGCACTCTCTCTAGTTCCATAATGTCTTTTCTTAGGATTGGTGCCCAAAATTGTACTCCATATTCAAGGTGTGTGAAATCTCTTCCTATAATTAGATTATAGCCTGTTGGATATATATATATATATATATATATATATATATATATATATATATATATATATATATATATATATATATATATATATATATATATATATATATATATATATATATATATATATATATATATATATATATATATATATATATATATATATATATACGATATATATACACATATACACACACACAAAAAAAAGAAAATCCAGATAAATACACAATGGTATCTAATTAGTTCCCATTGAGAGTAATGACCTACAGGTCTAAGAAGCTCATATATGCAGCATGAACATGAAGATACACATGGTAGAAGAAAACTGCTGTGAGAGCCTATCCTGTGGCAATATGCAGTTAAAGGAAAGCATACATAAAAGGATGAAAAAATCAAATCCCTATAATGAAACAAAATAGCCAGGAAATGCCTGCAAAGAGCACAATATTAAGTAAGCAGGTGGTGCTTAATAATCAGAGCACATTCTCTAACATACTTGTGAATGTAGGGGGTAACCAGGCTTTTCAATAAAGGTCAAGCCCGGTTTGGCTTACCCCTGATCCGTCCATAAGGGTCCAAGAGAGTTAGCCCTTGGGCCCAGTAACATTGTACTTATCCAAGGTATTGTATGTATTAAAAGTATTTTTTTGTGTTTTTTCCCTTTCCGGGCATGCAATCAAACGGATTTCTGGTGCCTGAGTTATAAAGGGGATTTTGCGGAGAAAGTGGTGTCAGAATGGGCATATCAGGTCAGGGAACAGAGTTACCAGTTCCCTGATGTTGAATGTATCCAACATTCATGCCTGATTTTCAGATATATGTATACATATAGCCCCCGGCAATACCTTCCCTTAAAAATATAACTTACCATTAGGGTACCCTGCTTTCGCATAGCTCAGAAAGGTGAATGAGGCACAGGGATGGACAGGTATCCCTGTAGCTGAGTGAATCCCTAGGTTAAGGGTGGTACCCCAGTTAGTGCCAAGGTATCCCAGAGCCTGTATTGGGATTGTGGGTGCCCCAACCGAATATGAGGTACCCCAAAATGTATGCTGTAATAAACTATGACATGGTGTTTTTACATTTACTATAAGGCTCTATGCAGTAAGCCTGGCCATATGTTTAAGTTGCCAGCTTCAAAGAGGAGACGGGATCTTGAGAGGTGTCGGGGTGCTAAGTGGTTGGGGAAGGGCGGAGTACTGAGTCCAGAGAACAGAGACCCCCTGTGGGGGGGGGGGGAGAGGGGGGACCTTCTGGTCTGCTGGATGCAGTGGCGCCTGCACAGCAGGAGGCAATGGGCTGGGTAAGGAAAAGATGGCGATCGTAGGTGCTTTTCCTATTGACCAGAACAGATGTCCCGCCCATGGGGCATCCCGAGCTGGTTCAACATGCCCCCTGCCTCTGACATCATCAGCAAGATGAGCCCTGTGTGGCTGAAAGGCTCTGTCCATGTAAAACAGTAGTCTCTAAAAGGGGCTGCTGCAGATCATTTGTCTGCTCTCTCAGTCTTCTCAAACTTATAGATAGTCTTGGGACTAGTCCAGTTGCACTGGTAAGGTTCCCATGGGCATTTTGATGCCAGGGAATTCCTAGCCAAGCTGAGGACTGGTTCTGAGGAGTGAAGTTACCTGTTCCAGGCTTATTCCAGCTCCGTGGAGTGGACAAGGTAAGCCTTTGCTGAAGCAGGTGCCTTGCACCTTGGGCAGCCTAGTTTTAACCCCAGACCCAAAGTAAGTGTGTATATTCTCTGTATTTTGTATTTCTGTGTGTTTCCGAGGTCTTATCCAAATAAACCTCATTTTATTTCATTGCCTTGTTTTGCCTTGTGATCGATCCCTTAAATTTAAATGGTGTTAAAAGCCCTGGGCTACCGTGACAGTACTAATACTAGTTGAGAACATGTCTACTCCTGGGTAGTTGAGATTGATGAATACCACAGTGGTTAAAACCACACTTTGAAACATGAAAGCCACAAGAAAAGGTAGACACATGTAATCTCCAACGGAAAGATAACTTGTAGCAGTTGTGTGTCAACACGGTTGCTGTCTGTATGGCAGATTTTCTAAGCGCTGTTAGCATATAAGAATGTCAGTAGATATAGTCCCAGACATATCTGTGTAGTTTTAGCGGGGATTGGCAAAATACACTTCTTCCATGCAGCAATAATATGTTTGTAATAAGAGAAAGTTGAAGTAGTGACAATTAGAGTGATAGCGGATAGCAAGCAGGTTGTATGTCTGGCTACATGGCAGAGCAACACCTTGATTGGCGATTGAGTGAAAGTGAGGATAAAGGTAAATTAATCCATATCACCAAATGTGCTCCATGCACCAGATACGCTCCGCTCATCTGTTTGCCAGCCCTGCGCAATCAGCCACTTGTCTCATCAATGCAGGATGATTGTGTTGAAAGGTAAGAGGCTCAGTCCTGGATTGCTGCCTATCAATCTCAACTACCCAGGAGTAGACATGTTCTCAACTACTGTATTATTAGTATGTTAGAGAATTTGCTCTGATTATTAAGCATCACATGCTTACTTAATATTGTGCTCTTTGCAGCATTTCCTGGGTATTTGTTTCATTATAGGGATTTGATTTTTTCACCCTTATATGTATGCTTTTCGTTGACTGCATATTGCCACAGGATCGGCTCTCACAGCAGTTCTGTTCTACCATGTGTATCTTCATGTTCATGATGCATATATGAGCTTCTTAGACCTGTAGGTCATTACTCTAAATGGGAACTAATTAGATCCCACTGTTTGTGTTAGGGCATTTCTGTGTTAAATGCTGCCTTCAAGTCAGTAGGTTATTAATTCGTTTCTTTTGTGTGTCCCTACATTTTCTGATTATATTTATGGGTTTTGTGCTATATTTCTTATGAGGTTTTCTGTTGATCCCCGCTTTTTATTGGTTTCTCTCATTTTTTGATTTGAGTCCTTAATAAAACATTTTTTACATTCATTATTTATCACAGTGCTTTATGTGGGTCTTCTTCTTTTAGCGTTTTGATATATTTTTCCCCTTAGCACCACCACTGGTATTATTTTTGCCATATTTAGTGTTTTTTGATCACTTATTATTAGTGATTTTTTATCCATTTTTCTCTCATCTCTCTCTCTCTCTCTCTGTAATTTGTTATGGGGTACTCGCAAATAAGTGAGTATCTTTTTAAGGGCGCTATGGCAAGTTGTACAGTAGGTCGTGGAATTTTGTAGTGTTAAAAGTACCTTATTTTGTACAACACGGTACAGTGCCTGGTAAGTGTTATAATTTTCAGTGCACTGCAACGAGCAACTTAGAGATGACATGCCTCTGTTTATGGGGACATTATGTTATAATTTTCAGTGCACTGCAACGAGCAACTTAGAGATGACATGCCTCTGTTTACAGGGACATTTACACCCGGTTTCATTTCAGTCTTTAGATTTCAGTATATTTTTGGTTTTCACAGGTTTCAGAGAGGGAAGTAGTGCGTTTGTAAGCATAGTGGACTGGCTGACAGTTTCATTTTCAAGGTTGTTAAATAAAGCTGCGGCCTTATTTTACTTCAACAAAACGGTGGGGTCTCCTTTTGTGGGGGTTAACAAATCATGTTTTTGCACATCAAGCCTTTAAGATGGGGCAGAGCCCCAGGGTGGGGACATAGCCCCCATACGGGCTGATGTCCCTCAGGGATTGTAGCATGGGTTAGTTTCCTGTCGCATCAGGATATATCAAGTCAGTTTTTTCCAGAGTTGGATGTCGTTTTCGTACATGTTACTGGTGACCCTAAATGAAATAGGGTCTGCCACACATAATATTTACACTATTATAATTATCGTTTAATTGTGACACGCCAACATATTCCGCAGCGCGGTACAATGGGGCACAGAGTTATGTATATTACAAAAACATAAACAGTTACATACACGTGACGACAAACATGCACAAACAGACAGAAAGAGGTAAGAAGGGCCCTGCTCGTGAGAGCTTACAATCTAGAGGGTATAACATGGACATGTATAACATTAATGAGGCGAGGTGAGAGATGGACGAGGGAACTGGGGAGTCCCAAGGCCGGTGCTGGACCACTGCTCTGTTGCTCACACCAAGGTGTGTTATTGTGTGTGTGTTGGGGGGGGGGGGGGAGTGGGTGTTTAGGGGAGATCTAACTTTCTCTGGAGCGGCAGCGTCTCCCCTCCTTCTGCAGCGTCATGTTTTCATGATGATCCCATGTCACATGACAACGCGACGTCACATACTGCCATGATGTCATGATGCTGCCTGGAGGAGGGGCCCCGCTGCCAGCATGCCACAAGAGGTAAGGCCGGCCCTGGCACGAAGGGCCCAGAAAAACCTGATGTTTGACGAGTGGGCTGGAGGAGAAATGGAAGCCTGGTTCTTTGGGGACGCATTCCACATTCTCTGATGTGATGGGATCATGTCATTTGTGATGTCATATGTGATGTAATTTGTGACATCATGTATGATGACATCAGCAAAGCATGGGATGGAGGTGAAGTTTGCGTGTCACCATAACTTCGAAATGTCCCGACTTTTGATGGGTTTGCTTACAAACCTTAACTACACTTTAACAAAGTTTTTTTCAATCGAATTTCTATGGTTTTTATTCTATGGGCCATACAGTATATAGCAATTTATAACAAGGACTCTTTCATTAATTATTTCACTATGAAATTGTTCATAGATACCTCACAATGATGTTATAAAATTGTATTAAATTGATACAACCGATTGTGCGCAAACTTTACACATAAATTCACTTTGGCAATCCGACCTACACTTGGTGAATTTTTGAGAGTCATGAGCAACTGAAAAAGAGAAGTTATAATGGAAATCTCATTCAAACCAGTGCATCCATAATATCCTCCTCACTCCCTGTAATAAATATATTATATATATATATATAATGGAAATATAACTGTATGCTCATTTGCATGTCTTAGGCAGGTCTGCAACCCCACTTATCACCCAGCACAAATGAGCACACAGTATATATATATATATATATATATATATATATATATATATATATATATATATATATAATACTGTGTAAAGTAAAAAGTATTAGTGTGCAGTCAGCAAGGTGCATAACAATCGGTAATGGATAAAATACGTTTCAAGGCTACTTAACCATGTACATACCGAGTAATATTTCTTCTTGGTTTTATCTACACATTTGCTATGAAGACATATTCTTCCTTTTCCACATGGTGTTCCATCAACAGCAGGTAGTTTCTTGGTTAAACATACCATCTGGCCTTGGCGAACAACTGCACACCATAAACGTGAGCAAACATCCATACCTGGGCACACAGTGTACTCAGGCCCAAATGCAAGCTTACACTGACGAATGGCATCATAACTCTGTCCAGGAAGTTCCTCGGGCCCCAAGATCTGATTTCTTGGCTGATCAAGCAAGCAGTTTCCTGAAAGAGTCAATGTCTGGATGATTAGATTTCCCATGTTTATTTTTATGTTTTTTTTTTTTTTTTTTTTAAACAATAATAATGTTTCTGAAGACTAAACATCTGACAAGCACACTTGAAATGTCTGATCATATCAATACATTAGTGGCTTCTTTTAATAGAGCAAAGCAACACTGAACTGCAAAATGAGTCGGAAAGTACTTTTTGTTTGTTTTGCAAATATGGACACAGGGCAGTGCATGAGATAACTATGTATCAATAATACATGCCACACCTGCTGCTGTATGTTGATTTTCTGCTGTAAGTAATAATTTACATCACTTTTCTCCTTCATAGCTGGTAATAAATAGAATAACGAAGATATAATTAATACAATTTAGGACAGAATTGAAGGCCTTATTAGTAGTCATTGTGAATCAGCAGTTGTTCTGTGACTTGTGATCTGTACGTTTAAGAAGCTTTCAGATAGTTTTACCAATGTAATAATACTTATAACTGGATTATCCTGTAAAATGCTGTTATTGAAATAGAATAAGGGAATTTCTAACACTTCAATTTTAAGAATGGATAAATACTGTATTGGCCCGAATATAGTACAGCCTCGCACATAATACAACCATAAAGTTTTGAAGGTGGCAGAGCGCGATCACATGGCCGCAAATTGAAAAGACAAATATTTTTTGTCTTTTCAAGCGTGGCCGCGTGATGTCAGCATCACGTGAAGTGGTTCAGCTTCATGACGCTTCAGCCACGCCTCCTCATCGCTTCCCCAATCTCCGGCAGGGATAACCACCAATCGCTGTGGCTGCAGGAGTGTGCCAGGCTTAGCGCGCGCACACGCCGGCACTATAATACAGACCTAATAAAAGGTGTTAGGCTGCGTATATAATACGAGTATAGTTTTGGGAAGAACATTTTTAGGGAAAAAAACATAGCCCTATATTCAGGCCAATACGGTATGTCAAAAACTACCAGATGAGAAATTACATTTTTGTATCCATGAAAAATCTAGAAGAGAGTAATTTGAAACTCAGAGGAGAATACATGTGAAAAAACTACGACAGTTAAAAAAAAAAAAAAAAAAAAACATCAATAGATTCAGAAAGAAATCCTGATTAAGTTGTCACAAGTTGCTACAGAGAAAAATAAATTTGAGTGATACTCTGATGCCAGCAGACTGAAATCAATAAGTAGATTTAGTATTCTCATACCACCTAAAATATTAAAGTCATGCTAGGAAATCAGTCTGTGCTAATACTTTCCATATCCTTGGCTACAACAAATTCTTTCTAAATGGGATTTAATGACTGTCAGCAGTTTCTAGCTAAGAAAAAAAAAAGGTATAACTACAGAAACAACCGCCCCCATGGAATGCTACAAAACTGTAGTGGCTCTTAAAGAATGCAGTCTGGCAAAATTCCACAGGGACGGAAACAGCTAACACTCGTGCCGTTGTGCCCGCTGCTGACTTTGAAAAACAGCCCCAACTTTAGAAATGAGAGGTTGGTATTATGGAAAAAAAAGCACGCATGTAAAGCGGAACATTAAAACAGAGTGTTGGTAAAGCATAAAGGCCAATGTGAAAACAGACTTCTGTAAACTACTGAATAGAATGTGTGACCTCATCTACCCTTTGTTGAAGAATTGAGGATTTCTTCAAGCTTGTCCCATATCATTGTTAATGGCCATTTTATGTCAATACTACACTGACTATCCAATACATATAGTGCGCGTCAGAGTTAACAATAAGGAAATACGTTACTTTTCTTAAATGGAAATGCAACCTTGTATCAAAAGATATTACCTATCTAGTGTTCGGCAGCTGAATCACACAGTGACAAACACAGGGATTCACAAACTCCTAAGAAAAATTCAGATAATGCATTCTGATATTTGTAGGAAATAAATACTGATAATGAGACTGTATTGATTGCAGGTTGCATCTACTTCAACCTTACATGTAGGTTGTTTCCAGGCAAAGATGTGAGAAAACCTGATATTTTGTAATAGTGCCATAATTCAGCTTGAAATTAATAATAAAGCTATGCGTCTGATCTACTGCATGACATAGATTCATTCCTTTTAACCCCTATGCTGTCAGTAGGCGAGCAAGACAATACTTTACTAAATCCATTTTCTTCTGTTCACGGTAGGCAGGGAAGGAGTTTAGTAACAATATTTTGTTACAATCTAGCCAGTAACTGTGTAATCATGAAAACACACGTTTTAAAATAACCTACCATTTTTTCATTATTACTTTAGCAATACTGAAGAAGGTGCACTGCAGAAATACCACTGAACCCTTTTCGTTTATCACTATACCTGTATATTAAGTGCATCAACAAGTCTGAAACCAATGTCGATGAAGTACACATTGTCTCATTATTTGTTTTAAAAAAAATATCTTACTATACTGTATCTGTGACTAGTTTACAAGGCAAAACCGCTACTGAAAACATATAGTATAAAGTAAGACAATATGCTACAAAACACATGCTAAAAAATGCACATGTAGCACCTATCATCTGAGATCTGACTCCAAAAGACTGTTCATGGTCCCAAGGCTCAACAAAGTATCCGGCCGCTCCTCCTTTTCTTACCGTGCACCCCAAAACTGGAACAACCTACCAGAGACTCTTACATCCACCACCAGTCTAAGTTCTTTCAAATCTAAGGCTGTCACACATTTTAATCTGGTCTGTAACTGTTTCATACGCCCATAATATATATTATCTTTAACTGTGCACGCAATGTCTTGTATATAATGTATACCCTGCTCATTATGTAACTGTATTTGTAAACATGTATTATTTGTCTTAACTCTGTGCCCAGGACATACTTGAAAACGAGAGGTAACTCTCAATGTATTACTTCCTGGTAAAATATTTTATAAATAAATAAAATAAATAAATAAATAATAAATACATAGAAAAGGTAGCACCAAGGTGGACTAGCTATTGGGAATTCTAAAGCTTTTTTTTTAATATAAAAAAAGAGATTGAAGTTTAATAAATATGTAGATACAATCCCAAAGCATTATTACATTAGTTTGCACATTACAATTGTCAAACTGAAAATAAATTGAATATTGCAATTTCTCTAGAAAAGCTGTTTAGCTGAGGATTTTTTCTATTACTGATGATGCCAAAGAAAGATTTAAGTGGGTAAAAATGACTACATGTCAGAAGTACTTGTTTCAAATTTGAGTAGCTAATTCAGCTCAATTTCTTTCGCCAGGACAACAAGAAGCTGGTTTGTTAGAAATGTGAGAAACCTGAGGTCACGAACTGTGCAAAATGTGCCCTGTTTGAGCCCTCTCCTCTCCCTAGCAGTGCACCAATTGTATCTAGTGACTGCCTGGTTACATGATCTTCCACATACAACTTTGCATCTTGGGTCCTATTCTGCTGCACTGACAGCGATTTAGTGAAACCCCCGAGCAGAATCTTCGCCGATCGGTAACAGGAGAACGGATTGATCTGCAACTTAGCTAATTACTTGTCAGTGTGTAGATTGTATTGAATGGAAATGTATTTTTTTTTAAAAGGCAGCTTGAACTGCTGCTTTAAGTGTGCATTGCTGTTTCATTTGTTATGCTAACTTGTGAAGTCTCTAAAACCGCAATGTTTGCTTCCAAAATTCTTTTAAGTCATTCCATTTGCTTAAGAAGACTATAAATAGGGCACAGACATCATGTTTCACTCACTTTCTGGTGATATTTTGCTATAGGCCTACTAATTTGGCAACTATATTATTAGCCCTTTGAAGCTTGGTAAAACATTTTGAAGATAATTGAACTTGGGAAAACAAATGGTTCCAATTTGGTGAATGCATTTTGGACGGTTTTGCACATCTCTAGTGTTTTGGCTTTCAACCAGGTTCTCTGCTGGATAGCCATTGCTGCTACTACCTATTGGCAACTGATGTATTTATTAGCTGACTGAAATGTAGAACATTGATCCTAATATTTTACAGATCACTTGTATGATGATGGGTAGCAGGGTATTTAGAACCGTATGTAAAACTATCTTGAGCAACTGGAAAAATAAATGATATTACTTTTTTTTTCTCTATACAACATTTTCTAACTTTCAGTGCATTCCACTTGTGTCCTTAAACAAACTCCATTACATCAGTAACCAAGCTCACACAACTATTTGGCACTGAACGTTAGTGTTTTGCTGCCATAGACCTTGGGTAATGTTATTAAGTCTGATAAGGAAATATGCTTTGTTTTTTTTACCAGAATAATTAACTGTGTGCCAGAAAACTAATACCATTTGACAAAAAAGAATTGTCTTTATAAATTTAATGAATATAATTTTGCTCTCTTTATGAGTAAATACTGCTTTACCTTATCTGACTCTTTAGCCAAAGTACACAGTAATTTCATGGTACTATATGGTTGTTATTTGATATGCATGTCTTTGGAAATAAAGTATTTTTTGTTGTTAAACACTACTAGTGTATGCTGAGATGAACATAATAGAACAGGACAGACAAATGGGATCTCTAGTCCAATATACATGTACTGGAAATGGAGAAATAAATAGATTTTCCCAAGGTACCGCCGAGTCAGTAAAGTATCAGCACAAATGGCAAGACATCTGATCAAGTACTTAGTGAAGTGTATTAATTAGCTTTGACTTCAATATGTATAGGGCCAGAGTTATTGTTGTAAACCACTTCAAACAGAGCAGTATCACGATCAGTAGTGGAACTACCATACTGTATGTGCAGTCGATTTGGCTGCACCAGGGACAACCACCTTTAGGGGCCCATCGTCCAAGCGCAGGAATGCTGTCCCAGCATTTATTTTAGCAGTTGGAACAGCGATACAGCATTTCTAAACTTCCCCTCTCAGCACAGAGGCTCCAATCTGTGGTGTGGATCATTAACCTTAGGTGGTGGAGGGAGCGCACCAAGGTGGTCCTAACAGGGAAGGTAGTCCACATTGGAAGTCGAGCCCAACTCTGCAATCATTGCCTGGGTGGGTTCCCTTAATCGCTGCCACGGCGTTAAGGACTCTCTCCCACCGATGACTCTTTCCGCCACTGATCTCGACATGAACTCAGGCAGATTGTAGAGCACTAAATGTCCGACGTTAATGTATGCAAGCCTCTGTTTCATTTGTAAAGTCCCTAAACTGGCTGTTACTCTAATTTCAGAGTCATATACACTTCTTGGGCCATAGTGGCAATACATAACTCTCTACTAAGTGAGAATAAATACATATTTATACACTTTGGTATGTTGTATGAGTCCCACATGTAGAAACTCATGTTTATGTTTAGGAAACTGAACTAATTATCATGATATGCCCAGTGGTTGATAGAAAGGTGTCTTAGTCTTACTAAACACTACGGAACAAAATAAAAAAACAACCATAAAATAGTTATAGTTCTGGGATTCATTTATTATAAAGGCCCAATTCATGTAGGTTTCACACATTGGGAAATAGTTGACTTTGCTGCTAGGACAGAAAATCCCTGTAAATATGGTAACACACATACGGATCGAAGCCAAGAGGACATATGGACTCACTCATGATTCATCAAACTCGAATAAGGCAAAAATGCAGTATTATAGGCAAAAAAAGGTGTTATTTTATGGTGCAAGTAATCAACATTGTACCGCTAAACATAACACATGTTTTATTGTAGCCGGCACCAAAATGACTAAATACCACAAATGTTGTTATTTTGGTGCTAGACATCAAGTATCGATATTTATCGGATCCTGGCTGATAAGAAAAATTTGGTAATTTTTGGCATTACCTACTCAAGGTTGTTGCTACCTTGACTATGTATATAATGGTCATTACATACATACGCAAGATAAGCTAAATCAACAAGGAGAATGCGATAAAATCTAACACTGAAAAACACCTTTAACTACATGATAAAGCCTTAGCAGGCCAAGTGGTCATATAGTCATGAGACTCTAGGACAAGCTTACCATTAAGGCTATAAAGGCAAGTAAGGCATTGTCATGCTTCTTTTCTTCCTTGAAGCCATTTTCTTTCTTCTTCAATCTTCAGCCACCGGATGTGGCCTCCACGTTCACTTCCGGTCTTCTGCAAGGGCCCTGGTCTTTTATAGTGACTAGAGCCATCACAGAAGATGTGTCATTGGGACACATGGTAAAGTAACCTATCATATTGCTTGCTGTACCATATGCTTCCCTCCCTTAGTGATGACATAACAGATTTTGCCAACCAAGCTCTCCCTGGTTGTCAAAATCTGGGACATCAGCAGAAATGGAGGGAAACATATGGTACAGCAAGCAATTTGAATGGTTGCTTTACCATGTGTCCTAATGACACTTCTTCAGTGATGGCTACTATAAAAGACCAGGGCCCTCACAATTGATCGGAAGTGAACATGGAGATCACATCTGGTGGCTGAAGATTGAAGAATAAGAAGAAAGAAGGCATCTTCTAAAAAAAAAAAAGAAGCAAGAAATACTCACAGAAGAAGATTCTTCTATCAACAGAGGAGCAACAGAGGATCCAGGATTTTCTGTCACGTTAAGGATAATCTGTCGCAGGCCCATGGATCACAAATAGGCCATCGGATCTTCATTGAATTATTTTGGGATTTAATTTTTTTTTTTTTATTTCAGCCATCGGGCTTTGTATTTTATAGTTTTTAAATTTTTGATTTTTTAGTGGCTATCGGGCCTTGACTTAATTGTATGACTTTTTTAATGGTTGGGGATCAGACCTTTTTTGGATTGGTTCCAGAGACTACAGCTCTGAATGTGAGGATTTCCTTCATCCAGGATGGGGTAAACTACTAAATTTTATTATAGCTGTTCATTGATTGTCAATGTGGTTATCTAGGCTCCCATTGAGAGGGCCTAAGAAGCCACAGTGACAATCAATGGCCTTATGTTTAAAATATATTAATTAATTTTTTTAATTGTATTATTCATATTGATGATTTTTTTTAATTTACTGTAATAATTTTGTAGTTATAGTGACCAAAGCCCTATTAGCCAAATTTAGCTAATAGGGCTGGCAGCCATTACTCAACAGGGGGGGTATGTTTGTTTGGATGAGTAGAGGAGGTGATTGTTGGTGGTATTTTCCCTGTGGAGGGGGTTTAGGTGCCCACGGGGGGATAGGACACAACCCCTGATGAAGAGGAGAAGTTTCCTCCAAACCAATAGTGGTAGTTCTCTTTTAACAATTGGTATTGTTGGCAATTGGTGTAGTGACAGCAAGTAAGCGAGCAAACGGACGCAATCCCTGGAGATTGGTCTTTCTAAATGTGGTGACATCAAGATGTACAACACTTGGTGCTATTTATGCACAACAGATACTTCTTTTCCAAAATAATTATAAATGTAAAAAATATATATTTAGATTACAATATTACAACTATACTGTCTTCATTAGAAATGACAAAGTAATACAGTCCTAATTTCTATTACTTTTAAAAAGACTTGTCATTTTAAAAAGGATTAAAGGCAAGATTTGACTAAAGGGGGATAAACTTTAGCACACCTTAACTCTCAATCAAGTTAATAAGAGTTAGGGCATGCTAAAGCTTAGCACAGATTAGTCAATCTGGGTCTAAGCGCCCCCACATTTACTAAAGTATAGTAAGGCTAGGTCCCTGGCGCCTGATGCAGCACGCGCTATGGTATATGCTGCAGGGACAAGAACGCCCCTCAATTGGGCTGGGCCCGCTTGCTGCCCTGGCCGCCGCGTTGCGTGACCAGATTTCTCTGAAGACAGTAAAACTGTCTTCAGGACTGGCGACGGAGCTCTGGCCACGCCCCTCGCAGTTCAGCCAATGAGGGTGAACCTGACGGGTGACGTCATGGCTGTGCCACCCACCACACCACCGTCACGCCTCCTATGTCTTTCCCCCTGTAGCTCTGCACAAACTTGGGATCACAGATGCATGCGCCTCCAGCCTGGCAGGCGCGCGTGCATCACCGACACCGAGGCCGTAGCCTTAGACATCACATTGTGACTTCAATAAAGAAACGAAACTATCAAAAACATAAGTCAGTGAGGAGGCATAATGTTTCAGGGAGATTCCTTTATCAGACTAAGTTAGTCTGTGTCTATAAGTATTGTATTTATATTGTAATGTCTTAACATTGTTTTGCGGCTTCACTAATTTGAGATACAATGTCTACAGCGCTATAGCATTACATCAAGAAGGGTCAAATAAGGAGTCGTGGTTTTTAGAGTGGAAGCCAAGAGGCCTATTCGTTAAACTTAAAATCAGTGAATTTCCAGATGAAACCGGACATTTTCATATGGATTTGCACCTGACCATATTCAATAAACCCTTATCATATGTCCAAACAGTGAGAAAATGGTTGCTTTTTACATGGTTTTGGTTATGCAAGTCCACGTGGTATGCAAATGAGGCCAACTCACAAATGTACATATTCATGGACTATTCATTAAGCTGCGAGTTTGCACATTGCCATGGAAAATCCTATGCAGAAATCTCGCCCATGCAATGATATAAGCATATTTCCCAGGTACAGTACTGTATCTCAGGTATTTCCCCATGTGGAGCATCAGTTAATCTATTTGGAGGCACAATATATAAGTGAATAGACACTCTCTCTTTTTCAAAAGCCATATTTCGCCTGCCTGAGGGAGGTGAGATTTCCATCAGTTTCATGACTGTATTGCAGCAAACTGGACAAAACGCATGCAAATAAGATATCAAACTGTGTGATTTTTATAAATACAAATACAGTAAAGAGAAAACCACGGATTGTTATTGCATCATATTGCATGCTATTTGTAGACAATTTTGCATTGACAATATCATAGTCAAATTAATTAACCCCTAAGACTCATGTTGTGAAGTTAAGTGATTCTTTATGTTCCAGTTTGCAATGGCACATTCTAACTTTAACTGTCCACTACTAATACCAAAAAAATGCAGACAGATTAAAGCACCAACAGTGAAATCCATCCTGCTGATGATTACAGTGGAGAAAGGGCAGCAAGGCTCAAGATATAATCTTGGAGACATGATAATGGTCTGCAGACTGGAGCTGCTTTTACTTATCTTAAATACGTTTAGGAAGTTATGGGCAGCTTGAAATGTCAAAATGTTCTCAGATTCATAGATTGTTCATTTAATCTGACATAGTGCACATTCAATGTCAATACCAGACTAGCACCCTCTCTATCCAACTTTAAGACCCACCTTAAAACACACCTGCTTAACAAAGCATATGAGTAGCTCCGTGGCTAACACTAAACATGATACATAAAGCTTGGCCCCTTGCAGACACACTTACCAGAATGCCCTCCTACTGTATCTGTATTTTCCTCCTACCAATTAGATTGTAAGCTCTTCGGAGCAGGGGCTCCTTTTCTTAAATGTTACTTTTATGTCTGAAGCACTTATTCCCACGATCTGTTATTTGTATTATTTATGATTGTCATGTTTATTACTACTGTAAAGCGCTATGTAGATTAATGGCACTATATAAATAAAGACATACATACAATACAACATGGACTTTTAATATAAAAGGTTTGTATGATAATAAATGAAATACTGGCTTGATAACTCTCAATTATTATAATCAAAATGATGTAATACCTTTATGTTAACTTGTTTGACAGTTTGTGCATTAGAATATTTGTATAGTACTTACCATGGCCATCATCCAGAAAATCAGTGATTGTCGCTGAAGTGCATTTTGACCATGGCTTAGAAGCATCAATGCTAGTCAGCACAGATGACATAAGACGTTTATCTTCAAGTGAGCCAAAGTTCTCTTCGCAGAATTTCGAGTCGTCATGGGAAAGTCCAAGTAGATGTCCTATAAATTATAAAAACATATATATGGAATTTATTATAAACCAAGAAACGTTGACTGTTGACTTCTAAATTACAGACATTTTCCAAACAGGAGTTGGAATGAAGGACGGGATATGTAACATGAGAATGGAAAGAGAAAACTATTTTATAATGTATGCAAATGCTAAAGATATAACTGAAAAGGATGTTGTCAGCTGAATTAAGTTTCATTGTGAAGGTAGTTGAAATCAATATTTATTATGTACTGTAGCTTCACAGGGCACTTTGACAAAGTTTAAGCCTCTTACAGTAAATCATAATATAAAGTTCACCGTTTAGTGAATAGGAACAATTCTTACCCGTGACACAATCAGTGAGGTACTGTATAATAATCCAGATACTGAGATATTTCTTATAAAAAGGTCTCATATAATACTATGCTGATAAATTGCTATACAATCTTTACTTCTCTCTGAGCTGCACTTACAATATGAACCTAACACCGTCACAAAAAAATAAACAAAACACAAACTGTAGGCATGTTGCAGGTGTGCTACTTGGTATTTAATTAAACTGGCTCATAGCACTCATTGGGGCTAATTTCCCCGGTAATAGTTACGTAATTGTTTTTTTATCACCTTAGATTTGTTTTTTTCCATGTGTGAAGAATGCCAACATTAACATGACATTACTCAAAAATGCATGCTGTGTAACAGGCACTGTGTAACTGCTGAATGTTACGTGTGAAATAAACATTTATGGTGTTTTCTCTAATGTTTATAAAAGTATGATACTCGTAACAAAATTTGACAAGTCAGCAAAGCCTACGATATCAAAAAAGCCTTCAATGCACTCAACATCGTCTGCGTTTCTATGGACTGACTCCCAATATAACTATGTGTAGTGCTGTTTCTTTATACTCGTTGATGGTATCTTAGACGGTGAGAAACAAATACTGTACCATGTCCTGGAAGTGATCATAAAAAATACCAGCAATTATGTTTTAATGATATTTTTGTGGAGTCAATAAGAGGGATGCTGACAAGGAATGTAATTTAGTATAAGATGTTTTACCAGGAAATAATATATTTAAAGAGTTACCTTTCATTTTCAAGTACGTCCTGTATGAAGAGAATGAAAGAAAAACAAATGTTCCTGGATATATAATGTAACACGCGGAACCCTCCCTGCCGGGATCCTAGGGAATTTACATCGGTGTGCCGGAGTTGGCTACTCAGCATAGTTGACCTCAAATCAGGGTGCTAGATTCATGCGGCTGGGCGATGAGATAGGAAGGGGACAATGACGGGCGCCAGGAACTTTTATAGTAAAACTCGGTTTTTATTCACGTCCCCAGGCATGGGAATACATCACTCATACAGTAGTTTATGTACTTGTAGCTACTCATGAAAACTGTGTTTCCATAGGTGCCCACACTCAAAGGGAGGTGCATTTACTTGGATGCATTTCGTGTACTGGACAGAGCCCCCCCCTCCCCCCTTCGGAGTAACATCCATTGTACCCCATCTACTGTGGGGCCTTACTGGGATTCAAGCGGGTTCTGAGCCGATTATACTTGATTTCTGATTGGGAACTGCTACTTCCCTACTGATTGAGGAGAATATGTAGTTGGATCTGACTGTAGAGCTGTTCCATGGACACGAGAGTCCTCTGCATTCGGGGCCCCATCTGGAGTAACATACATTGTACCCCATCTTCTATGGGCCCTTCCAGGTATCCTAGCCAGTTGTGAGAAGGTACTGATTATATTCTGTCCCTAATTGGGAACTACCTCTTCCCTACTGATTAAGGCGAATACTATTATAGATCCGGCTGTAGGACTGATCCGCTGACACTCGGGGACCCTTTGCATATGGCCTGCTATGGCTTGTCTGCTTCTCCCTATCTGGTACCTGTGTGTTTAATTGGGATCCTCACAATAAGGGCACTGTTTCTATCTGTAAAATAATAAACAAAGGGGGGACCTGATCTCTTCTATTACTTCATGAACATCATCCCTATCTACACTCCCGGAGGCTCCTCTCCTCTTGTCCTCCAGGAACCTATCTTCCAGAATCTTCCTCCTATCCTATATACTCCCCTGTGATATCAGTATACCTGTGGTAACACGGTGGTTCGCAACATAATCATGGACACATGACACAAAGCTTGGCCCCCTGCAGACGCACTTACTAGTATTCCCTCCTACTGTCTCTGTACGTTCTCCCTACCTACCAATTAGATTGTAAGCTCCTCGGAGCAGGGACTCCTTCCTTAATGTTACTTTTACAGTATGTCTGAAGCACTTATTCCCATGATCTGTTATTTATATTATGTTATTTATATGACATGTATTACTACTGTGAAGCGCTATGTACATTTTATGGCGCTATACAAATAAAGACATACATACATACATACATATGCTATTTTGCTATTAACCTCTTACAGCAACCCGATAACCCCATTGAGGTGGGGGTGGGGTTACACAAGAATATCGAAGAGAGAGAGAAAGGATAGAGTATAAAAAGAGAGTTAAGAACATCTTGGAAGAAGAAGAGTGATGGGTTCATAAGGGAAACATCATAATAAGCAAGGGGGAGCCGAACACACTAACAAAAAAAGCATACAGAGGGTTACTGTAAAAAGATAATTTAATGACTGGGATAGTGAAACGCATCCAACGTTTTGGGATGAAGGGCTTAGCACCGAAACGTTGGATGTGTTTGACTATCCCAGTCATTAAATGATCTTTTTGCAGTAACCCCTTTTGTGCTTTTTTTTGTTGGTGTGCTCGGCCCCCCTTGCTTATTATTATTATGTTTCCTTGACTAGGTTTGTTTTGCCTGTAGCCCCCTTTCTGTTGTACTCTCTTCGCCCAGTCCACACTACCTAGGGCCATCACAATTTGCTTTGTCCTGATTCCCCTCTTTGGCTTCATAAGGGAAACACAATTTATTTTTGAAATGGTCATAAATGGTGGATACCTAAGGTTTACAAACCTGCCTTTTCTTTGCAACTGTGAAAATAAGGGGAGCGCAATGTGAAATGACAATTATAATATAGTGTTCAAATGGTGTAATAAAGAGAAAAAGGTATTGTAACCATAAAATGTGGTGTTCCCTTAAAAACGATTTCCTCATGAACATCAGGAGTCTTCCTCACAGATTTTTGAACATAGAGGTTGTTCTTTTCTGGGTTGAGCTACAACACTAATACTTTATTTCACCATTTATTATTTTTAATACCTTATTTCACCATTTATTATTCATTAGCCCCTTGGTTATTTTGCACTTTTCCCTTTTCTTTGCAACTGACATTCTGTAAATATAAGATGAATAAGAATAAGGGAGCTGTTCCGAAACAATCAATTAGTGATGATTCTCAATGCAGTTCAGTCTTCTGTATCATACAGTAAATTACATCATTAATTAAAGATACTGTAATGGTCTCTAAGCTCTTAAAATTAAAATAAGAACACTAAATCTTGTTTTTATCGTGTTTCATTTTGTATAGTTGCACAAGTATAAAAAAAATCTGGCACTACAGATGTAGCAAGACGTATGGTCTCCAGAGCCAGGGCAAACTGCATGACTGCGACCGCAGCTGCCCCTGGCGTCAGAGGATTATTGCTGGGAGGTGTCTGATTCGGAAGCATGTACCACCCGTGACCATGGCAGACACTGCGGCTTTTTGCTTTCTCAGCCCCAGCACCGGAGAGAGTAAACTTGCTACATCTGTATTTTGAGCATGTACTGTGATATAGATGCAAAATTGAAGGAGGAAAAATGAAGCACTGTATCCAGCTATGTATGCAGCAATAAAACCAAAAGGAGTACGTTCCCAAAATAAAAGCTATTTTAATGGGTCAGAACAAGGTAACAAAACACACCTATGCGTTTTCCATTTCAATCATTTATTTTTTTGCAATACGGACTGTCTTGTGAGCACCACACACATTTCTTTCTACTGTGATATAGAGAATGGTGTGAGCTAACTTGAAGAGTTATATGAAAATTTGGGGGTCAATTGTAATGTAATGATTCAAGTGAGATTAAATAATTATAGTGAAAAAAATGATATATTAAAAACATTCATTTGTCGAAACAGATTGTAATATAACATTTTAATTTACAGCAACAGAGGACTTAACAGGTTGAAAGTAGAGGAAGAAATACTGTACAGTAAGAAGTCAGACTGTCAAAAAGTAAGAAGAACGAGAAGCTGGTGAGAAAACAAGAAATACAAATATAGCAACACAAAAAGAACGATGTACAGAAACTTTGAATAACACTATTTTGAGGGTTTTGTGATTGTACACATAAAGAAGACACCCGTAAGGTCTTAAAAGCTCTGTACATAATACTGGATCTACACAGCACTTTCTTCTTGGTCCTTTAATAGCCTAAGTGCTTCTTCATATTGGACAGTACTTTTTTGAGCCATATGCTTGCTGATCTGCAGCTAAAACCTGATTTATATCTTCAGGACCAAGATATTGGTCATTCAGCTATCAGTGAATACAATCCAACGATCTAAGTATCTGATATTCTGCAGCCTATGCACTAAGCTCCGATAAGCCACTTATCGCCGCCTTATAACCAAAAAAGCTTATTGCTATTTATTAAGCCCCGATAAGTTGGTGATAAGAGAGCTTTTCAGCAAAAAAATTTGCAGGAAAAAAAAACGCCAAACGCGCGGTGATAAGCCACTTATCACCAGCTTTTTAAACTTTTGCAATTCTAGTAGCCCCGATTAGCTTTTGAAGGCTAATCGCCACTCTAGAATTGAGATTTCCTCTCAAAATCGTCTCGCCAGGAAAAGTTGGCAAGAGGGTGGTGAGAAGCTGCCAAAAAGCGTCGAGACGAGACGTAGAAAAAAATGCATTTTTCCTGCATCGGATTGACACTTATGCACACTTACAAAGCTACACATAACACCGCGCCTCTCTACATCTCTAACCTAATTTCCAAGAAACCTCCCACGTGCCGTCTATGCTCCGCTATATATATAATGCAGCTGAACCAGTCTTTGAATAAAATGTTTGTTTATTGCTTTATCTGTCAACGCTTCAGTGTTCGTTCACACCTTCATCAGGGCGACTTGGTGAAATGAGAATTAACAACAACAGTAAACAAACAAACATTTTATTTAAAACTTGATGTGTATTGGTGAAACTATGAGACCACTGATTCTAAGAATGACTAAGGCTGTTTATATATAGTTCTAAAGCATTTTTTACTTAATTATTAAAATTATGCCAGTACATGTTAAAGTAAACATATATGAATAATAGTTTTTTGACCTTATTTTATTCTTTAATTTGAAAACAATACCATTGGATTGTTAGGCATGATTGTCCATTATAACATGTCAGATTATATCAAGTTCTATCACATAATGCATTTCGAATTAAGTTAGATGTCGATAACGGAATGCTGCATACATCCACATGTTTATCTTTCCAATCCCTCAAAATAAAGCCACAAGATCTTGCAATTACAGTTTAACCAGCTAGCATACCATTTGCAATAAAAGTAATAAAAAATCAAAGCAAAATACTTTCCCACATATCGTAAGATGAATGTGCCAGTAACCTTTGACTGCAGAATTGCTTTAAGGTTACCGTGTATCAGGATACATTACAGCTTTCAAAATAATGTCTTGTTTAATCTATCCGTTCATGGGGAAAACTTCTACATAGATCAGCAGAAGTAGTAAAAAACCTCAAACCACAGCAAAAGGAAAGCAGAGATAATGTTGTGTCTGAGGCACTTCCTAGCATTTTGGCTGAACATTTTGCTTATGCTTTTGACTCATTTTACCAGCCAGGCAATCAAAAGTCCCACTAACATAGTTTAGCAACAAAATCTCAAGGGGAAAAAAAATGAAGTAGGATTAAAATAGAAAGTTCAATTACTCTGAATTCGATCTGTTTCTTATCCTACACGTCCAGCCAATTTCCAAATGGCATTGCTTCACTGAAGTGGTTATTTCTAAGCATGTGTGCAACAGGTGAAATAATTGTTAACTGTTACAAGTTAATCCGAATATTCCCAAGTAAGCCAATAATTTGCTGTCAAAATGTAAAACTGCCATTACGTTTAGTTAATGTTTGTGTTTTGACAGAGCACTGATACATCACCTCCCTTTTAATTACATTAAAGAGGCAATCCACATGGCAATTGAAAAACATACATGCCATCTATTATGACCTTTACTGAAAATGAATTACCTAAGATGCCGATCAATTCATTCTCCTGTGTTTGATCAGCAAAAATCCTGCTTCCAGGGTTCACTAAATGGCTGACTTTGATTGAAACTGAATCATTCAGTTAGTGTGACTCAGCAGCTACCATGTATTCTTATTTTACTAAGGTAACATTATCTATTTTTACAGTTTGCAGCTCAAACTGCTTGGAATATTGGCAACAAATCATCACAAACAGGAATGTGTTACAAAGATCTTGCACTGCTGGGAGGTGGGCTATAAAAATCAAAGGATGCTCAGTATATTAAAACTGGCATTACATGTTGGATAAAAAAAAACATGTAGTACAGTAAGTATGATCTAATATTATAGAACGGATTAAAAAAATAAGCACACACGTAGGGTATTGCATGGATTGCTCCTTTAAATTCTTGTCACCCTACTCTATATCCAAGTATATTTCTATATGAAACTTCTTTTAGTATGTTGCGATCTTTATTATATTTTCCATTTAATTTGTTATAGGGACACAAGACAATTTAGCAACACATGTTGCAGGTGAAATTAAATGAAAGCATTCAATCATGAAACACATTCCATACTGTACAGTTATTTATTTATTATTAGGTATATTTTATAGCCTAAATCTGAAAGGCACAATTAATTGCCTTGCACCTCTAGCATACTGTATATATACAGTAGGTAAAGTATGGCATATTTAAGTGTTCCAGAACCATTCAAATGTTTCAGAAATCAGGTGAGATGGAAGCATTATTTTAGGTTTTGGGAGCTTTTACTGAGCAATATAACAAGTACTATATGCTTAGATATGGGTGATGTTCACAAACGTTTGACCTTCTATACAGTACCATATGTCCTCACATGAGCACAAAAGGTATAATGAAGGAAGCAGGAATTATTTCAAAGGCGTGGTGTAGAGGAAATGAACTCTGCAGGGGTTTACAGTACATAGGAGTTTGTAGATTAGCACACAATATGGGACTTGGAGGTGTCAGATGTATTGTAAACAGAGGAAGTGGCTGAAAGGTGTTAGAGTAACACCACTTCATAACAGTGAACAGAATGTGACATCAATGGAACATTTGATTCAAGTTTTGAAGACTGATACATTTTAACACCCATAATGGTTCCATCCAGTATGTTTAAAGGTGGCTCCATTAATGCAGATAATGTTGCCAAATGGCCCCATGCTAAAATCTTAAGAAAGGACCACAGTTTGGACTGAAATGTTGATGAAAAGAAACTTCATTTTTAAAAATTTTAACGCAGGTCCACGTGATTGCTGTCTTTCGTATATGTAGCATTTAACATAGTTATGTAGCTGGGACCTCTCCCGGTCTTTGAGAGCTCCCGTAGCAATATCCCCACCATCAGTGCTCCTACACAGGATCTACCTATGCTAAAAGGACAGCTTCAGCAAGTGCTGACCTTTATATTTGCATAGGAAAATTAAAAAGAAAAAACTGGTTGAATCTGCACTTGCAGCAAGACTTTATATTAAGAGTGAATTTCAGCTAGCTCTGGTGTACTGTATGCATTTTCTTACCTATGTTTAAAATCAGCTTTGAAGCCTATCAATTAGAGGCCAGGTAGCAACTGTGGTTAGAATGACAGTGGTTATTTACTTTATCTGTAAATTGCTATAGTACGTGATTTAAAAGGGTTATCTTAATTATATCAAAGATATGGTGTTAGTTTACAACCAGATTCCTCAAAGGTGACCCGTTACATGAGTTTGCTAATTTCGATTTTCGATACGTAGCCTAGGGCTCTTCAATTAGTTTTCCAAAGGGGCACAATCAGAAAAAAATTAGTAGGAGGGCCACGATCATATAACAGTGTAATTTTAGATACATTCACAGGCTTAAAAAGTATTATTTCAACATTTTGAAAGCACTTATAACATCCGTACCATATATATTTACATTACCATAATTTACAAGTGAGTTTCAGTGTGAAAAACTGCACTTTGCTATTCAAGCAACTGGTAAGAATTAGAAGAAGCCCAGAGTCAAAGGACCATACCAAGGCCATATAACAAGCTGCATTAAAGCCAATGTGCCATCTGTTAAAGAGCCCTGCTTTAGCCTCTTTATACAATCATATTTAAGTGTAGAGCTATTGTACTCTATCGGTGTCCTTGCTCTTACTGGTTCGAACAAGCTACCTCTGTTACTAGACTCCACTGGGTCGATAAGTCCTAATCGACTGGGATAGAATGCCTTCCTTTTTTATCATATTCACCTTGACTACACACAGCAGGCATTCCCTACTGGAGACACAGAAAGAAATGGGAACAAGACAAGGTATCCCACGTTGCGGTCCTTGCATGTCTTTAATCTCAAGCTTTATTAAATAGTTTTCATTTTGGTCTCCCACTTCCCTCCGCTCCATACACTACCAAACAACCCTATCTACTCAGATTTATTCTCTTCTTGTTGTGTTGCTAGTTTGCGATGCATAATAAAGCTCTGACCAGGTGTTTACATTCTGAGTCACACAGTGAGTATTTTGTAACATTACACTTGGAGTATATAATTACCACTGTTATGTTACATCAGGTATTGTCACAGTGGGAATATAACCATTAGCAATAAACTTCAACTGCTTCCAAATCCATAAAGTAAAAGGATAGATACAACTACTATATACATTACCACCTTCACACACACACACACACACACACACACACACACACACACACACACACACACACACACACACACACACACACACACACACACACACACACACTATATAAATGATGGTGGATGATCAGTATCCCTTGAATTAAATCTATTAAATTGCAAACATCTTGGTAATGTCCGTGAAAAAAAAACCAAGTAAATTATACGCATACAAAATTCTTACTAAGGAAAGTCAAATGAAAATGCTTTGGCTGGCAAATATTTATAGAGAATGCACAGTTCTCAGCTTCAGTAAAAAATTGGCACAGATGCCATAGTTAAAAGACATGCAAGCCTAACAAAAGCAGAGCAGAGGAAGCAGCATTAGACAGAAGGATGAAACATGAACTATTAAAAGCTTCACATTTCTTGCACCAACAAAAAAATGAGACAATCAATATAGGGTCACATTTCATGTTGGATAATTAGAAGGAAATTGGAAGAGAGCATAAAGGTGCCCCATTGGGTAATTGAGTAAGTGAGATATAAAGATCGCAAACTGTGATCTTTATGTAATAATACAGACTTCTATGCTTGACCTTCCACTGAAGTATCTCATACTGACAATAAATGAGACTACTTTTCATCACAAATGAGTAAGACTTAATAGGTATTCTCTCTAACGTGATATCATTCAGCATGAACTGCCTGCTTGTCTCCAACTCTTCTGAAAATAATCCTGTTGCCCCTCGACCCCCATCTACTAAGTATAAATGCAACGTTATTTATATGACACTGATACTATTCCCTTAGATGCCTGCGGTCGTGACCCATGAAGGATTTCCAGACAAATAATGGAAAATCAATTTGAAAACTATGAAAACAGCTGACTTTTTTGTATGCCTGCATCTGACATCCTATTCATAGGGGTATACGCAAAAAACGACATTCTAAAGGGTTAACCATTAAACTGAAAAAGTGCTGATCAGGCACTATTGCACGGAAACTACCATTGAATTCAATCAGAGATTCCATGTGAGTGCCCACATCTGAAATATCCCAATTTAATAATTAACCTTGTAGACCCCGAAAATACAGTACCAGGCTGGTGCTCTGTAATGCAAACACAGCATTGCAACCTGAGGTCATGTTTAAAAGTCAGACTATTGGGAAAGCTTGATATACAGTATAACTGGTGCTTCACAATGATAGTTCTGGGTCTCCCACATTTAACAATTGAAAGTGGTCCTCGCTGTTGCTTTTACATGGGTTTGTAATTTGATCTAAACAGTTGCAGACTCTTTCAGAAGTGAAGAAATTAATCAGTTTATAATCCAAAAAATAAAAAAACTTCACATTATTCTCCAGCTATTTAAAAAGTTTGAACTACTGAACTGAGACTCCAAAGCAAACTCTATTTTGATTTGGCAAGTGCTCTAAAGTAGTTTTCAAGTTGGCAGTTTTAAAATCAGTTTCCCTAGTGTTGTTATTTCTTGCAAGGAAAATAAAATAATATTTTTTTTTTTTTTTGCATTTTTAGTAAGCTGATGATCGTTTTGAAAAGACACCTTCTCGTGTATATTACATGTTGAATAATGCAAAATGTTCATATGTATTAAATAATATAGCAGTCAAGACATAGGCCCGGGCCATAGAGGTGTGGGAGAGCGGAGGCGCGCTAACGCTGAGGCTCGCCTGCTTCAGTCAGCGCGATTGCACGGACATGCAGGCGAGCCAGCGTGCGCGAAGGGAGCCGGGGGGGAGGTGGTTGGAGGCGGGGCAGTGACGTCGCTGGGCCAATTGCCCCGCGACACACTGACGTCAATGTCACGGCACCGACGTCACGGCGCCGTGACGTTGACGCTGCTGAAGGCTGATTGGATGTTTTCAGCCGACAGCGCGCTGAAAAACAGCTTGGCGCTCGGCTGAAAACTCCAAAGCCTGAGCACGCCTGCGGACGCTCGCGTGAGCCCCCTCTCAAGGCATCCTCATTGAGGATGCAGGGGCTCAGCGCGGAGCGTCCGCACGCCTCAGCGCTGCTTGTCCATCTATGGACGCAGCCATACAAGTCGTCCAAATCTATTTGTACATGATATTGCACAGGGTATTATTGTGATCCATTTTGCATCTGACTACAGAATTGCCACTGGGCTAATTGATTTTTTAGTACATTTATACTTCTTATATGATCTTAATGGGTAGAAATGAGAAAATGCTTATTTATAATGGTTTACATAACAGAAGAGAAACATTTAGTGCTTTATTCTATATGCACCAAAGCAGTCGCTATGAATTTTATGTGGATTTGCCTCAGAGAACTGCCTTGTGCAGCGGCTTTGGTATACAAACAGTAGAATTGCTCCTTAAATCATTTGACATAAAGGACTGCTGATAATTCATATCACAAACTTAGCATCTTTCTGATTCATTTTTTGTTCACATCTGAATGAGATTTCTTTTTAGATATACCATAAACATGCAAAATACATTTTTAAATGTCCAATTGCCAGTAAAATCATGTTATCCTGGTAATGTTATTACATTTTATTTTAGGGGTGACAGGTTTTACTTTTATAAAACAGGTGGATGGATGAGAGTACCTTGAGTTTTTTTTCTCCAACCAAATTACACTGAGCTTTTAAGAAATAAAAGCCATATCCTATTGTGAGTTGCCACTTGATGCCCCTAAACAGTGTTCCAAAAAAGAATATGTATATTATTTCATTCTCTTGTGAATATACGGAACAGGGTAAACCTGGAATTCATTGAAAAGTATTTTGGTTACTAATGCAGCTGTTTAAAGTGTTTGATTTGGCTAGAGAACAGAAACAGCACTACATACCAATTTCGTGAGCGACGGTAAAAGCTGCATGGAGGCCGTCATCCTCAATTACTGCACAGCTGCGCTCGGGAGAGCATATGGTCCCAACGTCTGCCATTCCCAGGGTATCACATGAGTGATGCCCACATAAATCCTGTCCAAGAAGGAAAATATAAGTAAGGCAAATCATTTTTTATACTAACCGCGAGCAACAACATGTTGTCAGCCACTTACAAAGAGCAAACCTTTGGCTCACACTATTCATGGCATTCAGGCAAGATTGGACAGAATCACAAACATCACCTGTCCATATTAACACTTCCGTGCCAGCTCCGAAGGTGGGGTAGAATTATATTTATTCTCCAAATATAGTTCCACACATAGTACAGTACGGCTATTTGTTAAACAAAAATGTAATTAGTAAACTTTATATAAACACGTTTTTGTTTCAGACACAGTTCAATTTATGAGCTGCAATTTGGAGGGTTAGACTATATTCCCAATGCTTAGTTATTGAACTCCATTCTGCTATTGGTATACTGTCTTTGAAACGCATGCATAAAATAATACATGTATTGCCTTTTCTGCCAGTAATTGCAGAGACATAACATTCTTATTTCAAAGGGTTTCTCTTTCTTGGTTTACAATACCACAGCTTTGTAGCTACATACTGTACTTCATCCATAAAGAAAACTCTTGACGTGAAAAAATATAATAATTCAAGCCTTTTTCCATGCGATTCACAGGAAGTTGTAGATATATAACAAACAAAATGTGATAAAAAAAAGTAAATTAAATAACTGAAGCCTCATTAATTAATAAGGTTAATAATAAAAAACATTTGATTTATTATTTTTAATAAAGTGAAATTTCACAGTACTTAGCTTGCCTTTGCACCCCAAAATATGATGTTTTAAATGCAACAATGTTGTTAAGGGGTCACAGAGAATATGTATACCCAAAAACATGCACCTGCCTCTTTTGGTGTTTTATTATGAACTCACAAAGGGCAAGATCCACAAAGCTTCATTAAATCAGCACTCATAACGTGATGTTACATAAATCAGGAATGGGCAATACTGTATGTTCCCCGAAGGTCAATGTGTAGCTTAAAATCTGACAGGCAGGGAACCACAATTGTTTGTCTCTCAATGCGATGTATCCCACACTTGGTATTTCAATCTTCAGAGTAAGTCATTCAACTGCTCAATTCTATCTATTAGTTACACAAACATGCATCTAGGGAAAGTATTATTGAACTCAATGTGTTACATTGTAATTTAAGAGTGCTGTTAGTAATATTGTCTCAAAGTAGATGGCTATAATGTGAATGAAGTTTCAATACATTATTTCTAAGTGAAGAATACACATGTAGCCAAATAGGGATATATTCCATCACAGCCTCTATTGCATTGGTAGGAAACACATGGCCAAGAAGGCACATGCAGCCCTCTGGGGCTTTACCTGCGGCCCTCATGCTATGGCCATCCCAGCAGCCCACTCTCCCGCTCTACCCTGTGCAGAGTAAAGATGTTACTGGTGTTGTTCGTAGTTTCTTTCCACTCCCTAAACTGCCTAATGGCAGTGCTAATTACTAGTTCCCAGTGTAAGGAGAAAGGTGGGACAGAATTTCTCAGTGTACCGGCATTAAGAGTTGGTTGGAGGTGGTTTGGAGACGCTCCTACCCACGGGTGCAAAACCCCTTCTGTGTATGCATCATATATCATCTTCAGTCCTCTTCAATCCATTGCTGCATGAAGGGCTCCCCAATCATCCTCCAGGTACAGCAGTTGCAAGCCTCTTCTCCATTTACAGCCAACACATTTTCTTATGTAATCCCCCTATCTTACTTTTGCTCATTGTTTTGGTCTTTTAATATTCTTTGGAATCCAGACGAGTACCATCTTTGTCCAACGATAGTCAATTCTTCTAGTGATATGACTGGCCCACTACTATTTTAATTTCTTCACCCTTGTGATGACGTCACAGGCTTTTGTTTGGTTTCAAAAACATTCATTATTTTTCCTGTATTTTCGGGCTAGCCAGCATACATTCCTCAATACTTCTTTGAATTGTCTGAAGCTTCAGAATTATCTTGTCACCAACCAATGAGGTTAGCAGGCTTGTCATGATTTGATCAAAAGATGCAGCCAAAAGTCTCTTTTGTCATACAGACAGGTTTCACCATATACCGTTAGCCTAATGAGAGAAGTGCAGGGATTCACTTTCTGTATTGCCAAATTTAGGTACTGTAAGACCAACAGGTGCAAATGCCGGTTCTGAACCGCTGTCCAAGGAAAATCCGTGACCATCTTGCGGTCACTCCGCTAGATAGTCCACAGCAGGCTGTAATGTCCCATCGGATTAACACAGCAGGGGTCCTTCCATTTTAATGGGACTAACACGGTGTGAATCCTACCGGGTTCCACCTGTCTGTAAGAGACATGCAGTAAGAGAGACTGAATCAGTCACTCTCCCTGCGCGCCTCTAACAGGCGATCACAGGTCTTTGATTTTATTTAAATAACATATTATTGTAGCAAGATGTCTCCAGAACTGAACCGCATTGATTTCAGGTCTGGGGACCCACTGCTTCCCGAGTTACAGGCTCTGTTATGGGGTGCCAGTTGAACAGCCGCTCCACCCCCCAACACATACAGTAATGGGCAAAATCCCAAATATCCATATCTGGATAATAGCTCATTTGCCCATTAAAAAATAAAACATAAACAAAACATGACACAGCCAGTATATAGTAAATTAAAGTTGTATTTACCACTGCCAGGATGAAGGCCATCTTCGTCCTCCTCGTCTTCCTCTTCTTTAGTGGAAACCAACAGTAAAATAAAAAAAAAGTAACTACTAGCCACTAACCCTTTAAATCACCTTAACTGTTATTAACAACTATGGTAATTAAGGGGTTAACCCCCCCCTTCCGCTACCCACCCATGAGGCCTAACTTGCCTCCCTGGGGCAACTACCCCCACCTCCTCTACCCATTGATTGGCACAGTGGCACACTATGCTCTATGGGCACAGCTTGCCACTATGGCAGTCAAAGTGCAAGCTGCAAAAAAAATAAAAAAATCACCAAATAAAAAAGACATTCAATTTGAATAAAAAATAAAACAATACAAATGAAACAGTTGATTGGCACAGTGGCACACCATACCCTATGGGCATGGTTTGCCACTATGGCAGTCAATGGGCAACCTACAAATAAAAAAACAAGCAGCAAATAAAATACATTATATTTCAATTAAAAAAAAACAATGCCCATAAACCAATTGATTAGCACAGTGGCACACCATACCCTATACCATACCGGGGCCTGTAACTCGGGAAGCAGGGGGACCTGAAATGTGTGCGTTCTGTTCCGAAGACCCCCTACTACAATACTGTGTGATTAAAATTTAAATAAAAACAGTGCGATCGTCTGTAAGAGCTGTGCAGGCAGCTACAGCTCTCTGTACAGCTCTTACAGATGGCAAGAAGATCGCAGTGGTAGGACTTAGAAAAAGCTGAGATAAGGTCATTGCTACGCCAAGTGGTTTTGGCATTTTCCTACCTCACGGTTTGTCACTTGCGGTATTGCTTTCTGATTATTTTTGAATACCGTGATAACACAAATCACAAACCGTTCAATTGAGTCATGCCACATTATTCGAGATGGCAGTATTTTATCAAAGCCACTAGAATAGCTCTCCCTGTGTCTTCTGCCAGAGTCAGGGTCAGCAGCATAATCGAGCAGCCTCTGACAGAGCTGCAGGGGGATTTTTGGGAGCAATATGTGAAGGAGAGGCTCCCTACTGATATTGTACTGATGTGGAATATCTAGAAATATCTAGAATGTATGGAAACACTGGAGACAATATGATTATGGCTGCCTACAAAAACAAAACTGTTATAACATTGCCACTTTCACCCATGATGAGATGAACAAAAAAAGCAAAACATTGATAAATATGTATGGAATTATTCCTCAAGGGATGTAAATTACTTTTTTTGCTGTAGGATTGATGCCTTGAGAGTAATTTTCATCCATCAGCTTCAATATATCAAATGTGTGGTTCAGCTTGTGATTTAATGAATAGATATGGGAGAGTTAGGAAATAAAAATGTGCATATTTTAATGGAATGTATCCCACATAGCATGTAGGTCATATACTTTCCCCAACTTTAATTAAAATAACATTTTGTTTTAAATCAAAGTCTGGCATAACGTAAAATCTCATGAGTAAAAATCGGCTCGAAGGCCCTTATTTAATAAAAAGTGAGACTCACTAAGACACATTCAGAGCTGGAAGACACCTAACAGCCCATATAATGATAAGACAAAGGCACATATTTACTAAGCATTGCTATGTAATAATATACCTTCTGGCACAAAATAACACATTGGGCCATATTTACTAAGCCATGCTGGAAGGTTTCTTATGAAGTAGTACTGCTTAGTAAATGCAGCCTTCAATGCTTGGTGAAGGTCCAAAATTAATGACATTTGCAAGCATGGTTGAAGATTTCACCTCCTATATTTGGATCACTGTCCTGAGTTTATCCTATTTTATCCTTTTTGCTTTTTGGTTGACTGTAGCAAATCTACATGTAGTTGACCTGTTGCCTTTACATATATATTGTGACCCCAAAAATTTAAATAGTGTGTTTTTAAGTCTAAGGCCTATGTTGACGAAGCATTGGTATGCCATAAGACACCGTCTGGCACAGCAAGACACATTAGGCCATACTTACTAAGCTGTGTTACTCCATAAAACACCTTCTAGCATGGCTTAGACAATATGGTCCTTTTATGGCACATTCGGGTGAAAGGGCTTTAAGATGTCTTCCGATACAGAAGAAGACGTTTTATAGAGTGGCATCAAAAATGCTGCCCTCTGGCCCATTCACTTGAATGGGACCATAAGATACCTTCAAGTACAGAAGATTTCTTATGGAGTAGCACTGCTTAGAAAATATGGCCCTTTACATCTTCCTGCACAGGAAAGTATTTGATGGCATATCAATAAGATGGCATATCGTGAGTGGAGTACCTCAGGGTTCGGTACTGGGACCCCTGCGTTTTAACTTGTTTATTAATGACCTTGATGTTGGGATCGAGAGCAAAGTCTCCATCTTTGCTGATGATACTAAATTGTGTAAGGTAATAGAATCAGAGCAGGATGTAATTTCTCTTCAGAAGGACATGGAGAGACTGGAAACGTGGGCAGGTAAATGGCAAATGAGGTTTAATACAGATAAATGTAAGGTTATGCATTTGGGATGCAAGAATAAAAAGGCGACTTACAAATTAAATGGAGATATATTGGGGGAATCCTTGATGGAGAAGGATTTAGGAGTGCTTGTAGACAGCTGGCTTAGCAATAGTGACCAATGTCATGCAGTAGCTGCAAAGGCAAACAAGATCTTATCTTGCATCAAACGGGCAATGGATGGAAGGGAAGTAAACATAATTATGCCCCTTTACAAAACATTAGTAAGACCACACCTTGAATATGGAGTACAATTTTAGGCACCAATCCTAAGAAAAGACATTATGGAACTAGAGAGTGCAGAGAAGAGCCACCAAATTAATAAAGGGGATGGACAATCTAACTTATGAGGAGAGGCTAGCTAAATTAGATTTATTTACATTAGAAAAGAGGCGTGTAAGAGGGGATATGATAACTATATACAAATATATTCGGGGACAATACATGGAGCTTTCAAAAGAACTATTCATCCCATGGGCAGTACAAAGGACTCTGGGCCATCCCTTAAGGTTGGAGGAAAGGAAATTTCACCAGCAACAAAGGAAAGGGTTCTTTACAGTAAGGACAGTTAAAATGTGGAATTCATTACCCATGGAGACTGTGATGGCAGATACAATAGATTTGTTCAAAAAAAGGTTGGACATCTTTTTAGATGGGAAAGGTATACAGGGATATACCAAATAAGTATACATGGGAAGGATGTTGATCCAGGGATTAATCCGATTGCCAATTCTTGGAGTCAGGAAGGAATTCATTTTTCCCCTTAATGGGGTCTTTGTTTGCCTTCCTCTGGATCAATAAGTAAGTATAGATATAGGATAAAGTATCTGTTGTCTAAATTTAGCATAGGTTGAACTTGATGGACCTACGTCTTTTTTCAACCTCATCTACTATGTAACTATGTAACTATGTAATTATTGACCTGTATGTGTCCTGGGACAGTGCAAATATTACTTGACATAGTTACCTAATAAAATGGCAGGTTTGTAAATTAATTGTTTAATTGGTAAACCTTCTAGAATTTTAGGTGTGAAAAGTTGCATACAGAGTATGGACAGTACAGAGTTCAAAAATGAAATATGCAGTCCCGTATTGGTTAAAACAGAATTAATGATGGCAGTGACATTTTATCAAATTAAAAATATTTGTTAACCATTTCCCAAGTTATCCTGACAATGCTTGTAATGGCAATCTTGTCCCTGAAATCTGTCTTCCTTATAATGGTGCCTTTTCTTAACTGGCCATTTGACACGGAAGTCAATACAGGCATACCCCGGTTTAAGGACACTCACTTTAAGTACACTCACGAGTAAGGACATATCGCCCAATAGGCAAACGGCAGCTCACGCATGCGCCTGTCAGCCCGTCCTGAACAGCAATACCGGCTCCCTACCTGTACCGAAGCTGTGCGCAAGCGGGGAGACTATAGAGCCTGTTACACATGCGTTATTTACATCAGTTATGCACGTATATGACGATTGCAGTACAGTACATGCATCGATAAGTGGAAAAAAGGGAGTGCTTCACTTTAAGTACATTTTCACTTTACATACATGCTCCGGTCCCATTGCGTACGTTAATGTGGGGTATGCCTGTATTTACTATGTTCCATAACACACTCTCCAGCACTCTAGACATCTTATGGCTCATTGTGAGTAGGCCAGGTCTTCCTGAGCAGAAAAGTGTCTCATAGCATAGCACCCCTTAGGAAATATGGGCTGGAGTGAGCATCCATAAATATCATTGTATTATTCCTGGGATGCAGCATAGCAAATTGACAATTATTTCCCTCTTTCACCTGTTCAGAGTCCTAGCTGTAACTGAAAGCAAAGGACATTTCAAAATGTTAAAAAATATAACTGTGTACTGTACTTGAAAAAAAAGGAGCAAGCACCTATAGTAGTTTAACATATTACACCTGTCACTGCCATTAGTTCACTAGTCTTGCACTAATTGGAACCAGGGCCATGACAGATTTCCCGGGGGCCAAGGACTAGAGTTTCGACAGTGCCCCCCCACCCCATGTCAGCAGTCTTGCAAGCCACCCCCCATTTCATACCTTGCAAGCCCACTCCTCTATTTCCCCCCCTCTTCCCATGTATTTTTCTCCCCCCGTCTCACACTTACCCCCTCTCTTCCTCACTCTCTCCCCTCTACCACTTTCTCTTCCTCACTCCCTCTCCTCAATCTCCCCCCTCTCCATCAATTACCCCCCTCTCACTCAATCCCTCTCCCTCAAATCCCTCTCCTCACACTCATTGTCTCCCCCCACCGGCTACACACACACACAACCCCTTCCCCCAATAATTAACCCACCCCCCATAATACATACAAAAATATCCCCCAACCCCAAATACATACAAACCTCCCTGTCCACCAAATACATACAACCCCCTAATCCCAAAATACAACCCCCACCCCCCGACTCCCCAAATACATACAGAACCCACCCATCAAATACATACAAACTCCCCCCACCCCCCAAATACATAGAAACCCCTCCGACCCCCCAAATACATACAAAACACACTAACCTTGAGGATGGTCTCAGGTCCTGGCTCTCCCGCACTGTGCGGGGCTTTCTCACGCTCACACGCCGGGCCTCTCTCCAATGCCGGTGTGTGCGCTGATGTCAGAGCGAGGCCCTGCATGGGACAGTGAGGGAGGCCTGCAGCTGGGAGAGCCGGGGTCCGGCGACAACAAGAGGATTGGCAGCCGGGCAAATAAGTTGGGCCTGACCTTTGGCCGGGCCCAACTTCCAGCGCTGGCTGGGCCCCCATCAGCCACCAGGCCCGGGACACTTGTCCTGGCTCTCCCCCCCCTTTCGGCGGCCCTGATTGGAACAGCATGTTTAAGCAATTCTGAGACAAATGCACAATCATTCTGAAGAGACATTAGACTTCAGACTGATAACAAACATGCCTATCTTATAATCAAGGATAATGTTGGAACTAGTCTGTCAACAATCTGGTGCTTGACTTTTGTTCACCATAGTTAAATTATTAGAATTGTTATCCAAGGCCGCTTTGTGACTGGTGACTGAATTAATATACATTAATAAGACTACCGCAGCCTGTGCTTATTTGTGATAATCCACTCCCCTGTCAACACCACCTGCTTCGGCTCTTTTTACCTTATCCTTTTGAGATTTTAAAATATAATGTTTAAATAACATTTTAGGAATAGCTCAGTGGTAAGGTGGCTGTCTTTAATTTGGGTGAACAAATTGTGAATCTCTGTCACCTTTCCCTATTAGCTAAAGCAAGTTTATTTCCTGTGCCTGAAGCATCACCATTAGATTGTAAGCTCTTTTGGCAGATACTAATTGTGCCTATAAACATGCTCTACAAAAAAATCTCAGCCTTATTTAAGTAAGAAATATGATAATTATTAATAAGTTTGATTTTGATCCAATAAAAAATATCACTTCTCTCAAAATGATCCATAAAATTGCAAATACATGTTTTTGCAAAGTAAAATAAATTGTGTAATTTGTACTTAATTCTCATTTAAGGCAGATCGTGAACTTTGCAAAGTCTTTGCGGTGGTGAATCTTCAACATAAACCTGCATTTCTGCACAATGACTGCTTGGTATATGATATTAGCAAGGATGTTCTGATGAATACTCCATAGAAACAAGACATAATTGCATCAGAGTTTGGAATAGTACAGAGTATAGACAGTAGGATAGGAAGAGATTATAGATGTATATAGAAAACAGGATAAGAGTGTTTACTCTAGGAGGAGAGGAGATCTTGTGTCAAAATGAGTGATGATTTAGGTAAGTACTAAACTTGTCATAAATGCTGATACCAGTTAATGGATCAAAGCATATTTAGAGATGTAACTTTGAGTACAGAGTTTTGAAACTTTTTCTTGACAGTGCACATGAAGAAGAAACCTGTGAAACATCAAAAGCTTAATCTACTGTACCACAGCCTCAAACCAATCTACATGTGCTCAAAATGAATACAAACACTAGAACTTTGCACCACATTAAGGAATCAGGATATACATTTGTGTAATAGAAAGGAACAATTCAGAACAGAGTCGGAATATAGAGTATTAGCTGTTTTGTTTTCAATAGCTTGCTATGGGAAAGCTGATATGCATCAAATACAGATGTGAATATGTATTGTAATTGAGGCCACAAATAAAGATAATGTATGTATTACAGATTAACTGTTTGGAGAGAGTGGAAGAAGAATATCTTTAATCTGTGGGTACTTTTCAGGTTATACTGACTTTCATTTGTGATAACAGCTTACACTATTGTATATAATTATTCCACACACGTCTCTTCAGTGTCCTTTTATGAAGGAAGAAACTTAATAAATACAAGTATATTTAATATTACAATATGCATATAGGGCAAGAAGAATTGTGGTAATTAGCCTAGGTGAAACATTTTTGAGTCCTGTCTTGGTCATATTAAAGCTGCAGTTCAGTCAATATCCTGCATGTGTGTTTTTTTTAATAAATCAGTTCTGTAGTAAGAAAAAATACTTTTAGCATTTTTTGTTTTAAAAAACAACAACTTTGAAAGACCAATTTTCTTGTATTCTTTTTTAACATATTTAAAGATGTCGCCAAACTTTGCCAATCAATAGACGGAGAACGAATTGACCGGCAGCCTGAACTGCAGCTTTAAGTCTTTTGTGATGAAGGGACATGCAAAGACAAATGACATACAGATAATCCAAGATATAACAATGTACAGATGGTAATAGATCTGGTACAGATAATTAGATTCAAACGTCATCTGTTTTACGTGGCTTTTGAAGCTACAATTGTTAATGAGATCATCAAATGACAACAAATGAAAACAGAAAACTTCAGAGCCCAAAACTGAGTCATGTGAGCACAAACATGAGCCAGACAGAGAAATACATGTATGAACAATAGTATAAAAACTTGTCATAAATGTAAGAAGAGTGAAAGATAAGTAGAAAAACAATTAACAGCATCAATGAGGGGACAGCTTTCAAGACACACTAGCTGTTCATGACCTGTTCTTCTCTCATTCTTTTCACCTCTTTGCACTGACAGAAACTTGGCTGTCTCAATCGCACTCTCCCTGGAGGCAGCTCTATCCTATGGTGGTCTTTCCTTCTCACACACACCTCGTCCCTTGAAACGTGGGGTTGACGTAGGAATACTTCTTTCTTCTCACTGTAAATTTCAGAACCATACATACATCTACTTCCCTGACATTATCATCCTTTGAGGCCCATACTATTCGCCTTTTCTCTCCACTCGCTCTACGTATTACTCCCATCTACAGACCACCTAACTCGACATCCTCACACTCCAATTTCCTATCTTACTTTGAATCTTGGTTATCTTTCTTCCTCTCTTCTGACTAACCCACTCTTCTTTTAGGAGACTTGAACTGTCGCATTGATGACCCCAATCAATCCTGGGCATCTCGCTTTCTCTCTCTCCCTTCCTCCTTTGGTCTCTTCCAATGGACTGCTTGGAGCACCCACAAGGATGGCCCCTTCCTTGACCTATGCTTTACTAAAAACGTTTCCTTATCCAATTTCTCCAACTCTCCTATCCCACTCTCTGCACATAACCCCGTCACATTTTCTCTCTCTCTCTCTCTCTCTCTCTCTCTCTCTCTCTCTCTCTCTCTCTCTCTCTCTCTCTCTCTCTCTCTCTCTCTCTCTCTCTCTCTCTCTCTCTCTCTCTCTCTCTCTCTCTCTCTCTCTCTCACACACACTTCTCACGCTCCTCACACTCAACCTACAGCCTCTCCTTGCTTCACTCAAAACATTCAGTCCTTGGAATACATCATAGAATCAAAGTTTTCTTTACTAGCACAGCAAATAAAAATATGATTTGTGGGAAATTACATGCAAATAAGTAGTGTCATCTTTTACTTTATGACCCTTTTAACATGGACCCCTATAAGCATATGCCTGCCGTATTACACAGCTTTTTTAGCACAGCCTGGGTTAAAGAAGTGCATAGCAAGTAAAACCTCTCACAGCACAGACAGCTATTTCAACCTTTTGGGTCTCTTCAGCATGAGGCTGGTTATACTGGCTTTGCAATAGGACATTGGAACAACACATTATATAAGTTATGGTGAGTAAAAAGTGACAAAAAAGCTCCACCGTACAGTGTACAGCAAATAAAAATATAACTTGTGAGCACAATCACATACCATAAATAGGTATACAACCCTGCTTTGAACCGTTATCTCTTAGCATGCAGTGCTTCCACTGCAGCCAGGAATTCTGGGAAATTACATGAAAATGAGCACACAGTGTCACATTTTGCTTTATTAGCACCCACTTCTGATCCAAACAGTCTTGCCACAATTTACAACACTGTCGTTTCCTCCTCACTTAACCAGTATGCTTCTCCTGTACATCGAGACTCATGGCACTCCAACCCACAACCCCGGCTAATTACACAGAAACGCTTTCTTGCACGCATTCTGCTGAATGACTCTGGACAAAGTCACACTGCCTTATTTCCTTCACTACAAATGTATTCTGTCCTGCTTTAACTCTGCTCCTTTTCTTGCCAAACATGGTTACTTCACCTCTCCTATAAAAAGGCATAAATCCAACCAACACCCCTCTTCTCTGTCTTTTACACCCTTCTGCAACCTCCCGCCACACATGGCTCCACTCCTTCCAGTTAACCCCAAGACTTTACAAATTATTTTAAGTACAAGGTGGAAGCTATCTGCAAAGAAATCCCCTCTGTCCCTTCCATACACCCCTTCCTAATCCCCCTCCATCTTTCTCATTCTCTCCAGTTACAGAGGAAGATGTACTGTATCTCTCCTGCTGCTCTCCTCAACATCCAGCACATGCAGCCTTGACCCTATTCCCTCCAATCTCCTGAAACCTCTCGCTTCTACCATGGTTCCCATCCTCATTAACATCTTTAACTCATCTCTGTGCTTTTACCACTTTACATATTCTTCACTTTCTTAACTCCAATAACATACTTGACCCTCTCCAATCAGGCTTCCGCACAGCATACTCTACAGAAACTGCACTCACCAAAGTCACCAATTACCCCATATTGTCAAATCTCCAGGAAACTTCTCAATTCTGATTCTTCTTGACCTCTCCTCAGTTTCAATACTGTTTGCCACCCTCTTCTACTACACATTCATTACTCTCTTGGCATTCCTGCCACTTCTCCTGGTTTTCTTCCTACGACTCTCTCCAAGTGTCTCATGCCAACTCCTCCTCAGCCTCTATGGAACTCTCTAGTACAGTAGGTGTACCTCAAGGCTCAGTTTTAGGTCCCTTAATCTTCTCTCTGCATACCCTCTCACTGGGTTATTTAATTTACCCCTTTGGTTTCATCAGTCATCTCTATGCTGATGATACATAGCTTTATTTATCTACACATGACCTTACACCTGCAGTCCAGTCAAAAATTACACAGTGCATATCAGCTCTCAGCCTAGATAGCCTTTCGTTGCCTGAAGCTTAACATGGCAAAGACAGAACTTCTCATATTCGCCCCACACGAGGTCCCATTGTTCCCTTCTCGATTACAGTTAATACCACTACTATCAACCCAATATCGCAAGCACGCTGCCTAGTTGGTTACATTTGACTCCTCCCTTTCCTTCTCCCCACATATAAATGCTGTTACTAGATCGTGCCACTTTTTCCTTTACAACATTGTTCAGATACGCCCCTTACTATGTTCCAGCACCACTAAAACACTAATACAGGCCCTTGCTCTCTCACGTGTCGAATACTGTAACATTCTTTTATCTGGTCTCCCTGCCTCACATCTCTCCTTTACAGTCCATTCAAAATGCCACTGCCCAAATTATCTCCTGCTCTTCTAGGCGTGTCTTTGTCTCTCTCTGCTGGCTTCCTAATAATTTCCATATAAACGATAAAATTCTCCTCCTTACTTTTAAGGCTCTACACACCTCTTCAGTTTCATACATCTCAACTCTAATCTCTCGTTACACACCTACTCACCCCTTATGCTTTAGCCAAGGTTGTCTCATCTTTGCACCTTTTACCTTTACAGCCCTCTCCTGTCTTAAACCTTTTTCACTAATCTCTCCCTACGTATGGAACGCTCTTCCACTCAATATTCATCAAGCACCTTCACTTTCCACATTCAAAGGCCAGCTGAAAATCCACCTCTTAAAAGAACCATCTCATTCAACTTTAAACACCTCTTCTATGAACTCCAGATGCACTTGACCTCCCATGTCTGCACTTCTAATAATGCACTTTTTACTCCTAATGTGTCTGTAAGCCTCCCAACATAACAGTTAGATTGTAAGCTCTTTGGGATAGTGTCTCCTTTAGCCTTACAGTATGTTGTCATTTACCTGTTGCACTTATTCCCATTGCTTGTGATGTACATTATTTACCTCCTATTGTAATATTGTAAAGTTAGTTGATGCTATATAAATAAAATTAGACATACATACAACAAAAATAAGTGTTGACATTTAGCCAAAAGTCAGGACATAGTGAATGTTGGTAAGCTCTAACACAGTTCTGCCATAATTTGCTATGTTGTGTTTCTCCCTCTTGTGAATTAGAACTCAAATCTCCGTAGGTATTCACACCTTTCAAATAATTTCCATTCATGAATATAAAAACTCAATAACATACATGACATATATACTAAAATAGTTATAATCAACTATAAATGTACCAATATCATACAACTGGGATGCCGACCAAAGCTTCTATAAAGGATAGAAAGAAAAGGACTAAGCCATAAAAATGCTTGGTATGTGATTCATATCCACTGTAATTGCACAGATGCTTCTTAATCTCTGATTTTACTACTTTCTTATACCTAATAATGTTATAATGCTATGCTTCATATGAAGGGATAATTCAAACTATGTTATTGGTGGGTTGGGAAACATTGCATTGGTTTGTCTAGTAAACATGCAACATAACACCTTTTGTATACAGTCTTGTCAGCATGCAATTTAAACTTCTCTTGTCTCACAAGAATTGAACCAAACTATATACATAAGTATGCGACATCGCAAGCATTGGGAAAATATTTACAAACATCTTTCGTGGCAAAAACAGAACAGAATGTACAAGCCCCTCTGGGTAGTGTGTCTGACAAATTAAATATATGTATGCGAAAGTTCTTCATTGTCATGTGCTCACTTAGTGCATACTGCACTTGCATTGCATCTCAGGGCTAGCAACTGCTTGTGAAATGTGTTGGTTTGACAGATGAAATGCAAATATTATTCTGCTAACACATAGACATGAAGTTCAAAGCAGCGTTAGCTAGTAAACAGAAATGGAAAATGTACCTCACACATTTGCTTCATGGAGGATAAACAAGCCACCAGAAGAAGACATCTGGCGCAATCAGCGCCCATCAAAACACAGAGATGGTAGCTTAGCGTCTTGTTGCTTAGCAACCAAGTTCATACATTCAAAACATTTCTAAAAGTCAGGCAGCTATGCCAATTGCTGTTTTTTTTTTATTGAACAAAAATGTGCTGAGATCATTTTGGAAGAATGTGCAATACACATTTCCATTTAGATTTTTTTTGCCATTCAAGTTTAGATTCCTGCTCATTGTTATTTAACAAAAGGTTAAGTCAGGCAAACTGTTTGTAATGTAAATATCACTTTACAGAAAACATATAATACTGCAATGCTCCAGCAACGTGCATCATTATTTCAGATTCCATACATGTTGCCTCATTGTGTGGACTTTTCACTTCTTGAGAAAACTAACATCTCTAGAGTAGGTTAACTTGGACTAAATCTTTGTCATATGCTTCTAGTTAGGTTACTGTAGGTAACACTGCTTATCTATATATAGCTAAAAAAAACAAATGTCATATTGTATATTTTACAGCCTAAATTTCAACAACTAGTTTACTTGAACCATTTATTTATTTTTGCAGGCTTTCATCTGTTAGAAATTATATACCAGTGGTGGCCCAGGCAAGATTGTAGAGGGTTTGGCACAAACACTGCACAGAAATGTAAATTTTCAGAGGAGGAATACTTTCCTAATCATATTAAACATCAGGGAAACACAACATCTGCAATTTCACAGTGACCTATAATTAGCTCAAAGATTTAGCGTATTGTAAAATGTCACCCACTGCTTAACAGGATGGATCAGTTTATTCAGATTGCAGAAAGAATGCACAAGTGCAGAAAGGCAAAAATGGTGCCCACTATTATAAGTATTTCCAGCTATAAAAGTAATGCTATGCCATCTGGAGGAGTGGTTTCCACAAGGCATTCCAGGGACATTTTTTCCAGACCTCTGATGTGGAAATGCGTTTATAAACTTAGAGACTGGCATGCAACTTCTCACATTAAAAAGGATAAATAAAAAGAGTGGCACTTGTACTTTCAAAGTACTGGTATAAAACAAAGTGCAGACCTGACTTGTCCATTAAAAAGCAAATTGGTTAAGCTGTGTATAATGTCAATTATTTTCAAGGTAAGCTATATCTGCGTTACTTTCAATAGATACAGTATATGTATTAAATATGCATATTTTGCAACAATTTGCACGAAGTAAGAAGCAAGTTTACTTTTAGGGTTATGATAAGAGATTGTCTGAACTTTTATACCTCTCTATGGGTAAGATTCACAATCATGTCCTACCCATGAACCACAAGAGCAGTGTTCAGGCATCCACTTTGCCGACGCCTTTCCTTAAGGCTTGGGCCGACCTCTTAAATATAAAGCAGTCATCCAAGAAAGAAAGCCAGCCAGCTGAAGGAATTCTCTAGGGCCTTGTTTAAACTTTCAGCTGCAGCACTGACATTTGCAATCTCCTCCGCCCAACCTGTGCAGCTTGGTTATAAAATGCTCACAGTGACCCAAGGCAAAAATGTGAGTTGCCAAAAATAAGTAGAAGACTGGAATATTTAGAACAATGCTACACAATGACTGTGTTGTGTCTTTAAGTGGAACAAAATATACATGAACATTATTTTGAATAAAACAGAGGAAGTAAGATTACTGATGTTTTACTATTCAGATTCACCTGCATCAAATCAGTGCTCATTGATCTCTCGATTAATCCATAGATTCTGGATGAAAATACATTTCTGGACAGAATTGGGTTAAGTAAACAAATACTAATTATGAGCTACATATGGAAAATGTAATCTCTGAAATCAGCACTTATCAAAACTGTAGTGTATTGAGGTTTTGCAAAGGATGAAGGATATTTAAAAGAGAATTAGTCTCTGGAGAAGAACACTCGGTCATCTCTGCACAGAGACCACTTCTCTGACAAATAACTTTAAATAAAATAAGAAGCCTCACATCGTCATGTCTTGGATCTATGAATTAAGATAATATGACAGGGATCCTTATTGAGCTACCAAGAGAAAAAGTGTCCAAAGGTGCATACCCCCCTCCACTCCCCCTTGATTTGGCATGGAATGTTATTTATTAAATGCTGGTGATAAATTCACTGTATATCTCAAAATTAAAAAAACATGTTACATACAAATTGAATAGCTATGTTGTCAATTGAATGTGCCATCTGGATCTAGGGGAAATACAGTACAATGCAATGAACTGCACCTGTTCCAAATATGAGGATACATGTCAGACAGTAGTAAAACGGTCATTTCACAGCAAATTAGATGTTTAGACTGTGACACCTTTTATAAGACTAACACAAACCTTATTCATAGTCTGTTACCATAAATATGCTTTTCAGGTTACACATTTCTCACTTAACGTCCATTGTCTTCACACTGCAATAGTGTAATTGACCTAGTAAGAATAATCTTTAAATAGTACGTTTGTTGAGCTCTATAGAAGATCTATAAAGAATATTCACGTTGTCCATGTTGTCAGGGTATTACCCTGAGAAATACCAACTTTAGGATCCCTTGTCTGAATTTGCAATAGCCTTAAACCATGATTTTTCTACACTTAGTTCCAAGATATCTGTGTAGAAGAATAGGCAGGGAAGAAGGAGGGATAAAATAAATTAAAGTAAACAAGGAAGATAATGGAAGACAATGTAAGGACTGACATTGATGAAAATAAAGAGCATTTCTCCCTCCAGAGGCTGCATTACAATGACCTACCTCTCTGGTGAACAGGATTGCAGCATCATAATGCTCATCATGTTCATCATCCAGCTGATTGTGTTGATGTTGCCACTTGCAGAAGTTCTTCAATGTAGTGGCTGCATTTTTGCTCACTTCTGGTCCCTTCTCCTTGTCCGTGACCATCACTACCTTCACCACTGCCAAGCGGATGTGGTTTTCAATGCTTGGATGGTTGTAAAGCCGCGATGCAATGGAAGCCAAAGTCAATAGGTAATGGTGGAGGTCCTTCCCGTACTTTTTGCCCATAGACTCATCAGCTACCACTAGGAGTTCCACATGTCTGGACTTAGATATAGATCGCCTTTGGCGTTTCTTTCCTGTGGTTTTCTGCAAAAAATATTCTTTAAGGATAGGATCAGTGGGGGTGTAGGTTTGATTGGTTTTCTGAAAGCTTTCCCCGGTTTGCTGGTCTTTTTTGGCATGCTTAGTGGAACCTTTCCCATGCTGATGCATTTTTCTGCCAAAGCCATGTGTTTCACAGCTGGCTCTGGAAGGTACAGTCTCAAAACTGAAGCGATCCTTGATGAAAACATGAAGCACCCTCTCTGATCCATCGCTGTACACCTGCCCCTCGCCTGCTTTCCCTTTGATTAGAGGCTTGATGGTGTAGTGGGCATGCTTCACTGCAAAGTAACCATCCAATCCCCCGCATAGGTTGAATACTGCAAGTGACTGGGGGCTGGAGTCCACTGTCCCCCTGTAAAAACAGTGCCGGTGCAAACGTCGCTGAGGATGCATGCGTCCTAGGTACCTGGTGCTGAAATGGGGGGAGAGCAGCAGATCGTCCCTTTCGAAGTCTAAGATGAACTTCTTCCCATCTGCATACACGATGTAGCCCACTTTGCCTCCCCCTGCATAAATCTGGTCGATGTTCTGCACTATGCCGCTTCGCCTCTGCTGCTCAGCAGCAGCCTGATGGTGATGTTTATAATAGGCAGGTGGATCCCCCGTCCTGGAATCTGCAGTCCTGTTAGGGAGAGAAGCAGCAAAGTGCAACTCAGTAGCCAGCAGCAGCACTAACAATATCAGCACCATTTTTCGTTTGGAAACTGGAGAGAAGAAAAAAAAAAACCAAAAAAAAAAAAAAAAACTCTCGTCTGGGTTGAATCAGCCGGGAATAAAATGTCAACAGAAGCAGGGACCGGCGAGGCAATGTATAAACTTTCTTTACACAGTGGCTTATAAGGTGATTTGTTATCAGATCGCAGAAACTGACATAAGTGCTGGATTACAAAGGCACTAGCACTGCTACCCTACAGCTGCTACTATCTCCAATGCTGTGCTGAGTTGTGGCTGTCACTCCTTGCTGTCACTCCTTGTCCCCTAGGACTTTCAGAGACTGGAGCAATTCTGTTCCTTTGTTGGGTAGAGGCAGCAAAACAGACGAGCGCCTGAGCATAGAGGGCTGCTGAACTTGCCCACTTGACTGTTTGCAGTCTGTCCTCCTCCCCAGTCGGTAGATGTGAACAAGAACAGAAGAGAGAGAAATGTGAAGATGAGAGGAGGTGGAACAATGCATTTATACCGGAATGCCATTTTCAATGAGTCGTCACTGCAGGCTGCCTCCTAAAGGGAGAGCTTGTAAAGTACCACTCCCACACTTCCCTTCAATAATCACTCACAGGGAAAGTGTTAGTGTGTGTGTGTGTGTGTGTGTTTGTGTGTTTGGGGAAGAAGTAACCCAAGCTTTCCTTTCAATCTTGCTCGAGTCACCGCGTTCAGGATTCTGCTCCAGTATTTCTCAACTGTCTGTTGACTAACAGCTGACTTCATGTCCTGTAGCCTTTTTTAATATGATTTTAATGTCCTTTCCTGAAAGCTGGGACAGATCTGGGGGAGGGGGTGTTTATAGGGATTGAGGTCGGTTTCGCAAAATTCTCAGATGCACTCGGCTTATGTACATTGTGCAACTAGGGTGATATCTGATCTTGCTGTGGACATAAGGGTTTTGCCTAGTAAGTTTTGTTAAAGGTATTAGGAATTTCCCATTTATATGCTTGAAACATAACTGCAGTCCGGCTCATTATGTGCACTGTATCATATGAACACTTTAGCTGAACATGTTATCAACTTTTGGTACTGTGTATCTGCTCTAGTGCCTCTCTGTTGCAAAACAAGCTGTCAGGTAAAGGCAGATAGGGTGTTACTTAATTGTTATTATTGATGAAAAATGTTTACTTAGGAGGTCTCAATTACTTAGTATGTTGTGTCAGTGGCACTCTGAAAATGCCCTGAATGCAGCTGGAAAAACAGATCCTAACCATTTGTCTAGTGATGTCTTCATCTGTCTTTCATCTTTTAAATGCTGGTTATATAACCCTGGAGCAGGTCACAGAAATGAGTAAACAGATAATACAGACAAGTACTATAAGGAACATCTGAAAGTAAACTAAGGGCTAACATTTACAAGCATAACACTGGGGGGGGGGGGGGGAGAAAGGCAATGGCATTTGCGTTAGTACTGTATACATTAGATGATTATACTTAACCCATTAAGTGCTGTATCGTTATATCGAAAAAAAAAATCTGGCAATGAAATAGTGCAATTTGAGAACTGTTATGTGTACATCGTTGCATAAAAGTCACACTTATAACTATAGGTTGTGGATATCTCTGTATAAATATTTGCTTCCAAACTGACTATTGGATATTCTAATCATTAGATTTTAATCTATAGACCAAATTATATTTGTAATCCTCGATTTTCTAAATGTATGGCTTACTCATTATGTGTATGTACAGTAGGTTTCATTAGGAAGGATGATTAACCTCTAGATGACAAAGATACATACAGGTAGAGTGCCATCAAATCTTGTTTTGCTGTTGCCTTTCTACTGAGTGCTCCCAAGTATAACATTTCACTAAGTAACAATTTATTGCATGCCAAGCAACCCTTTCTGCTTTCTGTCATGTACATGTAAAGACTTCCATGTTTGTTACCACATTTATTATCATATTTTATTTGTATGGTTCAGCACAGTACAAGATGCGAACAAGAACAAAACATAAAATACATACAATATGAAACATCATGAAACAATAGTAATAAGGTCCCTTCTCTAAGAAGCGTACAAATCTAAACCCATAGATGAGATAGGGACAAAATATATAGGTTCTATGTATAAGACTGTTTTTGCTGTAAGGTTGGTGCTTACAGATACAATTTGAGCCTCTGCCTCAGAGTCATTGTATTAAGTTGTTTAGCATCTTTTTTTTCAAGATTGCAATTTTGTTAGAGTTTACATAGAACCGTCACAGAAGTGTCTAGCTCCAAGGATCCATATCAGTGCTATTTTTATTTTTTATTTTTACCAAAAAACTAATATTGAGTAGTCCCTTTTTTCCATTTTATAAGGGAATAAAAACACCAAGATATCTAAATTAGTGTGAATCTCAGGCAAAGAGATATGTGTCAAATATTAGAAACGTAACTAATATCTTTCTTCAATGTGACATTGCCGTGTGGAAATACAGAAGAACAGTTTAATGTCTCATATTAAAAGAGGATGGAGGTCTCAAAAGGATGAAGATACTGACAAATGTCAAACAGTTGCATTATCCACTGTAAGTGCACTGATTTTGATGTGCATATGCGTACAATTCTCGTACCATCTCCTTGTTATGTGACTTTAGACAGATCTAGGTAATTGTTGAATTCCCTGTGTGGTGAGTGCCAACATTGGATTGCAAATTTCTCAGTACAGGAATACTGTATATTGTGTGTTTCATGCCCTATAGATGTAGCAAGACTTAATGTCTCCAGAGCTGCGGTTAAAAAAGCTTAAAGCCGTGACTCCCGTGCTGCGGGCAGTCCATGCTTCCGGATCGGACTCTCCGCAGCTATAATCCTCTGGCACTGGTGGCAGGTGCGGTGCTGCGGTGCTGCAGTGCTGTAGTGCTGTGGTGCCGCGGCTTGACAAAGTGATGAAAAAAGTAAGGCTGCGGCCAGGGTGATGCTGAGCGGTGCGCACGCTCGCACTCAGCACGATCAAACACATTGCTACAATGTGTTTGTCCAGCATGAGCGCATGCGTGCATGTGCACGTGAGCGCACGCCGCTCAGCTGCTTGCAGAGACAAGTAAATTTGTTTCTGCAGCTCGCTGGTGCTTCGTGTGTGCGGTTCGCCCAATGAGGGTGAACCAGCTCTGTGACGTCATAGCTGCGCCCTCCGACACGCAAGTGGTTGGCCACAAATCCCCCAAGAAAAATGAGCACCGAGCTCGAGCGCCAGTGCGCCCAGCGTCACCCTGGCTGCAGCTTAAGGCTGCGGTCCCAGTCATGTCTGTGACACGCGCGCCCGGTGGGGGGGCGGCGCGTGCACAGCGCTAACCGCGATCTGCGGTCTCCAGGAGAGAGGGAAGCATGCGACGGGAGGGGGCGTGGTCGGGGATTTGCGGGGGCGTGGCCATCACGTCACGCGTCAGGTTCGCCCTCATTGGGTGAACCGCAAGTGGGGGCGTGGCCACGCCTCCGTCGCAAGGTTTGAACTCAATTTCATTGAGTTTAAAAAATCTTGCAGTACGGCTGCACCTTTAGCATGAAGGTGCGTACTGGGCCCTTCCCCATTGAGGGGCGGTGCTTACACGCACAGCGCACGCCTCGGGTAGTGACTGGGACCGCAGCCTAAGTCTTGCTACATCTGTATGTGCAGCACTGTGCATTCTGCAGCACTATATAAGAAACACAATGTGCAGTACGACAGGCCACAGCAATCATTTTAGGTTCAAAATGTACAAGTCAAGCAAGTGGAAAAAGAGTTTAATTCCACATTTTGATTTTTTTATATGAATTCTTGACATTTTGATAAAATTTCAGTAACAGCCATGTGCATAATTAAATTTTCACGGTGCATTAGCAACCTAATGCTGTTAATACTAGTGCAATAGTAAAATGATCTTACTTTAATTGTTTCGTTAACACCCACTGATACAGGAATGGATTTTCTGTAAATCTTTTCTTCTATGTGAACATTTTTTTGTTGTTTTAAATTGCGAGATAAATGGCATGACGTGAACTAAGGTCTGAGATCAAGATCCTTTCTGGATGGCCCTGTATGAGTCATTTCATATACTAGAGCCTTTATTATCACAAAAAAGATTGCTAGGTCCACAGGAAATACAGTACATGTATTGTGAATGTTTTGGGGTTTCTCTGCTATTGCTATAAATATATAACACATTCTACTGAGAATAAAAAAAAATTACAACTATGATACAATCGTTTTACTTCCTACAATCACAATAGACAAAGGATATCGTTCTATTTAAAGGTTTTACGTAAAAAACATTTTTTACAAAATAACTTTAAAAATCAAAACCAAATGTTGGTTGATTGTTGTACTATAATTTCAATATGTTTGCCTAATGATAACATATAAACATCCCAGTGATGGTTAATTACAGATTTACATTACATTTTTTCCCCTTTGGTGCGTTTAAGTGTGATATTGTCCTGCAACAGGATTGTATATTTTCTGTGTATTTTTTCGGCTCTCAGGCTGCCAGCTCTCCCTAGTGAAAGTTGTGTTTCCCTGTTCTGAAGCAGCCAGTGCTGCTATGTAGTTGCAACATTGTTTCTACAATTAAGCCTATCCACAAGCCACCAGTCAGTTGCCTTGGCAGCCTCTCACAGCTCATAGCTTGAGTTGGTTTAGCCCTCTCCCCCTGCCTTTCTCTCTTTATTAGTATGCACTTACCAGAACTCCCTCCTACTGTCTCTGTACGTTCTCCTTACCTACCAATTAGACTGTAAGCTCCTCGGGGCAGGGACTCCTCTTCCTGAATGTTACTTTTATGTCTAAAGCACTTATTCCCATGATCTGTTATTTATATTATCTGTTATTTATTTGATTACCACATGTATTACTACTGTGAAGCGCTATGTACATTAATGGCGCTATATAAATAAAGACATAAAATACAATACAATACAATGCCCCTTTGGAATGTACCTGTCTGGAAAGGAAAGTGTGCTTTCTCTTATTATCAGCAGACACAGTGAGTAGATGCAACTTCCACTGCTCCCTTAGAAAGGGATTCCTTTTTACCTTCCCCTCACAAGAGCCACTTTCTACCACAAACCTACATGCAAGTGCTTTTATATTTCTGTTAACCCTATCCAATAAAATTTAAGAAAATAGAAGGACTTTGTGTGCTTTTTAAAGGGGATGAGTTTATGCTACATGGACCTAATCAGAGGCTAAGGTTGGCTTGGTCCAGAATAGTAAAAAGGACACCTTATTGCTTAGGTATTCAGCTCAGAAAGCTCAAGTTTCTACAGCCATACTACTGGGAGGCAAGCTGCAGTACAACAGTTTTTATGGAAGTTCAGATACTGCATTACAGCTGCAGAGTGTAGAGCCCCTGTTTCATACACAGCTGCAGTCACAGCTACACAGTGAGGTACAGCCATCACACCTACCTCTGCGCTACATCCCCACGTCTAGGACTAACAAGGGCCATGACACCGGACATCCGCCAGGACACAGGTCAGAGCCATGGACACCTGTAAGTACAGCTATCGATACGCTGACTGCTGCAGGACACCGACCAGCACCATCTGAGACAGTAGTTAATCGCTGATGCAGGTAACAGACTGCACGCCACATGTACAAGCTAAGGTCTACATACACCGGCAGCATGGCAGAACTCAGACCCTCACCAGACATCACGCATGATAGTGACAACTCAGATACCACGCATGAGAGTAATAACTCAGGCGCTGAGACCAATACACAACTGCAACAGATGCAAGAAGGCGCCAGGCCTAAGCGGACAGTTACACTTACAAATAAGGCCTGCGAAAAGTACGACACTGACATTGACACACACCGCAACAAGTTAGAGAAATGCATGGGAAAATACTGAACTTGAAATGTGTAATGCCAGAAACATTAGCGATCAAGAAAAGCAGATTAAGCAAGCTATAACTCAAATTAAGTCATGCCATAGACGTTACATAATGCTGTCACAGGCATATTTCATCTGACAAGGATTAACATGGAAGAAAGCCTGTGAGAACATGACCTGCAAAAAACGATTGATCTGGAACATGACGGTATCGTGCAGACCGCCATCATGGAAGCACAAAGTGAGAGAAATGAGCTCTTGCTGGAGACTGCATCACAGCGTTCCAGTGTATCCAGGCATTCATCAAGGTCAGCAAAGTCAGCTCAATCTACCACGTCTAGCACTAGTGCAAACCTCAGAGGCCGCACGTGCTAGTGCCGAATATGGTCGGAAAGAGGCTTCCATAAGGTTAGAGAGAGTGCGCATAGAAGAGGAGGAGCAGAGGGCCTCCGCCGCCGCAGCCTCTGCACATAAGAAGGCTGAGTTGGACGCAGATTTAGAAGCCCTAAGGAAGAGGACGTCGCCACCGCCACAGCCAAAGCCAAAATCTTAGAAGCAGGCGAGCGGCAGGATGGCGGGGAGCGATCGTACAGTCAGATAGCCTCAGAGGATCCAGCCCAACGCACTAAAGCCTATGTGAGGAGCCTTCCCAGCATAAACACCAGCGCACCATCTCTATACGATGAGGAGGATATCACAGATGCTGAAGCCTTGCAAAGTCCACGTGGAGAAGACACTGTTTCTTCAAAGGCATACACTACCTGGGGTAGCTGCAGCCACAACAGTGATCCACACGCCAGCACGCATACGGATGCACTACAACAGGTTCGCAATCCGGGTACTCCCACATGGAGAAACACAACTCCCCACACTAAACAATAGTCATCGCACATCCACACCAAGGATGCGGCGACTGCAAGGTCCCTCCCGGCAACCATCATTGCACCAAATGCACACTCTGCACATAGGTCAAATGCACACTCTGCACATAGGTCAAAGACGCACGATCGACCCCACTCAACCTTATAATCCAACGCTGCAAACATATACGGTGGACAGGGCAACATACCAGGATGCGACTGACCACATGCTCCACAAGACCAACATACTGATGCATCAGGCATAACAGACATGGGGAAGTACATGATACTACCTGATATGGTGCAAACAGGACTTATCAACTTTGACGACCATCCTGAGAATTACAGAATATGGAAATCCACCTTCAAGGATGCAATCAGGTGTCTGGGCTACTCTGCGAGGGAAGAACTCAGCCTGCTAACCAAATGGTTGGGGAATGAATCTGGTGAGCATACAAAGAGGCTCAGGGCAGCAAACGTAAACCGCCCCCAAGTAGGACTTGACTTAGTATGGGACAGGCTAGAGGAGTGCTATGCTAGCCCTGAGTTAGTCGAAGATGCTTTCTTCAAAAGAGTCAACAACTTCCCCAGAGTCACGGTCAAAGACTATTCGAAGTTACGGGAGCTCGGAGATCTGCTGCAGGAATTGGAGTCTTCAAGAGTAGATAAATCTCTGTCAGATCTCAAAGTCATAGACTCCACTCGTGGAGTAAAACCCATCTTGGAGAAGCTACTTTACAACCTCCAAGTAAGATGATCTTCGCAAGGTTCAAAATACAAAAGGGAGAAGCGAGTCGCCTTCCCCCCTTCTCATTCTTCTTGAACTTTATTCCCTCAGCAGCCAAAACAAAAAATGATCCCAGCTTCAACCTAGGTACACCAACTGCACCCAGTTCAAGTAACCTAAAGAATGAAGGACAGGTGACAAGATACAGTGGCACCAGAACGCCTATCTCGGTCCACAGGACAGACGTATCTTCTGAAACATCTACACATCCCAATCATTCTACCGCTCCAAGCAGGGAGACATGGGACCCAATAGGGAATGCCCCATACACAAGAAGCCACATCCACTTAACAGGTGTTTTGAGTTTAGGATTACGCCCCTAGAGGAATGCAAGGACTTACTCAGAGGATTTGGAGTTTGCTTCAGGTGCTGCGCTTCCATAACTCATCTATTCAAAGACTGTAAAGAAACCATCAAATGTACAGTTTGCAACAGTGACAAGCATGTAACATCTCAACATCTAGAGGCACTGACTCTTGACCAACTCAACAACCCTTCCTGCATGGCAAAGCATAGAGGGGAGGAAGGAGAAGAGAAGTCAACATCTGCCACATGCCAGTGTACTGAGGTTTGCGGAGAAGGACATGACCAAAGGTCCTTCTCCAAAATATGCCTTGTTGCAGTATACCCCAAGGGACAACCTGAGAGGGCTATTAGTATGTACTCAATCATAAATGGTCAAAGCTACAGATCATTAGTGAAGTCAGAGTAATTTAGCTTGTTCAACACACAAGATAATGCCTCACCCTACACACTCAGAACATGCGCAGAACTGACTAAAACAACAGGGAGGAGAGCAAATGGCTATACCATACATCCCATGGATGGCAGAGCAAAGATACCTCTCCCTACACTCAGAGAGTGCAATCAAATGGCCACAAACAGGAACGAGATTCCCACACCAGACATGGCACGCCATCACCCAAACCTTAGGGGAATAGCTGACCACAACCTGCTGATAGAACAAGATGCCACGATTTTGCTACTGCTCGGCATGGACATCCTCAGAGTGCACAAAATCTGAGAACAGCACAATGGACCCCACAAGCCCCATTTGCTCAAAAACTTGACCTAGGATGGGTGATAGTGGGCTATGTATGCGTTGACAAAGGGCACAAACCGGACTACGTTGATGCCCACAGAACAAATATAATGGAACGTGGACACTCATCCCTCTTCAAACCATGTCTTGGCCATATCCAAGTGACAGGAAGGCCTAGCAAGGAAGAGAAACGACAACCACCACAAAAACATCTTCATATCAGAGGAACGTGACAATGGCCTAAGTTGTTCAGTAGTCCAGACGACAAAAGACGATGAGCCAACTTCACCAAAGGATGAAAACGATCTCCCGAAGGTGATTGAAAGTGATCTTCCAAGATAACACAAACAATTGGACAACTCCACCTCCACCCAGTGGACATCTCCTAACCAAAGTAAAGGGATTTGAGAAATCAACAAAGACAGATCAGTGGCACGATGGGTTAGCGTCTACAGCTGAAGACTAGAATCCTGCAAACCACACTACTGGGTTAGAGTCTACAGCTCGCCCTCAGAGCACATCATTGCTTACAGAACAGAGTCTCTGATGCAGTTGGATAAGACCCCATCTGTTCCAGCAAATACAGATCAATTAACAATTCCGGAAACAGCTACAGAAATCCACCCTCCAGTCTGTGCTGTGGTCACAAACGTTACACCTGAAGATACGCTAGGACTTCATCGTTCCTCTAAATGGACAATGCTCCAGCGAGCGTTTGCAGAGTTTAGGCATACTACCACTGCTCTCAACCACACAACTGGTGGTAGATTAGACAGCTGTCATGGTAAGCCTCCTTACAAAAGACTAAGTACTATTAGCACAGTGACCGAGGCAAAGGTGGTCGTCCCCAATTGTGACCAAAGGGGGAAGCATACAGACAAGGAATGGAATGGAATGGAAAAGGGAACCTCTCTTAAGGGAGTTCCTCCTGGAAGCAGAATCCTACGACCAACAAGGGCGACTTCACAAAAATAGATGGTGACCTTGCCAATCCCAAGTGTGCTGGGAATGCACGGTTCGAGTTACCCAACCAACCAGTCTTCACGACTATGGAGGCAAGTCCAGCCTGACTTTTCCATGATCCTTGACAATGCTCTTGGACGCAATTCCAGTTTTGTCGGAGCCAGAACCTTCGCCAGGATTTTGTGGACTTGGGATACCAATACCTGGGTGTCCCTACTATTGACATTCACGGGCCTCAACCATTCTATGGACTCCTAAAAGACATTGTGGAACACTCAGCCATCCTGGAATGGTGTGCTTACTTGGCATATCTTGCCAAAGGGGATCTTGGAGCCAGTGGTACAGGCCGGTATTATGTTGTTATGTAAACATGGACTTTAAACATTGTTGTTGTATTTTATATGTTCCACATATATGTTAGATATAGTGGTGTATATACTGATACCGGATGGGGTGTGTCCTGGAACATTGTCTGTGTATTTTTTCGGCTCTCAGGCTGCCAGCTCTCCCCAGTGAAAGTTGTATGTTCCCTGTTCTGAAGCAGCTAGTGCTGCTGTGTAGTTACAACATTATTGCTACAATATACAGTAGCCTTTCCACAAGCCACCATCCATTTGCCTTGGCAACCTCTCACTGCTCATAGCTTGAGTTGGTTTAGCCCAGTCTTTTTCTGTTTCTTAGTATGCCCATTTGGCATGTTCCTGTTTGGAAAGGTACTTGTGATTTCTCTTATCATCAGCAGACACAGTGAGTAGATGCATCTTCATCTGCTCCTTTAGAAAGGGATTCCTTTTTACCTTCCCCTCATAAGAGCCACTTCCACCCACAAAAACTACATGCAAATACTTTTATATTTTTGTTAATCCCATCCAATAAAGTTGAAGAAAATAGAAGGACTTTGTGTGCTTTTAAAGGGGATGAGTTTATGCTACATGGACCTAATCACAGGCTACAGTGGGCATGGTCCAGAATAGATATGTTGTAATTTTCTGCCATTATATTTCGTGGAAACAGTGTGACATTCTGCGCTACAACAGGATGTGTTTTGTTATGACTATCTGGGGAAACAATGTCACGCACTGCATTAGTTTATACGTAGTATCACATATAACTTTTTTGCATTTGTGAAAATCAAGGCAGTTAATTAAATGTTGCCTGTATTAGCGTCAATTTATGAACAGCATCAATGAGCACTTTGGGGAATGGCTTTCGAAAAAGATTTACAGTGGGAAATTAATAAGCACGGGATAAGTATAGATGAAATCTTCCAGGTCTGGGGCTGTGTATATTGTTGTTCTTGTAAGATTGGTGTCAAATAAAAAATGGTAAATTCACAATGTTTTTACATTTGGCACAGGTGCACATTGACTCTAAAATGTTATTGCACAACATTAGGAGTATCAGCTTGATACAAAGGTCCCTTCATGAAATTGAAATGGCAGTGGCAGTAGCGCTGGTGAACAGTAATAACTACAATAATGGCCTTCACGTTTCTGAGACTACCATCTGTTCCTTTCTAAGAATTATTTACAATGAGCATGCCATGTTATCTTGGACACACATTCGCAAACAAACCTCTCGATACTGGACACACAAAAAGTCAGATAGACAGTAAAAAGTTCTAATAAAAAACAGCTTGTACAGTATATTGCTCCGTGCGGTATAGATTATACACACAGAATCCTCTGATGGGAAGTTCTCATAAAAACCCTTTAAACTTTATCTCCAAGCTATTTTTGTGTAAAGGCTGCCATACATTTAAATAGGTCAGGTTACATTATTTCACTGTGCTGTCTCGAGGCCTTTGGTGCAGTCGGCGCACATGATAAAAGTAATGAATTTTGAAAGTTCACATTTCTATAAACATTGCAATAGTTTTCTAAATGAAAAAAAAAATGAACCTCTCTCTAATCCCTAGTTTGAACTTCTTGATAGATTGAGTAAATGAAATCCCCTGTAAATAAGGGATTAGAGCCATGCACAATTTATTTAAAAACTACATTAGAGATTATCATGAGTTAGACTGAGGAATGTGACTTACAGTTATAGTATGCTTCCAATAACAACGTTGCGTGATAATAGTATGTGATTGAAAGAGGATTTCTAGAGGATTACCCAAACCAACATGAAGTAACTGTATATGTAGAAAAGAAGCACATAAAAACCTACATCTATTTTGAACAGATGTATTTAAAAAAAAAAGCACTTGATTTAACTATAAATGAGATCAGGGAAAAACTCAGCCCTTTGCATAGAAGCCGTTTCTGTTTGCTCTTTATGCTATGCACCATCAGCCAGGTATGTGAAAGAAATATTTATAGTAGTCTCTAAAGTTATAAACAGACACAACTTCCCTCTCCTCCCCTCCCCACCCCCCCAGGACATATGTTCATTTAGCTATTTGTATAAACGACTTTGGGATAAAGTTAAAAAGGAAAAATGCTGTATTTTGCTACCGCGAAACTACGTCAGAAGGGAAGTTCCATTTTTTTTCAAACAGCATTTTTGTAGATTGTATTTACTGTAAAGAAGCAATCCCACATAGTCAGTTATTTTTCCCCCTTCCATTTTTTTTACTGGATAGGAACCAAGGAATCCCCCAGAGCTTATCAATTATATATTAAGCTCCAGGGACAGGAGATACTTAACGTTGAAGTTATTGAGTTATCATCTCTCAACATGGGAAACAAGAGGGCTGCCAAATCGGCGACCAATAGGAAGACACAATATCATAGGTTGTGGCTTCCTATTGGTTGGCCATATAAATGCCCTTTAAAAACAAGGACGTTTTACTGGTAACTTCACCTGTAGGTATTTTAGGAATAGCGTGGTTCAACTCTGGAGGATCTCCTGGGTCCTATCCTGTACAAAGACATGTTAGCTAGGGAGGATGGTTTTTTTTCAATTTTTTTTTTTCAAGGTTGAATTTTTTTATCCTTCCAATTTTGTTCTGCATTGTCTTTTTTTTAGTATAGCTGCTAGAACAGGAGTTGCATATTTTGTGACATTTATATTTGTTGTTTTGCCATTTACATTTTAAAAAATGTCATGAAGTTGTGACATGCCTAAGTACTTATGTTTAAGTCATTTCAATGTGATGGACAGCAAATAAAAGTTTAACCCCTTCTTAAAGGGTTATTAGCAGGTTAGTATATGCTGGGCCCCACCCTGTGTTACCATAGGGATTCTGACTTTATTTTGTTGAAGGGTCTTCCCAACGCTTCCAAACTGGCAGATGTCTTTATTAAGGAAATTTTCCATCTCCATGGGGTTCAACAGATCATAGTTTCTGATCGAGGGTCACAATTCATCTCTAAGTTCTGGCGCTCTTTCTCTCAGCAATTGGGTATCTCACTGCATTTTTCCTCGGGTTACCACCCTCAAACCAATGGTCCGACAGAGCGAACCAACCAGTCACTAGAGCAATACATTCATTGTTTTGTCTCAGACACCCAGGATAACTTGACTGACCTTCCCTGGGCCGAGTTTGCGCACAATAATCTGTGCAGTGAATCCCACATGGAGTCTCCCTTCGTCGTCAATTATTGGTTTCACTCATCCCTTCTATCCATTGCCACATCCAGATCTGGGGTACCGGCAGCAGACAAAAGAATTCGTTGGTTACAGAACTCTTGGAAAAGAATTCAAGGTAATCTTACGAGGGCAACTTCCAGACAGAAGACACAAGCAGACCGTCACCGACGGAGGATTCAAGAATACAGCCCGGGAGACAAGGTGTGGTTATGATCAAAGAATATTTGCCTCACGGCTCCTACTCTCAAATTGGCACCGAGGTTCATCAGACCCTTTACTGTTGTGGAAAAAGTCAACCTGGTGGCATACCGCCTACGTCTCCCTTCCTCTATGAGAATTTCGCCTGTGTTCCACACATCACTGCTTAAACCGGCTATCCAGGATTCTCATTTCCCTGACTCATCCTCATTTCCGGGTCCTCTCCTCGTGCAGGGCCAACAGGAGTTCAAGGTACAATCCATCTTGGACTCCAGGATCTCCAGGGGAGCTCTCCAATATCTTGTACTCTGGAGGGGGTTTGGACAAGAGGAACGTTCCTGGATACCTCGGCACCGTCTACATGCTCCCAGGCTTGTCCGGCTCTTCCACGCTAAATACCCACACAGGCCTTCCTTGAGACGGCTGGAGGTTGCTCCTGAGGGGGGGTACTGTCAGGATCCGTGATCCGCGGTGCACTCGGCACGGCCGCTACTCACCCCAACTCGTGATCAGGTGTTCCACTGCTACCTCCGCCTGTGACGCCCCTCACACTTCTGCCGGTACCAGCTGCCAACCTAGGAGCGCGTGCGCACCCCGTGCTGCAGTAAATATGGTTCCTGCTGGTCCCGCCTCTAGCTTGCTTCTGCATGGTGGCGACACCAGCGTGCAACTTGCACACACGGTGCACGATCAGCGTGCGCACGTGCCGAATCACCTTTTGGCTTCAAGGATACTTCCCACACCTGCTACCAATGTCTGGGCAGCCAATCACAGCCAGGCTTACTGCTGAGTCTCTTTACAGCCTGCACCCCATTGGACCTTATCTCCTATATATGCTCAGCCTGCCTTCTGGCAAATTGGCTGAGCATAATCATTTCTTTGTGCGAAGTGCTTACTGTGCTTCCTGCCTCCTTGTCTTGTTCTGGTTCCTGGCTTTGTTTTCATTTGACCTTGGCTCTCATGTGGATTCCGCTCTTCTCTACTCCTGATGACCCCGGCTTACCAACGATGATCCCCCACCTCTCCAATCCCGACTACGGCAAAAGTACCTACGACGATCCGCACTACTCCAACACCGACCTCAGCAAGTACCTTTGACCATTCTGACCTCTCTAACCCCGACCCGGCTACCTTGACCAATCTACACTCCAGACACGTCCTCGCAGCTGGAGGTTGGTGTTTTATCAATCCCCACCTCGGCCCCATTGTCACGCCTTGTTTGTGTTGAGCACTCCGTTACACTCTGAAAAGAGGGCTCCTGTGTGTCGGTGGATCGGCTCTATCTGCAGATCAGCACTAGTATTTTTCTCAGTCTGTATGGAAGTGGCAGTTCTCATACAAGCCAAAGGTATCATTGTCCCCATTACAGAGGACTAGCCAGGATCCCCACAATGGGCCCAGCTTAAACGGGTTTTTATAGATGGTTATTCCGAAGCAACAAAGGGGTTCTGGGTCCCATAACAATAGAGCAACTAAGTAAACAAACCTCCTTGCAGTGCTCTTTGCCACCAGAGACCCATCACCTTATCTTCTGCTATTTATTTTTTCTGGTATGATGATTTTAATAAACGACTGTACAATAAGACTAACAAAATCTTTGGTTCTCTGATATTGGGGAGAAGTTTTCCCCTAAAATAGTAGTTTTTTTTTTATACAAGAAAATAATATTTCAGGTCATCATAACTTGTCCTTCATTAAGAAAAGGGTTAGTGTTGAACTGAAAGATTGTTTTCTTTGCATTTTCCACACCATACACTTTTAAATAAATGGTACAATAAGAGCACAACAGTTTGGAAACTGTTAACAAAAATGTGTTAAAAAAGAATTATCTTCCCAAAACCCTATTATTCACATTATGAGACTACTACTATTACGATAGGAAGATGTTGCAGTGGAAGTCTCATGGAAGATTTGCTGCTTTAAGTGAACAGCCAACATATCTGTGTTTCACAAGATATGGAAAAAAGTAGGTTATCAGGCAGGAAGATTTTGTAATTTTAGTGCAAGAGAAAACAGTCTACACATGAAACAACATCAGAAATGTTGTGGGTAAGGAAGTTCTCACTTGACTGGTATTTTTTTCTACACATAAACTCTGCCTTCCATGAACACTAAACACTGTTATAGTTTGTAAAATTTGCAGCTGTGCAGTGAATTATGTAACTCTAAAATATATAGCTTGGTTGAAGGTAGATTGGGTTGCAGAACCCTGTGCATCCACATTGCTAATAATCATCTGTGGCCCAGATTCACCAAGCTCCATTAAGTCACTTGACGTGGCGTTAATCTATCTTTTAGAGGTGCGCAAACTTTATGTCTGCACCCCCCTGCCTGCTCTCCCCCTCTGCTCGCGCCCCCCGTTTCCTTTTCTCTGACGTTTTCTGACCTCACAACATTATGTGACCCTGCGGCATCATTTGACGCCATCTGGCAACGTGTTGCCAGAAGCCGCCGGAGACAAGGCAAGGGAACTCGCGCGTCCCCCTGGCATTTACTTTAAATCTTGTGGGGAAGAGCGTGGGGCCACTGTAAGCACTCCACCCCCAGAAAATGTTGCGCTCCCCAGTTTGTGTACCACTGTTTTAGACTAACGGTGTATCGTCAAATGACTTTAACATAACCTTAAAGCATGTTTTCTCACGGTTAGAGAATTGTGTTAACTATAACGGACGTTAGTGATAATGATAGGAAAATAATATACAAATAGTGCTTTAATATAACATCACATATCCAGCAAAGTACATAATGAATTATGCGAAGATTTAACATTACGTTATTCAGGTCTTAGCTAAACTTGGCATTAATCATATCCAGAAACTGGACTTTTGCTGTAAATTGGTGTGACTCCCCAGTTAGACAAACTTTAAGTAACACAATATTATTTCTCTCTCCTCTTTCTCTCCAGCTAATGAACTATTTCAGGATCTGAATTTGAGTAGCACTAAGAAGATTGTTATTGGAAAATAACTCATGTTATTCTACAATAATGTAATTTATTCTATTTATTTATAACAACATTTATATAGCACCCTTATCCAGGGTGCTGTACATTAGTTAGTCAAACAATGGTGATAATGTTAATCCTATGCCAATAAGATGTTGATCAGTCATTTAGTTTTGCATATAATTAGTTTGGAACATTCCATGTTAAATCAGGAAACATACAATACTGTAAAAGACAGAAATGCCCAACACTGCATATAAAAGTGTTGGAGGGTTTTGGGGTTCTTGAGCTTGCTTGGATATTGTGTGTTTATACAGAACTGTAACATCCATTCTTGTTTTAGGTAACGTTATTGTGACAGGGTAGTTTCCTTGCCTAATTACTTTGTATGTGTAGCTGTTGAGTCAAGCGCTGAGCTGGTTACATTTCAGCCTGAGGTAATTAGCCGGCCCTCCGCTGGAGCATTAGCAGGGCTTAAAAGCATGGAACTTGCTGCAGTCTGTGTCTTACCCTGGAACCATCCAAGAGCACAGAACCTCTTGTCTTGCTTAAGGACTGAACCTTGTGAACCAAGGGCTCAGCCATGCTCTACTGTTTAAAATGGACTATGCTAACCCTGCTGAAAGTAAGCTGCTTTTTGTTACTTTGTTCATATCGTATGCTGAATGCAAGCTCTTATGATTTCCACATGTATATGTTAAATAAAAAGCTTATTGTCAGAACCCCCATGTGTCATTGCTTGCTCTCTGCAACATATGGTGTAAGAAATTGGTTCCTGAGCGTCACCTGCATCCAAAGGGCCACTCAGAAAATAAAGGAACATTTTTGAATGGAGTTTCTGCAGGAGCAGGCCAGGCAAAAGGGACTTTTACTGCAGCAGCCAGCCCAGCTCCTATCCCATCAACAGGCAGTGCAGTACAAAAAACAGGCCAGGCAAAACAGTGAACAGACCAAGCAAGCCAGACTAATACTGCAGCATTTACAGCAGCAATCCCATCTCCAAATCCAGCAATAGGCAGCCCAGGATTAAAGGCTGACCCATGTGCTGTCCCAGTGTCCTGGGTCTGACCGATCAGAACTTCCCGACAGCCCACCTGTTTTCCTAGAAAAAATTGAAGCTGGCTGAAGACACAGAGGCTTTACTGTTAACCTTCGAAATGGTCGCCGAGGCACAGGGCTGGTCCGTAGATCACTGGGCAACCACTTTTTGGAGGGGGTTCCCAAACAAGTCGTTCTTAAGCTCCTGGGTAAAACACCATGCTGCCAAAACCCTAACCCTGGCTGTTCAGCTCATTGAATATTTCCTTAGGGGGTCGAGGACCAGGAGAGTGTCCTAGGCTTGATGGTACAGACATCACCAGCTCCGGCTGACACCCAAAGTGTGAGATCAGACCAGCATGTGAACAACAACCCATGAACTCGGGACTGCCAAGCCCCATGAATGGATCAGCTGTTCCAGAAACTGAGAGTTTCTGATGCCAGTCCCGCACCGAGACCCTTGTTTACTTCCTGGCGTCGACTCATAACCAAAAGAAGAGAACTTCGGAGGACGCTGAATGCAAGACCCACCAAGCTCCTTGTCTCCAGTCTCCTGTCCAGCTGAGAGGTATCCACATCAACCCCCTGTGAGAGAGCCCTCTTCATGTTCTACCTGTTGGGAACAGGGCCAACATCATATGGAGTGCCCAGAGATGGATTGTTCCTTCAGCAAGACCATCGCCTCAGCATTCCACAGAGAAAGCTGAAAACCCTGTTTGCTCCCAGTGTTGATTGGGGGTAAATCGGTTCAGGCTCTGTGAAAACCTTTGTCTTCTGGGAACGTATACACCTAAAGTGCTTTCCTATGATTCCCTGTGAAGCATAGAATGTATACTGTACATGGCAATACAAAATGGTACCCCACTGCCAACATCCTGCTACACGTAAATGGTTGGGCGGTCAGGCTAGAAATAGGAATTTCTCCTTGGCTTCCTGCCATAGTTTTGCTTGGCTAGGACTGGCCCTATTTCTCCAGTTTACTGTCTTCCTTCCCAGGAGGAGCCTCCTCCGATAAAGAAGAAGCCCAGGGAACTCTTCCCCTTCTCTTCTGAGATATTCCCCAGTAGACACTGAATTATGAAATCTCAGAAGCAAAGACGCTGTGATAAATAAGACTGGTTTCAAAAATCTAGGACTCAAGGTAACAATACTAATATACATGTGTAGCACATGTACCCCCACCCTCTAGGTCTAGGAGATACGTGGTGCGACTACAGGTGTTGGTGGTGCACATACCTGTGAGGGTCCAGGAGAGCTGAGTTGTCTGCGATGGGGATGAGACCAGGACAGGCTTTTGATGACCTCTGACGTTCTTTCAGGTGTTCAGTGCCTCCAGCTTCATTCGGCTCTAAGGATCTTAGAGGCGGTCCCTTCTGAAGCACTCTCATACACAATGCTCACAGAATAAATCAAGGCAGGTGTAAAATGGAACAAGGGCTTTATTGGCAGTCATGGCAGTTGATGGAAATACAGCGGTTACAAGGTCTTCAGAGGATCCTAGGCCTCTGGATAGTGCTGGCTTAGGTGTTGCTGAGCCATCAATCCCTTGATGGGTTGGCAGGCCTCACTATCCTGCAGGGAGGAGACAGGCAACACACCTCCACTCTCTTGGAAGGGTGGGAGAGAACGAACTAAATTGGGTACTAACCCTCTGAGGAACCAGAAGGGGAGGGCTCAAGGTCCGTACCTGATAGACTACACACAAACCATGAGTCACCACCACCACCACTCTGTCACTCAGAGAGGAGCATAAGGGGGGTCAATTGCCCACAGGACTGACTGACTATCACTGCTAAGGACTTATGTGACAGGGGGGAAAGAGAGGCAGAGTAGACTAACCACGTTACACATGTCACAAGAAATGACCGGGAATGGCCAGAAGGAGGGAGAGACAGGGTCTGGAGATTTACCTGAGATGTATCTTTCTGATTTTGCCAAAGGCAGAGGGAAGACCAATCCTTGATATACAATAGGAAAGGTGTTTAAAATCAATGCTAATGTATTGGATACCCAAGGTGTAATGTATTCCCTCCTTTCGAATTGTTAAATTATATTCTGTTTAGGGTCAACAAGCATACACAAACAGGAGAGATCACCAGGCAAATCTTGGTTCCCAAGGTGTTTTTAAAAGACATGTTCACCTAGCACATCCTCTCCCTTGGGGTGGTCCCCTTGGTACAGACAAAACTTTTGCCGTATTTCAACCTGGTTCTATTGGTCAGGGATGCATAATGAGATTGCACAATTATATGAGGCATGTCCAGAATGCCAGCTAACTAGCCCGAAGGGACAAAAACAGGTCCTCTTAATTCCTCTACTCTTGGTTTTGGTTCCATTTGAGAGGTTTGGGATAGACCTGGTAGGAGCACCAGATCCCTGTGTGAAGGGACACAGGTTTATTCATGTGATAGTTGACTATGAGACCAGATACCCAGAGGCATTCCCCATGAGCATGACAACTGCTAATCAGGTGGCCAACAAGTTGGAGCTGTACTTATGGGTCAGACTTCCCGAGGTAATCTTAATAGACCAAGGGATGAATTTCATTTCTAAATTGATACAGGATGTCTTAAAGTTACTAGAGATCGTCAGTTCAGACATTGGTCTACCACCCACAGACTATCAGATTGGTAGAAAGGTTTAGCCAAACGCTAAAGAGTAGAGATGGTCGAAACGGTCAAAATCCGTTTCCCAGAATTTTCCGAGCTTTCCATTCAAAATCATTTCCGTGGTGCAAAATTTGTCAACAGATTGTTCCAGTTTCTCTTCATATGGATTAATCCAACACCGCCATTGGATACAATCCGTAAGAATTTTTACAAATCCGCCAACGGATTGCGGAATCTGCAGATTGGATTCTTAAAAAAATCTGCCAATGGATTGTGGAATCCATGATTGACAGTGGAAAAAAAAGTCCGGAAAGATGTATCGCCTTTTTTGAGACTGATTTGTGGAAATCCGCAGGCCCAAGGAACCAGCCAATCCAAATCCGCAAAAATGAATAATCTCAACTAAAGAGTATGGTATGTAGATAATGAAGTTTGCAGATACTGAAAAGAGAGCTTGGAATGAACTTCTTCCCTTTCTGATATTTGCAGTGTGAGAAGTTCCACAAGCGTCCACTAGATTCTCCCCATTTGAGATCCTCTTTGGCCACCAACCCAGGGTATCATTGACCTCTTAAAGGAGTCCTGAGAGGATCAGCAGTCCCTTGCTAAGAATACCCTTCAAAATATGTTAGAATTTAGAAACCGCCTAGATATGGTCGGCCATTTTGCAAGGGAGAATTTTAAACATGTTCAAGAGAGTCATTATAACCAAAATGCTCACATGAGGGTTTTCCAACCTGGGGAACAAGTGATGTTTATTTTACCTACTTGTGAGAATAAAGTTCTAGCCAAATGGCACGGCACATTCAAAGTAATCCAATGCATGGGAGATGTGAATTGCAACATATCTCAACCAAGGTCCAGGAAGGGTAAACGGATTTACCATATAAACTTACAGTATTGAAAATCTGGAATTTGCAGAAATCTCTGTTCATTCACCCAGTGGAAGTGGAAACAAATTTGGGTCCTCATCCCCCACAAGGGAACACCTTTGTTGACAATCAAATTCCTATGTGAAGCCATTTAACCTCTGAACAGAAAAGGGACTTGTAAGAGGTATTTAACCAAATCAGGGATGTTTTTTCTGATCTCCCAGGGCAGACAAATTTAGTTTTGCATGTGATAGAGACATAACCTGGTGTAAATGTACACTCCTATCCATACATGTTGCCTGAAAGCCGTAATGCTTTGTAGAGAGGGAGATAAAAGAAATGCTAAATCTGGGCGTGATCATGCAGTGAATGGTGTAGTCCAATAGCCATGGTTCCTAAACCAAATGGGAAGGTAAGGTTGTGTGTGGACCTCCAAAAGGTAAATGCAGTATTCAGGTTTGATGCATACCTAAATGGGCACAGATTAATACATTAGCAGTCAATTGGCAATGAAAAATATTAAAAGAAAGAAATACAATAAAAAAACATATGGAAAAAAAATAACATACATTCAAAATTTTACTTACCTTTAGAAGCGTTGGCCGTCCGTATCCAGGGGTATCAGGAAGGTCTCGTACCACGACATTATCAAAGTCAATCCTACGCTATCCACCTTGAAGATCCTGAACATTTAACTACATTCTTCTTTCTTTATCTTCAATCACCTTCTTCTTTCTTCATCTGTCATTATTTCTTTCTTTTCTGTAATCTCCTTTGTTCATCTGTTAATCCACAAAGCCCCATGGAAAATCCACAACACAATGTTGTCACGTAGGCTTCTTGAGGTAAAATGAGGCGTCAAGGCCTTAAATATGGCCTGTGAAGTCACATTTTTAGGTCAGATTGTAAAGCTCCCATGTGATTGGACGCTGTATCATGTGCCCGCCTCTTTTTTGTTTGGTGAAGGATGTGATGTCATCTCCAAGGGAGGTACGTCACATCCTTCAAACCACATGGCTATATCACATGGTATTACAGTCAATGGGATTGAAGACTATCCCATTGGTTGCTGTACCATGTGATCAAAAGGATGTGATAGTTCCTCCCTTGGATGTGTTCAAAAGGATGTGATGTTACTTTAAGGGATGATGTCACATCCTTTTGAACTAAAGTAACCTGTCACATTGAACAGCAACCAATGGGATTGAAGAAAAACCCATTGGCTCTAATACCATGCGATATGGCCATGTGGTTTGAAGGATGTTCACCTGGTTCTCATATGTAACCATGTATTTGTATCCATGTATGTGTCATCATAACGCTGTGACCAGGACATACTGTACTTGAAAACGAGAGGTAACTCTCAATGTATTACTTCCTGGTAAAACATTATAATATTATAAATAAATATATTATAAATAAATAAATAGTAAAGCATTGCCATGCAATGCATTAATAACTGCTAATGTAACCAAGGGGTTAACCGCTACTATGCCCTAGGTGACCTAACCACCATCCTTATGGCAACTACCCCATTCACCCACCTCTGCTGCCCTCACTCACCATCAACGAACCTGACACCCACCCTCTATAGTTATGGACAATAGCCTGATTAGCCAAATATGGCTAATCTGGCTTTTGCCCATTAAAACAAAACAAAGGTATTTTAAATAAATAAAAAAAAAAACACTACCTAAGCAAACAGTATTTTTACTTTATTTATATCTGTCTGTCTGCTGCTGAGTTTATGTGTGTGTGTCTGCTGCAGAGTGTGTCTGCTGCAGTATGTGCGTGTCTGCTGCAGAGTTTGTGTGTGTGTCTGCTGCAGAGTTTTGTACTGTATGTGTGTGTCTGCTGCAGTATGTGTGTCTGCTGCATAGTTTGTGTGTGTGTCTGCTGCAGTGCGTGTATGTGTGTGTGTAGCTTCAGTGTTTGTGTGTGTGTGTGAGATTGTGTTTATAATATATTTGAATTTTATGAAGATGTCAAGAAGCATTTGGAATAAAGAGATATTCTAGATACATTGCTATCTGAAAATGATGCCTTGATGAACACTAAACTTTTATGAATCTTTCTGTTTCTGTATACGTCAAATGTAAAAAGAATAAAACTTGCTAATCATGTTTTTGCATTTAATCCAGATGTTGTAGGTCGCGATTAAAGTAAGTGCGATGGTGCGCGCAACGTGAACAAACTACACCAGTTCTATTGGGCTGGCCATAGTGCACGCGAGCATGCACGTGATGAAGAGCGACCGCAGAGTTTTGAAAAGACAAATAATTAGTGTGTGTGTGTGGCTGCAGAGTTTGTGTGTGTGGCTGATGCAGAGTTTGTGTAGGTGTGTGTGTGTGTAGCTGCAGAGTGTATGTGTGTTTGTGGCTGCAAAGTGTGTGTGTGTAGCTGCAGAGTGTGTGTGTGTGTGTGTGTGTGTGTGTGTGTGTGTGTGTGTGTGTGTGTGTGTGTGTGTGTGTGTGTGTGTGTGTGTGTGTGTGTGTGTGTGTGTGTGTGTGTGTGTAGCTGTAGAATTTGTGTGTGTTTGCAGAGTTTGTGTGTGTGTAGCTTCAGAGTTTGTGTATGTGTGTAGCTGCAGCTTGTGTGTGTGCATGTGTGTGTAGAGCTGCAGTGTGTGTGGTGCTGTTGTGCAGCAGCAGCAGAGTTTGGATGTAGCTACAGAGTTTGTGTATAGCAGCAGTTTATGTATTGTGTGTGTCTGTCTGTTTGTGTGTAGAGCTGCAGTGTGTTTGTGTGTGTGTGTGTGTGTGTGTGTGTGTACACAGAGGGGGCGGCAGTGAGTGGATATAGATATCTGCAGTGCAAGAGTATATAGAGGTGCTTTAATGTATTTACCATTTTATTTTAATAAAAAAATCTTTATAACTATTCAAAAGTGTCTATTATTTATGAACCAAAGGCCTACATTTAGCCTATAATAGTAATAATCCCATCAGAACAGGGCATTACTGGCCAATAATGCCCTGGCTGGGTTAAAGACCCTCGGATTCACCTCGGGCCTTCAACTCTTCCAGCCAGTAATGCCCTGTTCTTCTGGGATTATGACATAAATAAAGCAATTATTGAACTATATTGCGACTTTATTGGACAGTTCCACAATATTTAAAATCTCAAATTTGATTAAATAAAATGTACAAAAGTCATACTTATTCATGGAGGTGGAGGTCTCGCGTGCCCTCTATGGTCTCTTCAATATGAGATACTTGCAGAACGCTGCAGCACACTATTGCAAGTGCAGGAATTTATATTTTTTTAAGTCATCATATCAGCAAAAGAAAGAGCAGATGAAATACAACACAAAGTAATGTTCAATAGAAATCTTCTCCCTTCATCATTGAATCTCTGATGAAAGGGAAGTAATCTTCTCAAACATCTTCTAGCTCAGTGAGGGCTAACCTTTTGAATGATGTGCATCGAAAATAACGTTGCCTTTGAAGGGGTGCCTGAGGAGTTTGTTAACATTTTTGTTGAGGGGAATGGTTTTTACTGGCTATCTTCGTAGTACTGTATGTAGTATGGTGCATTCTGAACTTAGTGTCAGGAGCACACCTCCGCTCACCGTGCCTCCTCATTCACCCGCCCTCACGTCCCGCCGCAACGGTCAAGTCTTCCTTCCCTCTCCTGGCTCAAGCTCCGTTGGCTCACCGCCCCCACCTTCCAGGAGCGCACAGCGTGTCCCGTCTGCACACGCATCTCGGCGTGTCACGCTCCAACCTTGGGGGCGTGCGCGGCCACCACTTAAAGGGACCAACGCCTGCAATAATGCCTGCACTAATCTCAGATGGGCTACACCTGTGCCACATCCAGCCTCAGCCTATTATCGCTCTACCTACATCTGAGCCACTCCTTCCCCCTTCTCCCTCATTGGTTCTCTCCTGTATATATGCTTATTCAGCCCTCTGGTTGTTGCTGAGCATAGATCTTTCTATGCACCATGCTCATTTGCAGCCTGAGTACATGCTCCTGTCGGAATCCTTATCCCTATTGTGACCCTGCTTGTGCCTGACCTGTCTCTTCTTGTTCCCCTGGACCTCGGCTTGTTTAACGGACTTCTACGCTCTCTACTCCACAACCACGGCTTACAGACCTCGACCATTCTACGATCTCTACTCCACGACCACGGCTTAAGGACCTCGACCACTCTACACTCTCCAACCCCAGACCATAGGCAAGTACCCGCTACCCTCTCCACTCTCCTATCCGTTCACGACCCTGCAATCCGGACCCATCCCTGTGGCTTAGGGCAGTGGTTATATATCTTCCCCACCTCAGCCCCGCGGTCCAGTTCAGGTTGTAGTGAGCATCCGTGATACTTAGTTTCCTCACTAAAGGAATTTCAGCAAATTCCTCTCAACCTCACTCAACAGTACTCCATTCTCCCTACTTCTCCTAATTTAACCTCTCTCAGCCTGAAAGAGGAATACAGTGAGAAGATTGGACAGCCGATGTTCCGGCTCAGGTGCCACATGTACCAGATTAGACATATGTGCCACAGGTTTTGCATCACTGTTCTAGTTTGTCCTCTGCTTTTTTTTTTTGCTCTTATAATGAATGAAATAAGTCAATATAACATCATCTTTTACTTTGGGACATATTTGTTTCCTAGTTCATCTTCTGTCTTTTCTTACGTTGTTACAATAATTAAAAGTATTGAATTTATTGCATTTTAATAGCGTGTTGGGGTCCTTTTATATGTTCTACAAAAAATTGTATATCTACTGTTGGAGCCATGCCTTGCATAGTATATTTACTTATAAGTACATGTTTTCAGTACACGTTGCATTCATCTTCAGGGTCCTCTGTGGCAAACAGTCTGACAATAAGAAATCCTATGTATGGGAATGGCAGGATGTAGGAATTAACGTTGATGAGATACTTGCAGCTGGTGCAGAATGCAGCTGCCATACTACTTACTGGATTAAGTCAGTAAGTGTCAACTACTCCAAGTCTGTTGGCTCCACACTGGCTGCCTGTACATAAGGTGATAACGGTTTTTAACACGTGTATATAAATCCTATAGAGAATCTGAGCTATGTTGTTTGCTAACAGATACAGTAACTACTCACAGTCAAAAAGGAGGCACAATTTATATTTGTATTTAATACATTAAACTAAGTTACCTAAAGTAAATAAATTATACATTACCAACTTAAGGGGAGATTTCCGAAAAGGGTGTTAATCGCCATCATGTGTTACCTGCCATTCAAGACAATGGCAGTTAATGCGCTTTCATGAATCCCTCTCAGACAAAATACATTTACATGCAGTACCACCGGAATCATTTCAAGAAGGTGGAAGAGAGGAGTGGATTGCATATTTGGCTTCACTATTCCTGGTGTGCTGTCCATCTGTTGTTACTTTGTTGGACTCTTCCATGTAGTAATACTAACTGAGGGTGACCTTAACTTCAACCTATGCTGTTTCTTCCTGTATTTTTGCTGAAGCTTTAAGTGAAGTTGTATTCTCCACATTTTCTTCTCAAGATTGCTTTCTCTGCATTCTTACAGCACTGTTACAGTACTGTAGTGTTAGGTCCATTCCAAAGTGCATCAAGTTGCTTCCTCTGGAGTTTCATCATCAGTACCGATTTGCATAAGATGCCTCCTGCTTTTGTAGCTCTTCAGACTTTATTAAATTGTATGTGAAAAAGTAATCCAGCGAGTATTATAATAGTAGACTCCCTAGTAGTATATGACTATTTTTCATGTGGTTATAACACAACTGTGAGGCTTTGTAATACCTGAATGCTGTTCTTATATTGTCCCAAATTCAATATGCTATGAAGGTTACTCCGCAAGATGTCAGTTGAATCAATTTGCTTTCATTTGAATACTGATGATATTTTCAGCAAGATGCAGATAGCATCACAATAATTTGAATAGGGGGAAATCAAGAAGATATGTGTCCGCGGGGGGAAAAGTAAAAACAATGGTAGAATAACAAAGAATATGCTAAAAATGAGAAATCCAGTGATAAACATATTAAATATCTTAGCATTTTATTAGTGGAGATGTATTTATTAATAATATTTTAAGAGCAGGCAATTGTAAAATGAAAACATACTGTAGGTCAAGTTAGCTCTCTGCAAATGTCCTCCTTACATAAGAGATTTTATATACTGTGTGTGTATATAAATATATATATATATATACATGTAGAGGTATCAGTACCGTGTTAGCCGAGCTTCAATAATGAAAAAATAAATAGATGATACCGTTCTGTGGCTAACGAAATGCTTTTATTTGTGCGAGCTTTCGAGATACACTGATCTCTTCTTGCGGCGATGTTACAATCGCCGGAAGAAGAGATCAGTGTATCTCGAAAGCTCGCACGAATAAAAGCATTTCGTTAGCCACAGAACGGTATCATCTATTTATTTTTTGATTATATATATATATATATATATATTATATATATATAATCTGTTGATCATTTGGAATCTTCAAATTGATATGACAGTGGAAAACATATTGGACATTAAGATGAACAAGTGACCTGGGCCACATGTTACACACACTAGACTTTTAAAGGAATGTGCATATGAAAGCTAAGCTAACCAAACTAATACCAGTCATTAACAAAATGATTGACAAAAATGTAGGCTGGCAGTTAAAAATAGAATTATTCAACATATTCAGAAACACAGCATGTTTAGTTAAATAAGAAATTATATCTTTTGTAGAGTGAGATTGTGTTTTATAATATATTTGAATTTCATGAAGATGTCAACAAGCATTTGGAGTAAATAGATATTCTAGACACATCGCTATCTGAAAATGATGGCTTGATGCCCATTAAACTTTTATGAATCTTTTTGTTTCTGTATATGCCAAATATAAAAGAATTAAACTTGCTAATCGCGTTTTTGCATTTAATGCAGATATTCTAGGCCGCGATTATAGTAAGTGCGATGGCGCGCGCAACGTGAACAAACTGCACCAGTTCTATTGGGCCGGCCATAGTGCACGCGAGCACGCACGTGATGGAGAGCGACCGGACGGCAGCTTTTTGAAGAGACAAATATTATTATTTTTTCACGTGATGGCCGCGTCACGTAAAGCGGTTTTAGCTAATGAGGGCGAACCAGACGGGTGATGCCCCCGCCACTCCTCCATCTAAAGAGCACACATCGCTCTGGTGATAGGCGCACACGACACCATGCACGAGCGCCTACTATAAACGCAGCCTAAAGCTACGCTTATAGTGCCGGCGACACGACGGTCACTGGAAAATCAAATAGAGATGACTTCTAGCGATCACGACCAATCTGTCGCTCCGTCGCGCCGTCGCGTCGCGCTTACTATAAGCTCACGTGACAGCGGCAACGCATTTGTTTTGTCACGACATCGCGGCACTATAAGCGCAGCCTTAGACAGGAAGGTTTAAGCCGATTCCTGGAAAACACAGACGTTGATACATCTCATACGAGACGTGTGTGTCACATAACTATTGTTTCATATAATCTCTGGCAGAATAAAAATCTGATACACATGGTACACAAGGCATACTAGTTTGAAAAAGTATCTTTTAACAATTATGCTAATTTAAAGGCAAATTGCACATTTCCGCCACTTTGCATTTTACATAAGGGTCTTTATTTATTTCAATTTTTTTCTAACGTGCTACTCAGCAACAAAACTCAGTGCTAGAACATTTATTTATAAAAAAAAAAATGTTTTACCAGGAAGTAACACATTGAGAGTTACCTCTCGTTTTTAAGTATGTCCTAAATTTCCCATATGTGGGAATTTAGGGAGGACACCCATCCCAGATTAAATTGCGATCTGGGTACTATTCCACATGTAACGGTATTTCTGACCCGGCCTGACCCACCCAATCGCACATTGGCCCCTGTGGTCTAACCGGTCCCCATTACAGTGTGATAGTGTCTGGTGGTGCACCTGTTGGCTACAGGACTCCTGAGTCTCCCGCATGATGGTGTGTGGGGAGAACCCGTCCAGACAGGCAGCTGAGGTAGTGTGCGGAGTCCTACCTAGTTCCAGTGCAGCGCCTCCACCTCATCAGTGTCCCTTCGGTCACTTGGGGATGGTCCTGGCGAGGAACTCCTCTGTGGTGCTCCTCTCTGTACATTCACTCCACACATGTACATGAGAGGGTTTGTGATTAAGAGCATCTTTATTGGTTGAGGTGGGCTAACTGCCCCTCGCAGTAGTTTCTCTAGCCACTCATTGTCCCTCAGTGCTTCCCTTTGAAAGGTGTAATTCTCCTTTAATAGGGATTCCCTATCCCAGCCGGGATGTCTTTACCCTGTGCCAGGTCCCTGGACACAGTCTTCCTGTTCAGCTACTACACTGGCGACACACTGTATTCGAGCTCGGCTAGTCCCACGAATTCGGGTATACCCGGGTGTATTGAGGTTTGTGACTGTTTTCTGCCCGAGTGCATTGAGTTATTTTCCAGCAGGGATTGAAGCATTTTATTCCCGCTGGCTGCAATACTGCACTGTACATATATATATACTGCATTACAATTCATGAATTTATGCCATCTGGTAGACACGCGAAGCATTGCAGCCTATTAAATCCTAATCATTATCATTTAACAGATCAGCCGCCCATCAGCCAGGCATGAACCCAGGCTGGGAAGGCAAATGCAACGGGGCTTGTCAGAGGTGAGGAGCGGCGCATTCCAGGTATCTGCCAGGTACATACCGGGTATTTGCTCGAATAAAGTGTGTCGGTGCAGTATAACATAACTCTTACAGACTATTCAGAACTCCTCCTCCACCTAGCAGAACTACTCAGAACGAACTTTTAGACACAGTGCTGTGCCTTATGTACACTCTGAAAGCTGACACACCTCTGACATCACTAACCATGGAGTCAGAGCCTGTGACCACTCCCACCCATACACAGGGCACCCCACCAGGGTGTGAGGGCAAACCTTCATAATTACTGCTGGCATGCCCACAACTTACCAGGCCTTACTGTCAGCAGGAGAGATGACTGTAGCCATTTACATGACCGCTACACACATAATCTCCCATTGATTTCAATTGGACTTTTCAAAGTATAGTGTCCAGATTGGCATTCACCGTTTAATGACAACTTCCATTGTTCTACAGTATTATACTATGCACGGACAATCAGAAATCAGGAGATAGGAGTAAGAATTAAGCAGTCATTAGAAATTGAAAAGGTAAATTTGTTTTATCTGCAATTAATTTAAGTTTTAAAGGAAACAAAGGGTACAAATATATTTTAATTTTCTCACATTATGGCTGCTATGCAATATGGTGTGAAGCCTCTTCCCTGTGCAGGAGAAGAGTTCAGCCCCATTTACATTAATTGGACTAAACCTTCCTCTATGATAGGGGTGTTGCTTCACAGCATATTTAAAAGGGGCCTATTAGAGAGTAAGCAGTGGCTGCGGGGCTCTATATTGGTTCAGTGCTCCTCAATGAATTTCAGAATACTATTAATATTAATACAGAATATCCAAGTAAAAAGCTGATTATAAGTAGCAGAAATAACTCTCTAAATTAGGACACTGGACAGTTAAATGGTAAATTAAATATATAGATCAACATTAAAGCATTGCCTCCAAAGAGAGAGGGGAAAGAAACCCCCAATTGTCATAAATTAAATATATAATTAATATAACAAATATGGGAAAAATAATGGCATCTGAATGAAATGCTATGACTTAGTAAAGCAACCGTATAGACATTGTGGATATCATCTTAAAACAACCGTCTGTTTCAGCGGTCAAAAGGTCAAACAGAATGTTAGGAAAAATGACCAATGGCATTCAACAAACATGCTCAAGTAACTGAAAAAGAATATCATTGAACTGCAAGAGAAATGAGCAGCAGGGCTGATGAAATTGATGAAACAACTTTACATGTAAAGAAAAAACTAAAAAGATTAGGGGGCCTATGCAGAGAGCAGCGCTATTTCGAAATTCGCCATTTTTTGGAGAAAATCGCGCAGAAAGCAGCAGAAAATGGCGAGTTCCGAAAAACGCGCCAATTTTTCTTTTCTATTTGTAAAACTCGCCTCGCGGCTGGCGAGAACCTCAATCTCGCCAGTTTTAAAAATATCCGTATGCAGAGAGGCGCGAACGGCATCTAGCGGCTGTTCGCGCCAATAAAATGGCGCGATTGTCTCAGTTTTAACTCGCCAGAAAAAACTGCCGCTCGCGGCCATTGCAAAGGGGAAAAAAAAGCCTCGAATTTGTTTTAACACATTTCTGAAGCGCGCATCTCGCCAATTTAAACTCGCCACACGCATCCATGTTAAACATAGCAGAATTCGCACTTTTCTGCATATGGAGATTAAAACTCTCCAAAAAAGCTACTTTTTAATAAATTCGCCAATTTTAAAATTCGCTGCTCTCTGCATAGGCCCCTAGGACTAATTAAGAGACAGCTAATTGGAGATACTACATCTGAAGTCATCAAAACAACAGAGAACACAAATAAGGCTTAAATTCAACAAAATGGAGAGGATAATGAAAGTGGCTTATTTCATATTTATTTAAAATAAAGTACAATAAACCAAAGGAACACACTATAATTGATGCTTTAATTACATTATATCAATAAGGTTAAAGCTGTTTTTTGTGTGGGGTTGATGGGGTTGATACATTACCTGAATCAGTAGGTCCTTCTGAGACAATGCACATCCCTCTACCTCCAAGGAACCCCCCCAGTTTCTGAGATATAAGTGGTTTCTCTTCCATGTCTTGTCCAGTGGACACAATATGGCCACAAGAGAAAGCCTAAATCCTGCAGACAATAGAAAATGATGACATAATCCGCTATATTCTTATTTTTTTGTGCATCACGCTAGCACAAAAACTACAAATACCTCGAAAGATTAGGGCCCCAGAGAGAGTGATTGGCCACAGTTCAGGTACTTTAAATAAAAAAACAAAAAAAGAGGGGACTGTGGCTTTAACTGGGGAACACACACACACACACACACACACACACACACACACACACACACACACACACACACACACACACACACACACACACACACACACACACACACACACACACACACACATGCAAGTTAACTGGATAAAAAGATCAAAAAGGCAATCTCTATGTCCTAAATCTAGGATCTTGACAAAGGACTGGATAGTCAGACATGTTGCCCATTTTATTAATCTTTTGTATTGTAAAATGGAATAAATGTATACTTTTGATAATCACCTAAGTGCTTCAGATTCTTCTTCCTTTATACTGTATATGTTATTTGGGACTGGATGGTGATCCTGGCTCTTCTGCTTGCATTGTATCCCCTGGCACTCGCCAGCAGGGGGCATAAATGTATGTTACATTGGGTACAGGGGTGTATTTAGCTAAGAATAATTAGAAGTGGGCGTCTCATTCTAGAGATGCTTTGTTTAACAGTCTATTCATAATCTTCCTTTGCTGAGCACTGTTGGAGCCTGGGTGTTGCTGAGCTTGATGGACAAGTTGATCTGACTGTATTGACAGTTCATACTTATGTTCCTACAAGTAATTAGAAGGCACCAGTTATACAGTCTCTAAGAGTCTGACTATTTATTTAGGATGGGCCCTTTCACTGGTGTTTTGTTTCTAAATTTTTTGTGTGTTTTTGTTGGAACTCAATTGGTTTAGTTTCTGGACTTTTTTGAACTTTTAACTTTACTCAAAGGTTCCCAAGATGTTTAGTTTGCGAAATCCCTAAACCCCCCCCCACCAAAAGAAGACAGAAAAAAAGGAATCCAGGGACTAGCCTTTCCGGTTCTGGCTTGAATTTCACTTGTATTCCAAAGTTAATTGTAAAGGGAGAAATCTTCTACCTGCTTTCGCTTCTCTTATTATAGTCGCTATAATTTTGACTGTAAAAAACAAATAAGAATATTTATGGCTGATATCTGATTCAAATGACTGAATAATGACTTTTACAGTACATTGTGAAAGTGTAAGTATAAACATGAGGTATGAGAACTGACATGAGTACTTTGTGTTAGCACAATACAGCTCAACCCCGTTATAACGCGATCCGATACAACGCGAATCCACTTATAACACGATGCAAACGTGGCTCCCAATTTTCATATTTATAAATAATTTACAACACGATTATTGGTATCTTAAATACTTTATTGTACAATGCATGCAAATGTACATTATTTCTAACGCGATCCCCTTATAGCGCGATGTGATTCTTTGGACCCCAAGCACAGCGTTATAAGTGGGTTGAGCTGTATGTGGACCTAAAGTACCTTTCATTAGATATAAACATTCTCTATGTGGGGCCTTTCAGCAAGGTGTAAAGCTTTTAGAGTAAAATAACTCCAGTATCTAGTTTATAAGTCCTTGTGCTTTTTGCTTTGTGAGGGGTCTGAGGCTGCGGAGGAAGGGGCAGCATGACTGCTGCTGATGTGGGGAGAGCGGGTAGGACGGTTGGTGTGTGACCAGTGGAAGGGATGTGGGAGGAGATAAGAGGGGACAGAAGTTAATATAGGAGGGGTTTGAGTTTCCTTCTACCACTTCTACCTCCTGACCAGTTTGAAGCCACACCTCCCCTCCTTTTTGTTAGGTTTTGTTGGTGTTTGGGTATTACTGGTTGTTTCATTTAAGGTTTAGTTTGTTGCATCATGGGATTAAAGTCTTAGATGGGTTGAGGTCCCTGTTAAAGTTGGCTCCTTTTGGGAAGGTGTAAGGTATCTTCAAATAGTTGGGTTTGGGGAAGGCAGTGTCATACTTGGCTTGGGCGTCCCATATGGTGGTGACCTTCCAGTTGTGTGTTTGGACCATGTGATCTTGGCGGCTGTTGTCAGATAGAGAAACAAGAAGGGGGTTTCCCCTGGGCTTTATGTTTTTTTTAAATGAATGGAGCAACTTATATTGGTAACCCTAGTTTTATGTTACATTTTTTATTCATAAAAAATAAATAAAAAACAGCTAGCCTGCAAGCAATTTTTTCCAGTCATTGTATGTGTGTTATTTATGTGTTTGGTGTGTTCGACAAGAACACACAGCCCTAAATTAAAGGCCTTGGTACGTCATGTTGTTCTTGATTTTGTGCATGGTGAGCAGCTCTACTTACAGTATATACTATGTAGCCCTTGCTGCTTTTACCTGTGTGGCTAACAGGAGGCCTGAACCTCCTCCACTGGGAGCCTGGGATACACTTATTACACGGTGCAGCGCCTCCACCGATAGGGGATCCCAGCGTGGTGGGAGTATTGCCTCACTGGAACCAACATACACAGTAACTACACACGTTTGTAATAAGAACAGTATTTACTAACTATCAAATAATGCATGTACCATATCATAACACAGTAACACAGCCCCAGCATATGATCCAACAACACACAGTCCATGTAAATGTCCCCAAACACTGAATGTCTAATGGCTCTTAACCACTGTGTCCCTCTTTCAAAGTGTGTGTGTGAGGGAATAGCGCGCTTCCCTGTGTTGGGGCCCGGGGGTGCACTTAGGAATACCTCCTTGGTCTTTGTCCAGACCAGGATAAACAGCAGCGGTGTGGACCCGCGACGTGGTTCCACGGCACGGTCTGATGCTCCTTTCTTGGGCAGATCCTCAGACTGACTTCTCTGAAGGGGCCTCCAGCCGGATGGCACCTTACAAGCAGTCTCTAATATGGAGTCCTGATCTGCTCTCAGATAGCAAGCTGCGCTCTCCTTCAGGCAGTGTCCTGCAGCATCTCTTGCACTAATGCTATGGTGAGAAAGTTCCCTACCTTAAGGCTTTCCCTGCAGCAATTACAATAAGCTCCTCTACTGTGTCTCAGGGGACTAACTGGGCCCTCGGGGGTAACTTCTTGCCTAGTCCCTGGAGCACAGCTCCGTGGACCCTAATTCACCCTCTAGGTCTTGACTGACCTCTGCCCTCCCAGCATGCAATAAGTCTATCTTCCCCTTCCAGGGAAAACAGCAGTCTCATTGGTTCTCGGGGATCACATGGTGCCATCTCCCTATGCAATATGGGAGTTGTAGTCCCTGCAGAGTCCCCTTATCATTGCAGCTGCGTGAGTCTACTTTATTGCGCATGCGTGACTGTCATGGCTGCCGCAAATCTCTCTGCACATGCACGAACCTCCGTGAATGTGCACGCATGCAGCCAACATGGCAGAGCCCTGCAGAGGCAGCCGCCGGAGCCTCTGGCGATGCGCTCGCCCCAGCAGCAGCCCAATGCCTCCTGCATTACCCCCTATGTCAGCGGAGGTAAGGGGAATACACCATTACACCGGGGGGACTGAAGGGGACCAGGAGGACACCTGGCTACAACTACATTAATTTTAGTAGTCTCTAAAAAAATGAAGAATATCACTTTGGGTACGGAATACTTGGCATTTTAAACATTGTATGCCATTTTACCTTCTTTATATTCAAATGGGGTATGATCCAGGAGAAAATAAATAAATTACTTATTAATTGAGTGGAAATCCATTTTTTTTAAATTATTGTTGTTGTTATAATTTTTGTATTATTGTTAATCATAAAACTACAGTTTACAAAAATAATCAGTAGAAATCTTGCAGAGTAGGAAAAAAGATTTGTTATTTGCGGCGTTGATGATTTATAGAACTAAATATCATTAATGGTTGTAAAATGTGTACTGCTCAACTACTGAAGTGTTTATCAATACAATTACTTTTAATATGATTAACATCTCATTGCTGGTAACTTGTAACTAATTATAGCTACTAAAACTGTTACAAATACTACAATTTCAGTAAAAGACAATACCATTTTTTTCTCCGACACCCCGATAAAGCCTTGCTAGTAAAATTCTGTAAGTGGTTAATTTGCCAGTACTGTCATAATGTTTAATTTGCCTGTGCACTGAGTGATACGAAGTTAATTGAATTTTAATACAACTCTCAATTACAGAATCACAGATTCACTGGGATATTTCATATATCATCTGCAAATCTCACTAGGGCCAAAGCATAAAGGGGTTTTACCTCATTAATGCTGATCTCATTATTGATCTGTAGTACTGTATGTATTGAAGGGATGAAAACCTTTTAAGCCATTAATCCAGTTGCATAATATTGATTTAATTGTGCAGCCAAGATATCTAGAATATACTCATTTAGACTCTAGAGGCGATAATTGACTTGTTTCCTCTTAGTCATTAGCTGATCACATATATTACTACATTTAAAACGCATTTAATAATGTTTTCCCTTAAATAAAGGATGCAGTTTACAAGAAAAACAACGTAATGTAGATAACAAATATAGCTGAAATGTGTTATCATCATTAACCCATTTAATTTATATCGTTATGAAACTAACAAAATACATCAATATCTGCCATGAAAAGAAATACATGTTACTTGGTTCCTTTTTGAAGTTCAAAACATGCTGGGCGTTTATTGTAAAAGTGTTGTCACAATTTCCAGTATTCCTTTTAAAAGAGGCAATAGTCTAATTCCCCTTAACAAAAGGGAGAGGTAAAGTACTCTGGCCATTAATCTGTTCACAATAGGTGTGTTTTCTATATATTTTTCAAAGCAAAACAGACCTTTTCTCATCCTGAATAAACATGGTGACAGTGTGAATTTTATAGCTCTCCTAGTTCCTTTCGTCTAAGCTACATTATTCTCCAATGTTATGGCGGAACATGGAAGGGAGATGCCTTTTGGCAAAACCCTTATGTTTTTTAAGTGGTTTATAGGAAACATATCATATATCGGCCAATTTTAGCAAAGCTGAAAATATACTTCATCTCAGTTTAGCCTTAATTGACCCTTGAGGATCAAGAAGGTGGGCTGGCAAGGTTGTGGTGTGACTGTTACGTCTAGCAGTAACAAATGTTGCTGTTGTACTTTAGAGACTGACAGAAAAAAAAGTGTATTTGGCATTATCGCAATTATCACCAGCAAGGAAGATTTAATCTGCCCTGTGCGATTTATGTGTATATAAATCATGCTTCTTTTTTGCTCCTTGCATTTTGCTCCAAAAATGACACGTTTAATCAAATCCAGCATATAACTTCCTAAATTGTGACATAACTCTTTGTCATGTAATCAGCTGGAAAAGCAGTCTGGATCTCATGCCAGAAGTAACACTCTTGCCAGAAGCTTTCCTTCATGGGTGGTGCAAAGGTTTGTTCATCTATGTAGTACTTCCCTTCCCAGTCAACTTTGTGCTGCAGGATGCTATGAGAAACATATTCCAATTTCCTTCGGAATACATTTTGACCCGCAGGTGCAAGACTGATTGTTTTTGTTACACAGAGAACATAGCGGAGGTTTAAATTAAAGGTCCATCGAGAGGGAGGAATGAGTTCAGAAGGTACAAGTTGGGTGTTTTTTTGCATTAGTTTCTCACAGAGCTGTTACATTAGTATTCTGAATTATTGAAACATGCAGTTTCACTTACATTAGCCTTTTTTTTTTAAAAATTGCCTAGACTTTTTCTTTTCATCCTGATTACATACTTCATTGTGAAATTATCCGGTAGTTTACAGATGAAATGACGTAAAAATATTATTTGAATACATTCAAAATGGCTACCATTGTGGTTTTCTGAAAGCAGCTTTATAGTTCTCAGTGTAGCATTTGAATACAGTAATTCTATAACCAGTTAGGATCAAAAGAAAGAGCATACGTTTTGTGATGGATTTTTTATTATGCTCTTTGGGAAGTTATAAAAACGTATTTTAAATTATGAAAGAAATGTAAGAAATTATAGGGAATTTATTCCACGAGGGAATGCATGAGCACCTTTCAAAGCAATTAGAAAAACCATAAAGGGTATTTGTCACGGACGTCAGACCTGTGAGCACATGACGTGTGTACAGATGCAGCGGCCGTTATTCGAAGAAATCACTGAGCCGTTTTCGTGTGCTCTGCTGTATTAACGCGGCCAATCGCCCCAGGCACACGTGTTTATCGCAGTTGTTTTGATTGAATTTCATGGATTCTGTTTCTTTGTGTGCAATGAAATGAATGAATATTAATGTGTACAGTACTGTGCTACTGTGCTACTGTGTCAATTTCAGGTGTTTAAAAACCAGAACACTAAAATGCCATTTTCTCCACTCGCATGCATTCGCGTCTTAAGGCGGCACGGTAAGAAGAAATCACGCGCCATGATGGGGTTATTCCGAGGTATACACCGCGTGAAGTGTTCAAATAATGGCCGTTGCATCTGTATGTGACAAGGATTATTACATCTACCTAAACAGCTGACCTGCTTATCTCCGGCAAGCTCACTAAAAGGAGCAAAATCTCCCCTAAAAACATCACACTACACCTCAATATTCTGCTGCCATCACCACAAATTATTTAAAGTCTTATTTCAGGAGTTCTCAGTTCCCTTGTTTACTAGGAAAAATATGTGATTAAAGCAAAGTCCTGTGTAACAAAATGTGTCCTAAAATTGTGGTTAGCCTCTTTAAAATGTGTTGTATTCATTTAGAGCCCTAAGACAATACTTGTTACGTTTTAGATTTCATATACAAAATAGTACAGTGCTTTATTACAGAAAAGAATGTCACAACAAACATGCAATATGAAAATGCAGACAGTTTCATGAAATAAACAGGGATAAAAAAAAAGAAAATCTAAACACGTTGCCACATAGCAATATCAGATCCCTCCAAGAGGTTGTGTGATTGGAATATGAGAAGTCACATCTTTATTCGCATAAAACACTCTATTGAATTCTAGTTTCCTTATCCAAAATACAGGCTTTTTATCCAAAAATACTCTGTAATGGGAACTGCATGAGCTCAACACCCGGGACATGTCACGAGCCCCACTCATCAATCTCTTGCTATCTACGGTAAGATGTAAGGACAGTGTTTAAAAAAATCAAAATAGCTCAGAGTAACAAATATTCTATAATTCTTTCTCCATAACTCCTGCAATAATGTGTGTATGTATATCTTTATTTATATAGTGCCCACCACTGTACTTGGTGCTTTTTAAGAGAGAGAGTACAGTAAAGGGAATTATAGTACAATAAGTGTAACAAATAAGATCAGACAATAGAAAAGGAAATCCCTGCCTTGGAGAGCTTACAATCTAAGTGGCATGATGGGACACTTAGAGACAGCAGGTGAGGGAATACGTGCAGTAGATGGCAGGCGTTGGTAGGCGTGACTGTGCGTGTGTGACAGTAGCTATTAATCTAAGCTATTGGATGCTTCATTTAAGAGTTGAGTTTTAAGGTTTGTCTTAAAGGTGGGGTGGAAAGCTGCCTGACGTACTGTATACTGAGTGTGAGGGAGTTCCACAGTAAGGGGCAGTGAGGGTAAAAGGTTTAAGGTGAGAGAGAGCAGAAGAGGTGAAAGGGATGGAAAGGAGACAGTTTTGGGTAGAACACAGGAGACCAGCAGGGGCATAGCAAGAGATTAAAGCTGATATGTAGGTAGGAGAAGATGGGTGGAGAGCTTTGAAGTTAAGGAGGGGAACATTCTAGATAATTCAAAACTTGATGGGAAGCAAGAAGATGGATTTTAAGGAGCAGAGACTATTTTGGGAGAAAGTGACAATTATTCTAGCGGCATAATTTTGGATAGATTGCAAAGGAAAAAGTTGCGAGGCAGGGAGGTCTGTTAGCAGTATGTTACAATAATCCAGATGGGAGAGAAAGAGGGCATGCATTAGAGTTTTAGCAGTAGCGTGACAGAGGAAAGAGCGGATCTTAGTAATATTATGAATGATCGTGACAAGTTTTAGCCATGCCGTGAATGTGAATGGAAAAATAAACTGAAGAGTCAAATGTCACTCCTAGGTAACGTGCTTTGACGACAGGATATATCATAGAACCATTTACGGTGATGGAAAAAGAGGGTATTGGACCAGGTTTAGGGGGAAATATGAGGAGCTCTTTTTTAGCCATATTAAGTTTAATGCGGAGGAGTGCCATCCACGACAATATAGCCAGGAGGCAATTAAAGACTGGGGACTGGATTGCAGGTATGAGGTTAGGGGTGGATAGATATATCTGTGTATCATCTCTATGCAGATGATACACAGATATATCTAAGGTCAAAAGAATTCATGAGGTCACCAATTGATAGTATGTAGAGAGGAAAGGAGAGGTCCCAGAACAGATCGGTGAGTTACATCAACGTACAGATCAACAGAAGATGAAGACATATTAGCCACAGAGACTGAAAATGTGCGATGGGAGAGGTATGATGAGAACCAGGAAAGAGCTTTGTTGCAGATACCAAAGGAATTTAGAATATGAAGGAGAAGAGGGTGATCGACAGTATCAAAGGCAGCAGAGAGATCGAGCAGGATTAGTAATGAAAAATGACCATGGGATTTGACTTCATGTTCTGTAGATCATTGGCTACTTTAGTGAGCACAGCCTCTGTTGAGTGAGCTGTATGAAACCCAGTTTGTAAAGGGCCCAGAGGGGCATGGGAACTAAGAAAGTTGATCATGTAGGAGAGAGTTGTTCTAGCAGTTTGGAGGCAAAGGGCAGGAGGGATAATGGTTGATAGTTATTAAGGCACCTAGGGTCTAGGTTTTTTTGAGAATAGGTGTAACAACTGTATGCTTAAAGGGGGAGGGTTAAATGCCAGATGACAGTGAGGAATTTAGTTTTAATAAGGTGAGAGGGGATAGGATTGAGAGTGCATGTAGTGGGAGAAGTGAAAATCAGCTTAGAAACTTCCAAATCTGATGAAATCACCCAAGTGTGAAGAAACGCTTAGTGATACTAGTTTTTACTAGTGATGGTCATTGCACCAGACCTGTTCTGTATCTGGGACTTTCATTCAGACTCTGGGACTCTGAGATGCTGCCCCGCACTGACGCGCTGTTTGCTGGGACTTTGGGATGCCACCTTATGGTGACACATCAGCGATTTGGTCCCCTTGGTCCTACCTTCTCCCTTCCTTCTATCCGGAACCACTGTTCACCACAGCTCGTTTCCGGCTCAGAACAGGAGTAGCTGCACACTCTCTTAAGTTCCTGCTGGACGGTAGCTCAGAGGTGCCATACAACTTGTGGGAGCAGGACGTGTGAGCGGAGCAGCAGTTTCCAGCATCTGGCGAATGAGTATTACTCATTACATGCTTTAATACTTTTTATATTTGTGAGTGCGCATTTGTTGGAGTTTTATGGAACATTAAATTTTGTATCTTAATATAATACACTAGGATCGGGCGCTTTCTTCTCTTTTTGTCTTCTAGATCCAGTGGGAGGTCGTTGTTCCTTTCAGAAAGCTGCCTACATCATACAGAGGGCCACCACCCTTCCATCTTAATAGGATATTTTTATCATATGGTTTTGTGGACTCTGATTCACTTCATTATTTGTGGTTTCATTATCATTTTTATACTTTCCTTCACTCCCCCAAGCACACTTATTGTATTTATTTTTATTTTTAATTTTATTTTTTCTTATACATGCATGATATTTGAACAGTCATTGGTAATACTAGTTTATGTTATTGATTTAGTTTTTATTATATTTTATATTTTTATTTTTGGTATAGTGCTAGACTAGAGCATCATTTTTTGATATTTATTTGGTTGCTTTATTATATATTTTTTATATTCATTTTTTCCTATATATATACTTTATACATTGATTATACAGTTAGTTGGTAATACATTGCAGACAGATACTTAAAGCGCAGTCTTTTTTGTATATATATATATATATATATATATATATATATATATATATATATACACACATACACACACACAAATTCCCTACATATCTGTTGTGTTTTTTTTTGTTTTCACTGTTGAACTCCCAGATAAGTACTCTCCATTATATCTGTGCTTTCTGGGTTTCTGAGTAAGTTCTCACAGTTTGTGTTGGATGTCATATATTTTGTTTAATTTAGTTCACTTTATTCAGTGTTGCTGTTTAAATCATGCACTTATTTTTTGCTCTATTTGGCTTCTTGTTATTCTTTGTTTCTTTGTGAGTACAGGCTTCCTAAACTTATATTTAATTATATTAAAGATTATTTTCAAAGATTTTTTAATTAATTTGAATTTATTTTCACAAGAAGGAACATTTAACGTGGTTTTGTTCAACATGGACTATCAATTTTTTTTAATGGTATACATAATAAGGATCTTGCAGCCATAAAGATAAAAGGCACTGAGCAGGTCCCAGTTGATGAGCGCAGAGGAGACAGGGTTCTCCACATCCTTCAGAGAGAATCCTTTTACAGTAGATACTGTACACCAATTATAAACCTTGAGACCTAAGGGTCTCAACCTGGATATTGACCTACAGTAGCAGCTGTCCAGTAATTGGACCCACAAGAAAGCATATGGTATATTGCTGTACATGTAGACCACCTTTGGTGAATCCTCTTAGATGTACTCTCATACACTGGCGACACACTTTATTCGAGCTCGGCTAGTCCCACGAATTTGGGTATACCCGGGTGTATTGAGGTTTGTGACTGTTTTCTGCCCGAGTGCATTGGGTTATTTTCCAGGCAGGGATTGAAGCATTTTATTCCCGCTGGCTGCAATACTGCACAGTATATATATATATACTGCATTACAATTCATGAATTTATGCCATCTGGTAGACACGCGAAGCATTGCAGCCTATTAAATCCTAATCATTATCATTTAACAGATCAGCCGCCCGTCAGCCAGGCATGAACCCAGGCTGGGAAGGCAAACGCAACGGGGCTTGTCAGAGGTGAGGAGCGGCACATTCCAGGTATCTGCCAGGTACATACTGGGTATTTGCTCGAATAAAGTGTGTCGGTGCAGTACACTAATATTTTTTTTATTGGGATTATTCCCTCAAATTAGTTATGTATGACAACTCCTTCATCCCATTGGACCCCCCCTTTCGTCATTTAAAAATAAAATATATTATGTAAAAAAATGAAACATGCAATTTTTGATACTAAATTTTTTAATATGTAATATTTGAATACACACTTTTTTTCTTAATATGTATTTTACAATATGCAACAGTGATTATCCTGTGATTTCATTTAGACATAGATACTAGAACCCTAGGGCTCTGATTTCCATTATGTACTTTTTCTTTTAAAACATTTTTTGGCTTCATCATTTTTAGGACCTTTGATATGGTTTACACATTTGGCAGCTCTTTGACATTTTGGAAGATTTTCGCAGTGACATCATCTCCCATTTAATTATGCCTATCTGCACTTGGATTCTATTTTATGTATTCTATAATTGTGAGACACAGTTTTCATCATTACTCTTTATGATACACATTTACAACACTGGTATCATTTGACACACAAGGATTTTTGCATCTTTTCAGCAGTGTAACCCTCTTTTTTTGTCCTATTGGTATTATTTCTAAATACACATGGACTGCTACAATTGCTTACCTCTTCAAATCTTGTCTGCTTTCAATAAGACAAAAACCCTGTCTGTGAGAGGCTTGTCTTGACTAGAACCAATCAGAATCTGGTAGGAGAAGCCAGTGCGAGCTGTTTGCTGCTGTTAACAGATGTTTGGTGATGTTAAAGCGTCTCTATATCAATCTGAAACTCACCAGCCCTTTTATCACCTGTACCCAATTTTCCAACTCTAACTGTGCATGAAATGTTTTTGAATTGATTGTATGACCTCTGTTCATTTAAAATGACCATGTATTGTTAGCATAATTCTGTGTCCAAGAAATACTTGAAAATGAGAGGTAACTCTCAATGCACTATTTCCTGTAAAAACATTTTATAAATAAATAAAGTGTGCACTATTTAAACATACACCAGTCCCAAGGTGATCACTCTAATGATGCAGCAACATTCTACTGTTGCGTAAAGCTTTGGAGAAATCATCTGAGGAAGTTTGTCCCGTTGGCATTCCTTACAAAGACAAGAGCCTAGGAATGATGTCCCCACAGCTGCAGTCTCTCCACAAGCCATCACAGTGTAGCAGGGTTTTCAACTATACACAGATAAACTCTCAATAGTTATGCTCATTATGAGTTCACCCTATTTTCTTTCTTACTCAAAATAAATGTTGTTAATTGTTTGCACCGTGTTGGTTGTGTTTTTCTGCACTTCTGTATTCTAGATATTTCCTGTTACTGTTGGGGTTCTGAGTACTCTAGTATTCCGAGGCTGCATCAACATAACGCATTAAATACTAACATTTTAATAATCTGTGGAACTTCCTTTTCTTTTCACCTTAAGAACTTTAGGACTTAGGGCCTCATGCAGTAAGCGTTGATAAGGGAATTATCACCATTTTATAGCCAAAATTGGGTTTGAGATTCAGTAAGCGCCGATAAGTGCTTGATTTCGCCAGGTTTCGGAGCCGATTATTTTGTTATGGCCAGTCGGCTGCCGATAAGCCTGTTTTCGCCACTTATTGCCACTTTTTTAAATCGGCTGGATTCAACAAAAAAAAACAGCTTATCGGGCCTGATCGGCACTACGAAATTGAGATGTTATGGCCAATTTCTCCCGCCAACTAAAGTTGGCAGTTTGGAGGGGAGAACGATCGCTAAGGCTGCCGCAACGGCACTTAGAAAAAAAAAACTTCTGTACATCAATGGAGTCAATGGAGCGGGGACGTATAACAGTATAGTACTGTTTACGTTTCATTGCTCACAATACAAACGTCATTTGCATTACAGTGTGGGGGCATTCCCTGCATTGTGTCACAGCTGACGTGTATTATTTGCATAACATTATACTTTTACATGTTTGCAGCATTTGCGGGTCACATTACTCATCATGTGATGATGTGCCAAGGGAAAATACTATACTCAACTCTTAAAGGAGAACCTCACATCATATCACACATTTTAATGAACTGAGCGACAATTATTTACATGATGTTTCACATGTCACACATGTCACACATACACAGTATATTCATCTTCCTTTACATTACACAATGCTAGTAATGTGTCACGCATCTTTAAACGTTCATGTACATCTGTATTCTCATGTTTACATATACTTTTGGGTCCTCCCTATTTTCATGACGTCACTTATTGGACGCTCAATCACATTGCATGTTTACATTGTAACCGTAGCATTACAAGCATTTCAACCTAACTTATACACACATGTACAGTAATTCAGCATTGGGACACCTTGTTAACTCATTCTATACCAACTATCCTCCTTACAGAAATGCATGCATATGCACACGACTATTCATTGTTGTCAACATGTCACAATAACATGCCTAATTACACATGTTACACAAAACTTTTCCCACGTCAATCTCAGCCTTTTTGCCTAATTACATGACTGACTGTTGCCTTCACAAGTGTTACATGCATTGCACATGCAACTATTTATTTGCAAGCAATGTTTCTACAAAGGTTCACGTCACATCATTGCCAAATATCATCATTCCCTGCAGAATACACACAACAAATACTTATAACAAGAACTGCACACAGCTTGCCACAGAAGTACTTTATTATGTTAATGTAACACCTTGCATTTTACTATGTCACCTGACATCATCACATACCTATTTAAAGGACGCCCATTACCTGATCATTCACAGCTACTCATTTCAAAATGTTGAGATTGTTTAGGAGACGGAGGAACATTCTTTTCTATGACATGCTTGATGATGAAGACAATCATATAGGGCAAGGGAGGGACACACCGAGGGACAGTGACAGTGACAGGGACAGTCACGCGGATACGACAGAGACAGGGAGAGGGACAGGAGATCAGAGGAGAAGACAGAGGAGACAAGTTGTGCCTCGTCCGCGTCTGTACAGGGAGAGAACCCTGTTAGATGGGATGAGTGAGGAGGAGATTGTAAGTCGCTATCGTTTGAGTTCAGCAGCAATCTTAGCACTTTATCAGGAGATAAGGGGAGATTTAGATTTTTTCACAGCCAGAGGTCGTGCAGTCCCTGGGCTTGTTAAAATGCTGTGCTCATTACATTATCTTGCTTCCGCGTCATACCAGACAACTGTGGGCATAGTGGGCGGGGTCTCGCAATCTACATTCTCGCGGGCCTTGACCCAGTTTCTCTATGCACTCAATAGACGCGCTAGGAATTATATTCATTTTCCTACAGAGGCGACAGAGTGGCTGGAAGTCAGGACTGGCTTTTATAATATAGCAGGGATACCATGTGTGCTGGGTGCAATCGATTGCACACATGTTGCTTTGATTGCACCTAGTCAGAGTGAGCATGTGTACCGCAATCGGAAGCACTACCATTCACTCAATGTACAGGTGGTATGTGATGCGACGATGAGGATAATGCATGTGGTACCCAAATTCCCTGGTTCCAGTCACGATTCCTCCATCCTGAGGAACTCTTCAGTCTTCCATGCGTTCGAAGAGGGACATTTTGAACATGGTTGGCTGCTGGGTGAGTACACATTTACATGTTCTAACACAAAACACATTTTTATTTAGGAATGTTGGCATTGTACAATTTGATCACTAATGTCAGCTTATGTGTGCTCCATTCATTATAGGTGACTCAGGATACGGAATTAGGCCGTGGCTCTTGACTCCGGTGCTAAACCCTCAAACTGAAGCAGAGGAGAGGTACAATGCAGCCCATATATCTACAAGATCTGTTATAGAGAGGACATTTGGCCTACTCAAGACCAGATTTAGGTGTCTGGACAGAACTGGTGGGGCTCTTCTATACAAGCCTCAAAAAGTGTCTGATATTATCCTTGCCTGTTGCATTTTGCACAATGTTGCACTCAGGCACAATGTACAGTCAGACCTAGCTGAGCCTGTGGTAGACGAGCATCCCACCCATGTAGCTGCTGAAAATGAACAAACAGCCAGTGGTGGCCAGACACGCCAGAATCTCATCAATTCATTTTTTTCTTGTAAGTAAAAACATATATGTTCCAAGTTATACTTTTATACTTACATTATGTTATCTTAACAATAATGTTTTTTTATATACCCTTCTGGTAGGACACAGATGAATATGGGTTGCACACCTTTCTTCTCTCTGCTGTGTGCACAAAGGGATGTGGCACCGGTATGTTATTGTTGCACAGGTTATATAATCCCTCTTCAATTTTACTTTAGTTGTGTGTATGTGAATACAACTGGGGTAACAAAGCACTAATATTTTAGCATTGTGTTGTTCCTTATGCTAACACAATACACATATTATGCCCATACTCATTCATGCTTCTAGTATGCTTACATACAATGTTATTGGTGCAGTGTAACATGTACATCCATATGATGTGTACACCAGCCTGATTTACATTTTGAATGTCATGAAATATACATGGTGTTGCACATTTAACACCAAATACACACTTTGCTGTGTTGTTTACGGTACTGAAGATGGCATGTCAATGTTTGCAATTTATATATTGTTCCTTTGCATTATAGGTATATCTCCAGTATGACTGATCATGGTATGTATATTTGCTGACATCTCTCATAAGATGTGCCTACCTCAATCTTCCTATAATTATTTGAAGTAAAAACACAACATATAGGTTTAAAGACAAATGTAACATACATGTACTTTCTGTATCATGTACTGTATATGCATTTAGCTACTCTTGAGCTTTCATGTGCATTGTATTAGAAAATGATTACTCACATTTTATCACATTTTATGTATGTTTCCTTATAAATTCCATTCATGTAATATAGAGCTGTTTGGAGAAAAGGGGATAACTGTACTTATTTGTTTACTTACGGGAGATCATTCATCACGGATGAAATTGACTGATCATAACACTCCATGCATGAATGCCTGTAATCACAACAATGCGTACTACATCTTATATTTAGCAATGTAGGTGTTTTTTAATGCTAGGAATTAATAGTCAACATGAATTTAAATTTGTGACATGTGTATGTATAAGTCACACGTGTGTGGATGTGTCCTACATGTACCAAGTGTAAAACTGTTAACAGAAAACACTATTTTGTTGCAAATGTTACTGTCATTTAGCATTTCTAATATACCTATATGACAATGTTGGTAATATTTTTGCAATATAATTCACGTCACTTCATCATTATCATGATGATAATTATCAAGTATCAAGTATCAATTATCAAGTATTCTCACAATTGTAACGTCAATCACGTGCACATTAGCATAGACACACTTTTTAAGACAACTGTTTGTGTCTGTATCAATTTGTGTAGGATCCATGTATAACACCGACAAATGATAACACCAGCTTTATTATGGTAGCTTATATCATCATATTGACTATACTATGTATTTTTATAACGTTTAATAAACACAGGAAACAAGAGATTTTTAACAATAAATGGCTAGTTGGTTGTAAGTGTCCTTTACATTGGGAGAAGGAGTGGCTCAGTGAGTAAAGACACACACTGGCACTGAGAGTTTGAAGCAGGGGAGTCTGGTTCAATTCCCGGTGTCGGCTCCTTGTGACCTTGGGCAAGTCACTTTATCTCCCTGTGCCTCAGGCGCCAAAAAATAAATTGTAAGTTCCACGGGCCAGGGACCTCAGCCTGAAAAATGTGTCTGTAAAGCGCTGTGTACAACTAGCAGCGCTATACATGAACATGCTCATATTATAATTATTATTATTCTTATTATTATTGTTACATAGTTTCGACAGTCATACGTTCCATTACACAATAGAATACACAAATGTGTTAGCAGAGTGGGAATGGTTGTTATATATAAAACACACCATGCCATAAAATGATAGTAGTCATTAAAGAACACTCAATAAAAATTCATGAGGCACTATTTTGCAACATCATTATGTTAATTAAGTGCTTATGCAATATAGGCATAAGGGTATCACATTTTTAATTGTTTGTTAATAAGCGCTGCAAGCAATATAAAATTAGTTCCATATGTAGTATAGTAGTCGGTGACTCCTCCTCACAATCATCTCATATAAAGGTAGACTCTTCTGAAATCATACATTTATCCGATTGTATCTTCCCCGACATCTCTGAAATACAGCAAACACATGATGGTCAAATATGGCACCTTACTATATATGTATCCGTGACAACGCATTACACAGCTCTATATGATTGTGTACATACACACGTCACTCACTTATATGTTAGAAGTACAAGTGTACATCAGTATGTAATGTTTCTTTAAATTTGTAGCAGGCATAACTATGTATATGATGTGAACGTTGCCTGTATACTGAAAAATGTGCGCGCACATCTTAGTGTGCGCACGCACTTCACGCTTGGCTGCACTAACTGTTAGCGCATGCGCAAAACAAAGCGTACGTTGTGCGTTCAATACATCTTGAAAATACCATTAAACATAAAATCTTTATTTCAAATACAATGAATACGAAACTACATTCGTTCTAAACGAGTACATCTGTATTCTTTTTAAACAGACGTGTTTGGACAGAAAGGACGGCCGATAACACAATGCGCAAATGCAATACGTGTGACGTCATGTTAAACCAGCGTGAAACGCACGCTAACACTCCTCCCACTCAATTAACATTCAGCTAACGCCCAGTTGGCGCCTACAAACACTGAGCCGCACACATGACACACTGCAGTTACCGTTACTATAACAAAACATGACAGCCAATAGGCTTTGAGGCGCGCATGTCGCTTGGGGGCGGGACTTACATCCGTAATCCTTTTTAAGGACGCCTTGGCCCATGACAAGGGTCCCACGTCATACGTGGTGGACCCGCTTTTAAATGTTGCATGATAACAAAACAGGTATGTGTTAGAGTTATGTTAAAATGTTGCTAATATGGTTAAAGGGATAGGAAAGTACGTATATTTATTCCGTCAGCAATGTGTACTACTCTTTCAGGTTCTACTATATTGTATTCAGCAACAATTTCTTTGTGATCGCTACATGTTATGCAGTCTGCAATGTTACGCTGTATCCACGCATTGAAAGGGAAAATGGTGGTTAAAAAAAAAAAAAAAAAAAAAACATTTAAACGCACAGTCAACGCATAACGGTTGTTATATTTACCATTCTTCTAGAATTAACTGTTCGTCTGGCTGCAACTGGTCGCTCCAGAAATGCAAGGCATTTTCATCCACGCTTGACCCACCCGCTGAATCCAGTATGACACACATCTCCTCCATGAAGCGCTCATAGGAATCGCCACTGCTTTCTTCAAACAATTGGTCGGGAGGTAGGTTCATTTCTTCTGGTTCCCATTCCAATGCATTTTCAGCTGAAAGGCTTGGTACATAATCATAGTACTTTTGTTGTTGTACAATGTGGGTTTCAGGAATGGAGGGTGCAGATATTGCAGCAGGTATCGATTCACACGGAACAGTAGTAGCGGATCCATTGCTATTGGCATTAGGAATAAATATGCCTTTCACAACAATATATGTGCCCTCTTTCAGGGTAAAATGCTTTTCCTTTGCAATCTTCCAGAAACCATAGTTGTGTTCTAGCTTATCCTGCACACGTTCAAAAAAGTCATTTGTTGATAAAGTGAATCTTATTGAGGAATTAAAATTGCGCGCATGCCGACGGTTTTGGTAATAAGGATATTTTGCTCGAATCAAATCATAGATTTGGCGTGTGCTTGCTTGATGTCCGCAAGTTGATAAAATAGCTTCTGATATCATGTATTTATAACCTAAATTCGGATTCATAATTGTCACCAATTCATCAGCCATTGCAGAGTAGCACAAAAGATGTGTGCAGGTATCTGTTCTTTGCTCATCAAAATGAAACTGCTCAGTGGCTAACAAATTGCTGTGTTTCCTTTTCAAGGTCAACAAAAGTATAAACTGTAACTCCTTATTTCAAACGCCAATTGGATTTCTAGTTATAATTGCTTGAACATTTGTGGTTTGTGATAGCCGCATGTGGGACAAAAATGTATCCTTTTTTTATCTCGTTTTTGAAAACATTAGTACACTTTTCATTCAGTAACATTGAGTTTTCTTGCAAAATAACAAAGAGCACTGTGTGAAAATAGTGCTTAGACAGCCATATCAGTAAATACACACACCTGCAAAATGAAATGTTTTTTTCCCACATACATTTCTGTGTGTATTTGAAAGTCTGGTTAAGTCCCTGTCTGCATGAGTTTAAATACGTGTGTATCTATATATATATAAATATATCTATCTCATAAATATATATATATATATAAAGTGTATATTGTACTATATGTATATTGTGTGTATGTGTATGTGTATGTGTATGTGTATCCGTATATATATATATATATATATATATATATTATATATAAAAAAAATAATATTTTTTTTTTTATATATATATATTATATATATATATATAAAAAAGTAATTTTTTTTTTTTTTTTAAATATTGCTGGAGTACACACAACATATTGATGGCAGTAAGTAGGCCTTGTATGAAACCTATTTAAATGGTGATAAACATGAGTGAATTAAGTAATAAACATTTGTTTGCGCCCAATAATGTTAGAGGCTCACACTTAGTATAGTTGTCAAACATTAGGCCTGTATTATTAAAATAGTGTGTTTTCACAAGGAAGCATGAAGTGTATGTTTTTTGTAAATACATCTATACCAGTTTAGATAGTACTATATATACACACACACACACACAGTGTGTGTCTGTGTGTGTGTGTGCATATATCAATACATACTACATATATATTAGTATCAATTCAGAGATGTTCTTCAAACAAGAACACATAAATGATTAAAGGACAACATTACAATGGCCACCAAAGGTAAGTAATATTTAACACAAAATCCTGCTGTACACGTACAAGAAAGATGTTTGCAGTTAAATAGGTGCTTTTATAATTGCATGAAAATAATATGCACATGCAATGATTACATCAATTAACACACCCAAATGCAATGTTTTGCTGCAAAGTCAATGGCAGCTTCTCTAAACTTAGCAACTGGCTCCTGGTGGACCATTACTGAACAGACGATTAAAACATAAATATTTATAACACTATTCATTAATTAGGAGTGTTAACATTTCCAAAACTTCACGTGTACAAGAACATACTTGAAAGTTTGGAAACAACACAGTCTTCAGCATACATACAATAGTAATTAGATAATCTGAAGTCAACAAAACAAGGCCAAAGACATATTTTCTGAATTATAACATTTATTTTTTTTGTTCCTTTTGCGAGCGAGTAACAGGCCTGCTTGTTGTCTCTTGAATTTTCCTTTTTCTTTTGCCACCAACTTTAGGCACAACAGAGCCACTTTGAGTGGCCTCTGGCACTTCACGGGCAGGGCTTGTGGCCAGTGACTCACCTACAGGGCTTTTGGGCAGTGATTCACCCACAGGGCTTTTGGGCAGTGACTCACCTACAGGGCTTTTGGGTAGTGACTGTTCACCTACAGGGCTTTTGGGCAGTGATTCACCTACAGGGCTTTTGGGCAGCGATTCACCTACAGGGCTTTTGGGCAGCGATTCACCTACAGGGCTTTTGGGCAGTGACTCACCTACAGGGCTTTTGGGTAGTGACTGTTCACGGACAGGGCTTGTGCCCACTGACACATGTGAGCAAGTTGGTAGACACTGCACAAGTGATGGTTGGTCTGTTTCATGTGTGTCTTGTTCTGTTTTTGTCGCCTCCTTTGTAGGTGTCTGCTGCTGAATTTGTACAGATGGCAGCGGTAGGATGTCATCAGGAACCTGCACAGCAATGTCTGCTACTTGACCGGTAACATTTGGGCCTGGTGAATGAATATCAGATGAATGTGGTGAAAACTGACCTGCATGAACAGATCCTGGCTGGGAGGTGTTGAATTGTGGTACATTAGTCATTCTCCAGTAATTAGCTTGTGTTTGCTGAACAACTAATGCTTCGAATGAGGTGTTGATTTTTTGCAACTGTTTAGGCACTTCAATGAAGACTCTGTGGAGATGTGCCAATTGTGAAACTGTTTCTTCCTGCAGTGCAATCAATTCTGCTTCCACAATTTTTCCCTCAGAAGCTACAATTGCATCATATGTGGTATTTGCTGGACGTTTTGGCGGTAAAACAGTTTCAATTGGAACCTCTTCATGGTCACTTGCTTGTATTTGTGTGTCTATGGCGGCGGCGGCGGCATCATCATCATCATCATCATCATCATCAAAATCCTCTTCATCATGTTCTACAAATAAATGTACACATTATTAAATGGCATGTTAATCTCTGCTGTGTTACTATGTAATTGTACTGTGTCATAAGTAACAACTAACATGTTTCCATACGTTTTATAACCTCACATTAAAAACTACCTTGACTTAAGAATAATGTTTGGACTCAGTATGAAATATGAGTGAATGAAAACTTGCTGTAAACTCACAACTCCTACATGATAGTTAACATCACTAACACAATACAAGTTGCCTTAAACTTCATTTTCACTGACACTAAGTAATCCTATTTAAAGAAGATGTGCAAAACAAATAATGAACATGACAACATAACATATAGAAGAGCACATATTATATGGCCACCAACTGATACACTCACCTTCTAGGTGTGTTGAGCTGGCTGACCCAGGTGAAGACACTTGTTCAGTCTCAGGTGACACATGTCCTTCAGGGGCAACTATATATAACAATAACATAAGTTTTACATTTACATGTGTAAATATTGAACAAACAGTTATTGTATGTTCTGTATTTCTGAGTACCTAACATCATAATTTCCTTAACCCAAAATGTGTGTGTGAAAGTGAACATAAATAGTTGTAATAACAATGTACATGCCTGTGTACTTAGAACTTTTGAGTTCCCTAACATAAAACATACTATGTTCCTGCAGTAATGCGTGAGGATAAATAGATAAAATTTGAACATAAAAATCATATGTTGTGTAGTGATATCAGTATCATAATGTACATAACTATCATGAGATGACCATTCACAATGGTTATCATGAAGGTGGTCATATTGCAAAAAGTGTTGTTTTTGGTAGAGGATATGTGTGGTACATTAATATAAGATGTGGCACACATGAATGTGGCTGTGACTAAACAAGACAACACATGCAGTGTGTGATAATGTGTCGTTGATAGTAGTAGTTCAACTATAGATATGAGTGAACTAATGTGTGACGTACGCTTTGATAAGTAATGAGTTGTTGGGGCATTTAGTAGCTAAAGTGAAGCTTTCAAATGAGTGTGATTAACTTCAGTTGTGCTAGTCAGGTTGTAAGAACGGTATTCCCTTCCCCAAAAAGCCTAATCAGCCACACCTTTCAATTACTTGAAACAGGTGAAAATGGTGTGAACTAAGTTGACCCTAAAATGAGGCTGTAATTAGTGTGTGTGCTGAACCCCACCCCCTCTGTTGAAGTGTATGCTGTGATGAGATATTAATTGCAGCTGCTTTAACACAATGGTAGATGAGCTAAATAGTCGTGTGCAGTTTTTAAGTTATGAAAACAATGACATAAAATATGATACGTGTGCCTCATTATGCTGTCTGTATATGACTTAAAGCAAAAATGGACCTTTTCATAAACAACTATAGATGTGTTAGTGCAAGTGATGTTTGTAGGCCGTTGCATGCAATATATTTGATGCATGCTTAAAATAGGCAGTAATGTCATGTTTGTCGGAGTAAAATAAATAAAATACACAATAATATTATACATATTTCTGTTCTGTACCTGTAGCTAGTAATAATTTCTCATTAACATGTGTTACACATGTGTACTACCCTGTTGTTCCCCATCTTCGCCCACCATCAATTGCTTCCACTGCAGCAATGCATTTTGGGAATTCACATGTAAATGAGCACGCAATGGCACGTGCTATATTAGTTACTGCTTTTAGTAGGACTACAACATATATGTCTATTTTAAGATATATATATATACAGAATCAGACATATACATATATAGATGCAGGTATGCTTATATTGTGAAGACAGTATAAAAAGCAGTGTAACTATGCAAAATAACTGTAAGCAACGACACGCCTAGTACAGTAATATTTCTCACCTGGTGGAAATTGTGAGGGGTAAATTCCTATATCACGGTCACCAGGTAAGCCTTCCACGACGACGGGAAGTAATTTTGCCCGAAGCAGCTCCTCCAATGGACTTAATATGAGACGTTGTGGTGTCGGCCCACCTCCAGTGCCAGTAGCATGCACGCGTTGGTGTTGTATTTTCTTTTTCAATTTGGACCTAATATCATCAAATCTCTTGTGACAATTCCGCTTGTCCCTCACATGATTCCCACACGCATTGACACCAATGACTATTGTGTCCCACATTTCTTTTCTGCTTGCTGAACTTGTCCGCCCTTGAAAAACATATAAAATATATGAGGTAAATGAATAATAATAGAAGCACCAGTTTCCTACACTGCTAGCTGTTCCAAGAGATAGCAAACATGCTGTTTTATGTGTAATATGTGAAGCACATGAGCATTCACTACTAAACCTATACATGTAAGCAAGGTTGCATTCATATTGTATGCAGTTATGGCAAATTGACCGCCTGTGTTTAGTTGTCCTTGTAAGGCATGATAAAAAGCTGTGTTTCCAGACTAATTAACATAGAAAGATATTGTGAACCCATATTTGCATATGAACAAAACTCAGATGACCTAGGATCACATGTATTTGAATAATAAATGTAAAGGTACACTTACCTAGTAAATGTCCATATATACTGTCATAGTGCTCCAGAATGCCAGTGACAAGAGCTGTATTTTCCTGGTCATTGAAGCGAGGATTACGTGGCTTCTCCACACGTTTCTTCCGAGCAGGTTTAGGGTCAGAGCTTGGCTGGTGCTGACTGGACTCTCCTTCTTCCAATGGAAGAGCCTCCAAAAGCTGCCCACCAGCAAGCACGCCACCACCATCCACCCCATCAGCAACTGCGCCACCAGCAGCACTCCCAGCACCAGCACTCCCACTCCTAGCACCAGCACTCCCACTCCTAGCACCAGCACTCACACTCCTAGCAACAGCACTCACACTCCTAGCACCAGCACTCCCAGCACCAGCACTCACACTCCCAGCAACAGCACTCCCACTCCCAGCAACAGCACTCCCACTCCCAGCAACAGCACTCCCACTCCCAGCAACACCACTCGCCGCACCAGCACTCCCACTCCCTGCAACACTACTCTCACTCTCAGCAACATCACTCCCCTGAACAGTACGTTCACTCCGACGCGTACTCGCACGAGTAGCACTCCCACTCCCACCAGCATCACTCTTCCCACGCTTTGCGGGCATACTTCCAGCACTCACAAAAAACAGACAAGAAATGTACAGCCAATCACACGAAACACTTCCACATATAAAACAAGACAAAGATGTAAACAAAACAACAATGGACAAAGCTCACCCAATACACAACAAGTCTCTCAGTCAATATGCAAATCTTCAAACAGCCAGCTCTGTGCGTCTCTCTCTCTCTCACTCCCAACAACACAGAGAATGATTAGCAGTACACGTTGCCTTTAAATATGGCGCGCAATCCAATACATGCTTGTTTCGCCTGATTCAGCAAGATTTGTGATTGGGCAACCTAACAGCACCGCGCCACACACGCCGATACACCTGTGTGTGATCGGCTAATCATCGTGAGAGTGGGCGGATTTGTTTTCGGGTTGATTTTGAATGTATTCGGCACTTACTGCATACGGAGAGGAAAAATCGCCAATAACATGACTAATCGGTAAGATTGCCGATTTCACATAATCGACGCTTACTGCATGAGGCCCTTAGACATTTCAGTATTGGTTATTTTCCTTTGAATTCTTTAAGATACATTTGCTCCACGGTTTTTCCCAGAACTATTTTTTAACTACATATTTTGTGTTCATTCACTTCCACATTTTTACACTAAGTCCCTATTTTTAGTTGTCTAATGCTAGAATAGGTCTTGTTTCGGGGTGGGAAGGGAGCGATGAGATCAGGAACACACCATGAAAATAAAGAAAACAGAAACAATAATAGTGCAGTATATCAATGCAATTGGAGCTTAGTAGATGTCTTGGCTCTGTAGAAATTCCTACTTACAACAAGTGTAATAAAAACTGGCAGTGGTCTGACTCAGTCAGTGTTGGTGAAGGTATATCTCACACAGGAAGATAAATTCTGGCTCGGTAGAATTTCAGAACAAACTTCTTGCAGATATCTTTTGCTCAGATCCAGATGAGATGAAGTGTATATGAAATATATAAACGGACCAATGGTATAGATTGCAAAGACACTTTTATCGCATAGAAATAGAATAGGAAATGTACTTACAATAAGTACAATGATTTGTACACATAACGGTTTCGTGAGACAGTTGAAATGCTGATCCTGGATGGTGAGGGTTACTCCTGTCCTCCCGCAACTCCAACCTTGCCGCCGATGGATGGCGTCTGACGTCACTTCCGGTAAACGGAAATCATCTCATCTGGATCTGAGCAAAAGATATCTGCAAGAAGTTTGTTCTGAAATTCTACCGAGCCAGAATTTATCTTCCTGTGTGAGATATACCTTCACCAACACTGACTGAGTCAGACCACTGCCAGTTTTTATTACACTTGTTGTAAGTAGGAATTTCTACAGAAATACTGCACTATTATTGTTTCTATTTTCTTTATTTTCATGGTGTGTTCCTGATCTCAACGCTCCCTTCCCAACCCGAAACAAGACTGCTTCTGTAGGGAATCCTTGCATATTCCTTGGAAGGTTGAGAAGTATCTTTTTGGTTACACATCATTATATTTATATTTAAATTTGTTTTGTTGCATTTGCACTTGTTATCTGTGGGGATCTTAGCACCTATTCAAATCACCTGGGTTCACTAATGCTAGAATAGATCATCATAATGCTAGATCATCTTTATCTTGCTGATCCATGGTTATTAGATTTCCTCTTTTTTTATTTTGAGCGCCTAACTTTCCCCTTACCTATTCCATATACAGTACACACACACACACACACACACACACACACACACACACACACACACACACACACACACACACACACACACACACACACACACACACACACACACACACACACACACACACACACACACACACACACAGATAGATATGCATATATATATTATATATATATATATATATATATATATATATATATATATATATATATATATATATATATATATATATATATATATATATATATATATATATATATATATATATATATATATGTCTTGGTGTATACGTATAAAACAAAAAGACAAAAAGCCCCAGTGCTACATCCAATATGACAAATTGTATAGTTAAATACTAACTCTGTTTTTCTGTTGATAAGTGAGGGTCATTTAGTTAAATTCTTTGGCAAAAGAATTTTAAACTTTCCATCCATGCCCAGGTATCCCCTCTTTTATTGTTTTGCAAGTTCTAACACTACTGTACCAACAAAAAGCACTCCTAAACTCTTTAATGGAGGGAGAACTGTCTAATAGACTGGTCAGTCACAGATGCACAACTAGAACTGCCATTTAATACTCAATGGTGCAGTGCCTCCATCTCCAACAGATCCCCAGGCTGGTGGGGAAGAACCTTTGAAGAAGTACCTCTTTCAGTTTCTTCCTGATAGAGTCCAGTCTCAGGCAAGAAGTCGTTTGAATCATGAGAATACTTTATTTCTCCACCACACGACAGACTGCCCATCTTGCAGCAAGGTGCTTCGGCCACACATCATTAGGTTGTCACCTGAAGGAAGTCCCTGGACAATCACTCCTAGTCAGGGCCCTTGAAGCTGTCCGAGCTCTTCCCTTATCTCCTAGCGAGATAAGAGGAACAATCCCACTCTGCTCCCCTTAGGGAGGGCCTTAGACTGGCAGAGCCCTGCACAGTCTAGATAGGGTGGACCAGTCTCTCTCAAGCATAGAGACAACTTTAAATTCAGGAAGTGCTATGCAGTAAGTAGTCCCAATAAGCACCACCCCTATTTCACTGTGATTGGACAGAGCCTGATGACACTATTTTCACTGACTCACTACACAGCATGTGTGTGGGGAAAACTCATGATTACTCCTGGCAAACCTGCCTTTACCAGGTATTACTGCACAGGAGGAGAAAGAATCATAGCCCAAACTTACCCAGGGTTACAAGTACATGATTCAGATTGATTCTTTTGGTATAGATCCCAACACTAGTATCAATTAAGGCATACAATATGTATTATCTGGATAAAGTCAGCAACCACTGAAATACATTCCCCATCTGGGATAATCAAATAATACAGAACCTAGGATACAAGAGGTACTGCTGCGGCCGAGTTTATTCGAGCATTTGCCCGTTCTCGGCCGCAGCAGTTACCTGGCGCGTGCCGGAGGGTGCCGGGCGCGCGCCGAAGCAGCGGAGGAGAGGCCCGCTGATCGCGGCTTCCCCCTCTCCTCTCCGGGTCCGCCGGATCCCCCGGAACCCCTGCCGCCGTCCCCCACATCGCGGGACACCAGGGCTCCCTCGGGGAGCCCTGGACGCGCGTGCAGGGGGCGCAGGCACCCGATGACGCGTGACCGCGCATCGGTGACGCGCGGCACGCCGAGGGGATGCCACTTGCAAGCCGGGAAATCTCCCGGCTTGTGGAACTGGCCACACTTCAATAAAGTGTGTCGCCAGTGTAATGTGTGACCCTATCACCCACATACGTATATGTACATGTGTGACAGACCTAACTCAGAAATTATTAAGAAGGTATTTATTTTGCAATAATAAGTTACAATATACAAGAATTCAGTACAGGGAATTATAATAATACAATAAGTGCAGCAAAATCAGACAATAGGAAAGGAAATCCCTTCCCCCAAAGATCTTACAATCTAAGTAGTATGATGGGAGACTTACAGAGACAGCAGGTGAGGGAATGTGCTGCAGATGGCAGTGCTTGGTCACAATGGGTGGTATGAGTGACTGTGGGTGTGGGACAATAGCCATGAGTGCAGGCTATTGTATGCTTGATTTGTGGGGTGAGTTTTAAGGTTAGTCTGTATTAATTCAGAAGGTTAACACCATTTACAGGGGAAGAGATGGCAGGGAGGTGTGGGTGAGATCAGGTGTGTATGTCTAGGTTCAGGCTTAGGGGAGATCCCAAGCAGCAGGAAGGAGTAGACAGAGGGTGTGAATAGAGAATTTGTGTGGGTGTTTTTTATTGAGGGGTAAAGAAGTTGTTTGGAAAGACGTGTATAAATAAGGGTGCAGTGGGAAGTGGGAAGTTGGAGATAACAGGGACATTCACAAAGGAGTGAGAAAACAGTAACCAGAAAAAGCAATAGTGAGGGCATAGTGTGATGGAGGAGGAGAGACTTCCCAGTTATTGGAAGATAGAAAGAGTACAAATAATCACAGCATTTAGCAAGTCAAGTTCTCACGGTTGCAAAGTTGTTGTTGTTGTGCAGAGTCCAGATCTTCATTTAATCTTCACCTCCACTTTCAACTCCAAAATTAAACCTGCAGACACTTTGAATGTGACACATAAGATGTTACACAGCCATATGGCTCACAGCCAAGATAGACTGTCTTAAATACGCTAATCACATGCATTTGACTAAAAATTAAGGGAGGGATTTGTCATATCAGCTCACAGAAACATACCCAATAGTTGTTAATTACATTTTGAGTTTTCTTTCAATTGATAGACAAAATCAGCTCACAGAAACATACCAAATAGTGGTTAATTAGATTTTAAGTTCTCTTTCAATTGATAGTTGAAATCAGCTCACAGAAACATACCAAATAGTTGTTAATTCAATTTTAAGTTCTCTTTCAATTGAAAAAAGAAATCAGCTCATAGAAATGTACCTGTTTGAAGAAATGAATCAGAATATTAGCCCAGATATTTAGAATGCATCCATGATTAAAGATAGATAGTAAGAAAGAAAGAAAGAGAACATCCCAAGATGATAACTCCAAAATTAACTCTACAGACACTTTAAATGTGACACTTAAGATGTTACACAGCCAATATTGTTATAATACGGCTATCCAATACTGTGGACCACTAAGTCGCTTCACCCTGGGGTACCGTACATATATTCACTTGCGTCATTGTTTATTATTATTATTAAAATGTTATTGTTTTTCATATTATGTAATTGATGACCTCAATACTCTACTATTTTTTCAGGGTTTTTTTTTTGTAATATTGCTATTTAAGTAGTACATTACCTGCTTTACATTGCTATAATAGGAATATTAAGAGTGCAGTTCAGTAAGGGATCTAGTGTAGGCTTAATGCTGGACACTTGTTGTTTTATATATTTATAAACTGAATACAGTTATTTAAACTCCCTCTTGCATCTTTCCATATGATTAAAACATCATCTATAAATCTCTTCCACACCACAATGTTTTCCAATAAATGGTTATTCTTCCATATAAAAGGTTTTCCCCATTTCCTAATGTCTACGTTGTTATAGCTGGGGGCAAATTTCATGGCCATGGCTGTGCCACACTTCTGTCTAAAAATTCCCTCTTAAAATAAAAATATATTATTATACAAAAAACTGTCTAACTGCCATCACACCTTGTACATGTGGGATAATGGAGGAGTGGCTCAGTGAGTAAAGACACTGACTGGCACCGAGTTTGAAGCAGGGGAACCTGGTTCAATTCACGGTGTTGGCTCCTTGTGATCTTGGGCAAGTCACTTTATCTCCCTTTGTCTCAGGCACCAAAAAATAGATTGTAAGCTCCATGGGACCTGTGCCTGCAAAATGTCTCTGTAAAGCACTACGTAAAACTAGTAGTGCTGTACAAGAACATATTATTATTATTATTATTACAATGCCTGGACCACAAGACACCTATTTTTCCAATGTATTAAATTCCGCGAACCTAGTAAATTTGGCATTTCTCTTAGGTAGGATTTTAATGTTCATACCATTGGTTGTAGGATGATGTCAATGTATTCTGATAAGGAGAAGATGAGAGATTATATTCCAGGTATGATAGGTCTTCCTGGTGGGTCTGTATGTGTCTTGTGAAATTGTATTAATTGGTAGAAAAGAGCTATATTGAGAAACTCATTTAGTATATCATTATATTCTTTACCTAGTAGAATATTTTGTTCCTTAGCTTTAGAAAGTAATTCTATCAATGTCCCTACAAAGCTATGCATAGGTTACAGTTCATGTTCTCATCTCCTAGAAGTCTGTTTGCTTCCCTAATATATTTTGATTGATCCTGTATAACTATCCATTCTCCTTTGCAGCTTGACATATGACTATGTACTTATTATCTATGAGATTTTTTTGAGGACATCTGTTTCTTTTCGAGTGAGATTCTTCCTATACAGGACTCTAGTTCAATTTCTCAAGATCTCATCATATATGTTTGTAACCCTGTATCCCCCACCCAATCTCACATAGGGTCTCCTAGGGGAATTGCTACTCCGGTTACATGGCTTTGTGCGGTGCATACCTGCTGGTAACAGGGGGCCCTGGGTCTCCTGCATGGTGGTAAAGGGGAATAACAGGACAGGCTTCTGGGGTCTTGCCCAAATTCTACTCACAGGTGCAGCGCCTCCATCTTTTGCAGCCTCCAGCAGCAAAAGAACTCTTGCCCCTCTCCTCCCAATAGACTTCAGTCTCAGGCCATTGAGGTATAGATAAAAAACACAGGATACTTTATTTGATCTTCCTTGATTCAGCAGCACAGGTCACAGCAGTTGAAGGTCTCCACCTTCAGGATGTCCCTGAACACACTCCCAGCCAAGGGCACCAAGAGCGGTTCTCGCTCTTCCCCTTCCCCCTTTTAGGGTAGGAGGTATGGTTCACCCACACTCCCCTGGGGGAGGGCCTCAAGTCTGCCAGAGCCCTGACAGCTTGGTATGGGTAATATTGTTCTTTCACAGTAGAGGCAGACACACTAAATCAGGAAGTGCGATGCATTAAGTACAGTTCCAGTAAGCACCACCCCTGTTTCTCTAATTGGACACAAGGCCTGATGACACTACCTTCACTGACTCAATGCATTGCATGTGTGCGGAAAACCCATGACTGCTCCTGGCAAACCTGCCCTTACCAGTTATTACTGCAAGGAGGAGGACAGAACTATAGCCCCAAAACTACCCAGGGCTACATGTTTCTTTTACAAGGGAAAATGTGAGCGCACTACTGTTTTAAATGTGTTAATAAAAAAATATATATATTTCACACTACACCATTGGAGGCCCCTCTTGCACTCTTTTCCAAGCAAACACATCTCAGCATAAGGTGTAAGGATCACATACCCCAAGCAGCAGAGTCCCTCCAACTCCTCATACACAATGGAACTTATACAAGTGGACAGTTACACTTCTAACACTTACTAATACTCTACTGTGACTCGTTTTTATCAGTTTTATTATTTTTATTATTATTGTTTTATTGTTTTCATCCTTTATGCATTTACTGTATGTCTTTTAATTGTGCATTTTAGAACTCATCTATCTAACATTTATGTTTTATAATTTTATTATTTAAGTTTTTATTTATACTTTTGACTAGGTGGTAATTTACCCTTCATCCCATTTATTTATTTATTATGTATCCTTTTATTCGGTTTTACTACCATCAATATTGCTACTTAATCAACCTGGGTACCTATCATTACCACTTATTCGCCTTTATATTCATATACCGTATCATATCAAAGGATATCAATCCTTTGAGGGCTGGTTGTTATTTTATAGGTGTGTTTATACTATACCACCAGAGTTTAATCTTCTGGATTTACCCCAAATACCCCTCCTTGCCTAGTAGTGTGCACAGATTGTTATGTTTGTGTTTCTAATATATATAGTTATTTATGATGTATTACTCAAAAATTAATTTGCATGCTTATAAATTTTGAATTTTTCCTCATTCTCTGAATGTAATTGTATTATTTCTTCGCACTGGTCCTCTTTTGTGTGTATTCACATTTATGCCCTAATGATATTTTTCCTTTGTTAACTATATTTATACATTTCAGTAAGTGGCTAATCGCTTCTTTTCCTCTTGATTAAAAATTCCCCTAAACGGTCCATGATGATATAAAGGAAGTGTTGGTGGTACATTATGCTTTGTTTAAATGCTAATTTTGTTTCCCAGTGATAAAAACACTGTCAAGGTCATATTCCCTTTGAATTACTTTTGCAAGGTACAGAAAATAAATAATTTGTCTCCTTTCCACTTTTTTCAGCCAGCATGTGATCTCTGAACATATGTCTAGTGAATAGAACATCTGCATCAATTAAACACAGCAGCTAAATTCTAATGCATTGAATGAATCCCTGTTTTGAATTTTATTTGTGCATTTTTCAACTAATTGGCTCTAAACTCTCTGCAAATATAAATTACTATTTAAAAAATATATAAAACAAGTGTATATAATGTGAATGTGTAGGCAATTACTAACAAGTTAATATAAATTGTTTATTATTTGTAGCCATGTCATTCCATTTTAAGGAATATGTTTTAGGTATAGGTCATTGCATTTTTTTGTGTCTATTAAATATATGAGAAACATTTATGCAGATTGGGAAATATAGGGTAAATATGAGACATTAATGGCAAGATTCATACGGATTCTATATACAGTAGTGGTCTTGTATTATGTAACCCCTTTGATGCCTGGTGCTACAAATGCATTACAAATAAACACCTCCAGACAAGGGGTTAACATACAACATCAACACCATACAAATAAAAGCAGACCACTTCCTAGTTGACAGTTTAATGTCCCTTGTGGAGCACAACTGAGATACATGTGAGACATGCTAATAGCTGGATTAACTACATGTGTGAGCAGTGAACAGCTTAAAAGTATGATGTGACAGTGATGCTACCCACCAGCTGGTTTATCTCACACTGCTAGAGCTGCGGCCTGGAAAAGCAGTGGTTGTGGGTTCTAGTACTGATGGGTCTGACAGCAGTACACCATTCCAGTCAATAGGTGCCTTGGGGTTCTCAACTCTATATAGTTGGTATGGAAATTATTTTGGGAAGAGTGGGATAGGACTCATTCATATATAACTTGCATAGCCATTAGAATATCTCCCAGCCAGGCACCTCCCCTGTGTTCCTTTTCCAGCACAGGCATGCCTCCCTAATTTAGTTGGAGGGAATTTTGAGGGAATATATATACACTACTGGAAAAAGTACTAAATTCAAAGTGTCCTCTCGCTCTCTCGCTCCAGAAATGGCAGATTTGCCTTTTTGAGACTGATCCACGGACCAAAGGAACCAGCCGATCCAAAGCCACAGATCTTTTTTGCCCATGTCTGCTTCTAAGCACATATCTGCTGCCAACTTCCTGAACTCTCTCTCTGCTGGCTTCCTATTTTTTCCATAGAAATTACAACATTCTCCTCCTTACTTTTAAGGCTCTACACTCCTATGTACCTCCATTTATCTGATTACCTTTAACACTAAATAATATTTCCCTACCTCTTCCCCTCAATATTCATCAAGCACCATCACTTTCCACTTTAAAAACCCAGCTGAAAATCCACCTCTAAAAAAAAGCTTCTCATTAAACTTTAAACACCTCTATTACGAACTCTAGACTTCACTTCCCTTGACTGCACTTCTAATAATACACGTTTACTCTTATCAGTCTATAAGCTTCCCAGAATACCACTAAGATTGTAAGGTCTTTGGGGTATTATTCTCGGTTGGCTAGTCAATCTTGCCTATATATAGGTGCCATTATATACATAGGTTATATTTCTAAACAAAATTGGCATTAAACCATAATATTGCCCATTTTATTCATTTATTGACCTTCAGTAAATCTAGACCTAAAGCATAGCAACATTTCGGGAAAACAAAATGAAAGGAATAAAAGCAAAAAAAAAAAAACAATATAAAGGCAAATCCAAATACACTAAAGCCCAAGATATCATAATTATTAACCCTTTCTTATTACTTATATCATGCTGCATAATATGCCGTGCATCTTTAACGCACCCCTCCCCACTTCCCAAGTCAGCAGGACTTTTTCATTCTACTGGATATAGATCCAATGTTGGTCTTTCTCCCTCCTAATAGAGGTAAATGAGAATTGTAATCCTAATAGAGGTATATTAGTATTTTATCTGGTAGTGTTAGGACCTGTGAACAGGTGTCTGCCTTGTCGTGGCTCACAGGCTTACAATGCTTTGGCCAAAGGAATAAACTAAATGACCCTTTTTCAAGAGAATATATAATTATTTTACTGTGTATTTTTGTCATATTGGATTTAGCATTGGGCTTCTCTGTCGCTTGTTGTATACATTTGCCACTCTCAACAGCTCCCCTTTTTGACACTTATATACATATATATTTTGTGGGGGTTCAGGGTTTCCTAAAATGAGCTTGCTCGGGTTCTGTGTGTTGTTTGTTAACTTATGTTCAGCTGTCTCAGCTGTTGGAGGTTAGTGGCTACTCCTCCCCAGGGTTTTAAGCTCACCCCTCCCCACGCCCCAAGTCAGCAGGTCTTTTTCATTCTTCTGGATATAGATCCAATGTTGGTCTTTCTCCCTCCTAATTGAGGTAAAGGACAATTTTAATCCTAATAGAAGTATATAAGTATTTTATCTGGTAGTGTTAGGACCTGTGAATTGAGAGATGTAGTGAATGAAAAGCAAGGCCCCAAGCCCCTTGGTGAGAGACTGTAACAGGGGAGTTATCCCTGTTCAGGTAATTTGCCTCTAATCCAGAAGTGTGGTGGTTAACTGCTGGTAGTGAATTAACAACCACCACCTGCCTGATTAGATTGATTAGAAAAGCCTGTATTTTGAGACAGGAAGGGAGGTTGTCCCTTATTCTCACAACATGTGAGACTGACATGGGGACAGGTGTCTTGAGTCTACCAGAAGAGGCTGCTTGCAAGACACAGTGGAAACTTCTAAACCTGAATGCTGACAAACCCTGAAGAAAAGGTAGCAACCACGAACAGAGAAGATTTTCCCTCCAAACCACAAGGAACAGATAAGACTTTCATTTATAAGACTTTTTATATCTGCTAATTTCATGATATATGTTTGGGGCTGGGAAACATGCTTATTTAAAGGGAGTTGTGGACTGCATAGTATTTCACTAGAAATACTCCCAAGTGAATAGAAGCTTTGTTTACCCCTTGTTTGGATGGTTTCCTGATGTTAAGGAAACAGGCGCAATAAAGCCTTATTTAATTTCACCATTACCAGTCTCCCTTGCATACCTCTGTGAGCGTCCGCCTACATATGGTGTCCGAAGTGGGACGAGAGGTGGTCTTTGAAGTTAGAAAGGACCCGGAGTTGCCTGTGAAATTTTTTGTGCTTTTTGTCTACAAACAGCCTAAACAAAAATATCTCATGCAGCAGAGACCAGAGTTAAAGTGATACACACCCATGCAGGAAATCTACACTGCACTGAAACTTACAAAACCACAGATGGACTCTTTTCCCCAATCCCAAGAGGAGAGAGAGAGAGACTGCTGATGCAGGTAAACCTTATTTTCCTATGACAATAAAGTGTAATATGGTCATTGAAATAGGGGGTTTGCCTTCAAGCCATAGTCAGGGTTCAAGAAGTGAGTTAGCCCTTAAATGTTTTCAAATGTTTAGCTGAAGCAGTGAATACAGATGGTGACCCACGAGCGGTACTGATTCTGCAAGTAAAGGCTGCCACATAGGACTACCAGTTGTGAATGGAGTATATGTAGAAAAATGTGAAAATTGATGCAAGTCTGTGCTGAAGCAGGGGAATTTTCAGTAAACAAGTGCTGAGGATAAAATTGCCTACTAAAAAAAGGAATTGCTGAGCTGTGTAAAAGGTATACCAAAGTGTGAAGGTCAAAATACCCAACGTTGAGACTGAACTCAAGCAGAAAATCACATTATTTGGCTGAAGCAGAGAGATTGTAACTAGCAAGTAAATGGTGTAAAGCAAACAGAAGTTTTTACCTAGCAAATGCACATCCAGCATACCTAATGAGAGATTAAACCTAGCAAGTAAATGGTGTAAAGCAAATAGACTTTTTTTTACCTAGCAACTGCACATCCTGTATACCTGATGAGAGAAAATGTGTGCACAGTACTGCTGATATTGTAAAACTTACCCAAGAAAGAAAAAGTCTACAGAGATGCCTGTGAGAGCTACGACTTCTACAAGCAAAATATGCCCACCTGTAGGACTACCACAATACAGTGGCAACAGCTGCAATAGTGCCTCCGGAGGTCAGGAAGAAAACTACATCTGAGAGCCCCAAAATGGAGGACAAGATGCAGCATTCCTGTAATGAACCCTACCCCAGGGAAGAGTGGCCCTTCCAGTCCAATAAGGAGGAAGACATCTCTTACAGGGAACCCGAACCGAGTCACACCCACAAAACACCCTAAGAATGGTGGGGGTGCCTGAACTCGGCATAAACAGAAAAGACCGCTCTCTATTATGACGAATATGGTCGACAAGAGAAAGAGCGGGAGCAGCAGATCACCCAATATTTCTGTCAGCTAAAGCAACTGCAAGAAAAGCCTGGCGTATATAATGAAGCAGCTGAAGTATCAAATAAAGGAGACCCCAGTATTCCTGAGGGGACGGAGTCATCCAAAACAAAAAGGCGGAAAAAGAAAAAGAAAAGCGGTTCTTCACTTACCGTGGAAGGAACAGTTACGTCCGCAGATCCTGTGGAGAAAAAGGGGGACCGAGTTGCCCTGCAGCCTAGAGAAAATGAAGAATTTGTCCCGCGGTTAACCGAATATAAAGAGGGCCCAAGGCAGAAGTCGTGTACCCCAAAGAAGGGTATGTCCGGTGTCAACAGTGAGGAACCCTCAACCAACCATCCTAGGAAGCAGAGCCGGAACCAGTGAGTGTCGATCCCTTGACCAGCCCTGATGATGCCCTGAAAAATGCCAGGCGTGACTGTGATATACTCCGTGAACAATTGAAACAAAAGAAAGATGATTACGCGGAGCTACTGAAAAATAACGTGAAGCTACAGGAACATGTGCTCGCAATGTACTCTGCAGCCAGAACAGAATTGGACGATCTCAAGACTGAGCTAGATACTGCAAATGCTACTATTTCCACCATGGATGAAAAGCAGAGCCAATCTGATAAAATGATGGCTAAGCTGAAGCGGAAGTATGAGGAGGCACTGAAGCAGATGACAGTCTTCCAGCAAGAGGTTCACACTCTTCGCATAGAGCTGAATGCCTCACAACAGGAGGCCAACAGTGTCCGGACAGAGGTGGACGTATCTCAGAAAGAGGATCAGACACTCCACAGAGCACTGGATGCCTCACATCATGAGACCAACAGTTGCCGCACAGACCTGGAAGTTTCCAGAAAGGAACTACACAGGCTCACTGATGAGCTGGACATTTCTAAAGAAACAATTGTCAATCTCAAAGACAGATCGGACAGATCTCAAAGTCTCTCAGAAGGAGCTTCAGACCCTCAAGCTAGAGAAGGAAGTCTCACGCCAGGAGACTGTCATTCTCAAAGCAGATGTGCGTAAATGGAAGGAGGACTGCAAGGAGGCTCTGAATAGTACAGAGACTGAAAAAGGAGAAAATTTAAGATTAAAAAGAGAAAACTTAAAACTGGAAGAAGAAAATTTTCATTTGACAGACGAAGTCAAGGAAAAGAATGACAAGCTGCACGAGCTTAAGGAAATAAATAGACTGTTGGAAGGTGAGAAGTTTGAAGCAGATCCCCGACTGCAGAACGAACGGCAAGGTCTGCATACGCACCTCCAGATGTCCGAGGAGAAGCAGCGAACTCTGCAGGAAGACAATCTGCAGGCTGTTAAAGAAATATAAGTGCTGCAGGAACGTCTGATTACCCAGTATGTCCCGGCAAAGCAGCATGAGAAACTGAAGGCCACCCTGAGCATCACCAAAGCATCGCTAAAGGCCAAGCTTAGAAACCAGGTGACTCAGCACAAAAGGGAGCAGAAGAAGGTCCAGAAACTGAAACAAGTAACTGTGGCCCAAGCAAAGAAGTTCATAGTGCTTCACAATGCAATAAAAATGTGGAAGCAAGCTCAGATAAAGCAAAGCATGCAGTTAAATTCCCTGAGAAGAGACTTGCAAGACGCACTCAAAAAACAGGGATCTTTCGCGGATGAGATGAAAGTTCTAAATGGACAAGTATTGACCCTGACTAAGCATCAGTATCCCACAGCCACAAAAACCCATGAAGACAAGGGTACAGTGAGAGCTGGGAATACCGCTCATCTGAAAGACAAGGTTGCAAAATTTAAACCACCTAAACAAGCACTAGCAAAACCTTCAGCCACCCAACAGGCAACAAAAGAAGGTACATTTGCTGAATCAAAACCAGAAGAATCCTTAGCTGATGAAGCTGAAAAGATGGGACATTCTCTGGAAGTGGGTGTGGAATTGCAACTTAATCCCAAAGAGGCTGAACTAGCAACCCCATTGAGTGGGAAAAGGGCAGAGAGAGAGCTTCAAGAGCAGAAAACTCAAAGGGCTGTTTTTAAACACTCTGCAACTGCTGCCATACAGTCTGCCTACAATAAGTGACTAGGACATAAGAGTTATTGAAATGGTCTTATCAGCATATGGTACCGCTTGCTTCGAGGTGAAATTGCGTCAATCCACGGAAGAGGATCTCCTTTTCTGCTCGGGTATCTGCTTGCTGCACACTGCTTGCTGCTTTCTCCCAGAGCTCAGCCGATCAACTCCTCCTGTGACGTCTGCTTTTTCTCCACAGCTACGGTGTCTCAGTAATGCCAAAATACCTCCTACATGTTTCGAAACTCCTAATAGTGGGTTTCTTCCTATCCCTGAGGAAGAAACCCACCATTAGGAGTTTCGAAGCATGTAGGAGGTCTTTTGGCATTACTGAGACACCGTAGCTGTGGAGAACAAGCGGTGACGTCACAGGAGGAGTTGATCGGCTGAACTCTGGGAGAAAGCAGCAAGCAGTGTGCAGCAAGCAGATATCTGAGCAGAAAAGGAGATCCTCTTCCGTGGATTGACGCAATTTCACCTCGCAGCAAGCGGTCCCATATGCTGATAAGACCATTTCAATAACGCTTATGTCCTAGTCACTTTTGGAATCCATCAAGAAAAGACCTTTGTCTACAATCACAATTAAACCATTCCTCAGCGCCACAGGAGGTGTCTTTCCCCTACATTACCAAATCTGGGTAGGAGATTCCAGATTCACTTTCTTGGGCAGCTCCAGGACTACCTTGGACTCTATATCACAGGTTTTTTGTAATTCATTGTAATTCATTATTTGCATGAGCGCTATTGTTCACCTTTATTTTCACTGCCTACAATAAGACGAGCACCCAACGCGAGAGAAATCTAATGACCGCGCACATAGCAAAAAGACTATACTTAGAAAAAGTCATCCTCGAGCGACTGAGGAGTGCTGATCTCAAGCACCTTCGGGAGGAGACACGAATAAACTGGAGAAAGGGCTCCAATCCCCGCGGGACTGAGGGTTCTCTTCCTCAATCCACTCTCATTCAAGTCACAGAGGTATCTAGAATGAGAGTGGAAGGATGGGCTTTGGCCGTGCAAGCCCGAGCTTCCCACAAACAGGGGAGGTATGTAACAGGGGAGTTATCCCTGTTCAGGTAATGTGCCTCTAATCCAGCAGTGTGGTGGTTAACTGCTGGTAGTCAATTAACAAACACCACCTGCCTGATTAGATTGCTTAGAAAAGCCTGTCTTTTGAGACAGGAAGGGAGGTTTTCCCTTACTCTCACAACTTGTGAGACTGACATGGGGACAGGCGTGTTGAGTCTACCAGAAGAGGCTGCTGCAAGACATGGGGACAGGCGTCTTGAGTCTACCAGAAGAGGCTGCTTGCAAGACACAGGGGAAACTTCTAAACCTGAATGCTGACAAACCCTGAAGAAAAGGTAGCAACCAGGAACAGAGAAGATTTTTCCTCCAAACCACAAGGAACAGATAAGACTTTCATTTATAAGACTTTTTATATCTGCTCATTTCATGATGTATGTTTGGGGCTGGGAGACATGCTTATCTAAAGGGAGTTGTGGACTGCATAGTATTTCACTAGAAATACTCCCAAGTGAATAGAAGCTTTGTTTACCCCTTGTTTGGATGGCTTTCTGATGTTAAGGAAACAGGCGCAATAAAAGCCTTTTTTAATTTCACCATAACCAGTCTCCCTTGCATACCTCTGTGAGCGTCCGCCTACAGAGACACAATAACTTCCTGAGAGGGGTGAAAGCATCGCAGGAGCTTGAGGGGCGGGGATATAGGTTGTCCCACTCACCTGAGAGATTAAGCCTGTTGTCGAACCAGATACCCTCAGGAGGAATTACAGTCATGCGGGAGGGTGTCTACTGCTAGCAAGCATTGCAGGTCAGCCTTTGCATAGCATGCAGCATGTAGAACTGCTAAGTGGTAGGACTTCTCCTGTAGGAGGGCAACTGGGCATGGTCAGGAACCAGGAGCTGCAGCTCTCATGCAAGTCTACCTCCCCACCTCACCTAGAGTAGATTTGCCTACTTCGATGTGACCAAGGACTACATAGATGGGTGCTTCATGCATCCACTTCCAGAGGTAGACTGGGTGAATTTACCTGGCCCTCTTCTGCAGATGACACCTGATGACTGCTCTTGTTCACGGACACAGAACACTATGGCTCTCTGAATCCAAGAGGTCTGACTTGTCCTCTTGGAGGACAACTACAGCCCCCCCCCCCCCAGTTCCTAACCCTGGCCCACTGAATTTGCACATAAGCAGCGATGCTTTGGCTGAAACTGGTCGGGCAACTTGAGGGTGGATTTCCCCACTGGTCTCTGACCAACTCCCACCATTTTGGGGCCACATACCCCAACTCAACATCTGATTGGCCTGTGTGGGTCTCGCTACGATGTTGGAAAAACAAAAGGTGATACAGCACATCCTGCAGGTCACCCAAATTCCAGTCCCAGAGACTCTGATGTGTATCGCTGTCTGTCACTGATGTACAGCAAGTGGCTGCAATCGACTGGAGCCAAATGACATGTGACAGAAGAAACTGCCAGGTAACCATTGGCGGTAGAATGGCTGTTGGTCTGATGGACATTGGAGCTGCATAATCCTGTTTCCATTTTATATGGTCAGGCTGTAACACCTCTTACATTGCCAGTTGGAGATGGCTGGTAGAGATCCAAAGTCTCTGCAGATTGTCCATATTTTCTTCGATTGGGGCATGGGCCATAGCATCTGTGATGTAGTTTTTTTTTCAGTTTTTCACTTGTTGGGCAGTGACCTTCCCCGATTGAAGAAGCTACCCGCAGCCAAAGCCAGTGCATTATTGGCGCCAAGTTCCAATTATTCAAGTCCCCAATTCTCAACCCATCACTCCCATGACCTTGGAGCCTATGCAGGTTAGATGTCCTGGAGGAGACCAGTGAGGTAAGCTGGGTAGATCCTAACCTACTAGGATCTACCTGGCCAAAGGGGCCAGAGCAGAGCCAGACATTTTGGTCAGACTCAAACCTAGAGGGCATGAAGCAGTGCACTGCCAGGCCTGCCTCTGAGCACAGATCCGATTGGCTCTGGTAGCATCACAGGCTCTTGTACAGGGAACAGACCACTGAGGCTTTCGACAAACTATGGACAGGGGGTATCCAGTTGATCGGGGAAAAAGTAAATTTTAACGGTGGTGGACCTTGCCACAAGGTACCCTGAGCCAGTAGAGCTCTCCACTTTTTTTTTTTTACCAGGGTAGGTTTCCCAAGCAAGAACCTAACTGATCATGGAGCCCAGTAAATGTCTGAACTGCTCCTGTGTCTCTGGGCTACGTATGTATATATATATATATGTATATATGTATGTATGTGCCCTATGTGTGAAGTTAACCCTCCAGGAATGGCACCCTACCATCTAATGAACTGGGTGAGCAGTTCAATAGCACCCTAAAGCAAATGCTGCAAGCATTTGGGGAGGCTGAGGGGGAGACTGGGAAGTACATGTTCAGCACCTACTGTTTGCATAGAGAGAGGTGACGCAGGAGTCTACCGACATCTCACTATTCGAGCTCCAGTATGGGTGCTCGATCTGTTCCTTGAAGGATGGGAGGGCAGTCCACCACAATGCTTGTCTCAATGATCCAATATCGGGTGGAACTCAGGGATCGGTTAGCATATCTCATGGGGTTGGCACCGACCAACAATCAAGCAGCTTAGACCAGACAGAAGTGCTGTAGGAATGGAATGGCCATAGTAGCGAATGTATCAAGGGGAGAAGTTGCCTGTTCTGAAGCCACCTGGACAGAAAAAGCTCCTTGCTGCCTGGTATGGCATGCACACGGTACTCCGCCGGTGAACTATTCAAATTATGTGGTACGTCTGGATGTTAACATGCCTAGAGTATCATTCTACCGGTAGTGATCACTACTGGGAGAGCAGGTCAGTCCGGCTCTGTCCAATATCCTAGGGCAAGCCCGATATTGGGGCTCTGTAAACCATGTGGGTATTGGTCCCCAACTCGCAGCACCATGCATTGGGCACAGGCGAGAGTTGTTATGGAAGTATCCGGGCCCTTTCACGGATAAGCTGGGCAGGACCCACTTAACTGATCATCCGGGCCAACACCGGTAATCAGAGGCCCCTCCACAAGAATGTCTACCAAGTATCCACAGAAGAGAAGCATAGCATCAAGGGAGAAATAGAGGAAATGCTAGCGACATGGAGTAGCGAGCACCATCATAGGGGACCATCAACAGTTAAATTTCTACCAAAGTATTTAGCAAAGTGCAGGCCTGCTACTCCTAGTTGCATTTAAGAGCTCCAACGGTGTAATGGCACCATCACATAGGCCTATATACCAAAGACTGGATGGCTGCATCCTAACTGACATTGACATACACCAGCGCAGTATTTATGTGTAATGTTATGTTAATGTACAGTAATATGATTGTGTTGATCCTTTGTTAATGATCACGACGTTCCCACGTATCTATATTATATATAAAATCGGTTATATCACACCTGCATTGTAGTTGTTTCCCGTTGTCTGATCTTAAGCCATGTAGGGCATATAATTTAGTCATAAAGAACTTGGCCCCCACTTGAGCAATAGGTATCAGTCTGGGGCCTAGGAAACAAGAGGGGTTATATTGGGTACAACAATGGCTGCTTTATCTGTAAGCCTGTACACCTGTAACGCTTGCGCTCACTATAAACAAGGCAGGACCCCGGTACTGAGGTGGGAAAGTATAGAACTGCGCACGCACAGCAGCGGGGGCATGCCTGGGAAGTGGATTGTCAATGTCGCCGGGTCTGGTTTGGAGAGTGTGGGTTAGTCCAGATACTTGCCGAGGTCGTGGGGCGGAGCAAGCAGCGTAGTAGATGTCCATTGTGCCGTGGTCAGGGGTTGGAGCCAGTGGGGTAGTAGTGTCCAATAGCCGTGGACAGGGAAGGAGAAGTGCGGGTAGTCAGAGGCAAGTCGGGGTCGTTATCCAGAGAGTGTCCAATAGTCAAGACGGGTCAGTACACGTGTGATCAACAAGGTAAGGCACAAAGCAAGGCAAAGCAAAGCAGGAACGCAGGAACACAAGCCTACAAGGGTTTATGCTCAGCAATGAATGACTGAGCATGCAGGGTTTAAGTGGCAAGGCTGGAGCAATCAGTACGAGAGGCGGAGCGGTGGTGCGGCCCCTGCGGGAGCAGGGATTGGACAGAGGATGCAGGAGACAGGTGAGCATTGTTAGTGCTATCAGGAGTCTTGACACGCAGCTGGGGAGCGGTGCACAACCATTGTGTGAGTGATGCATGACGCGAGCGGGGGACGGGACCAAGCTCCATGGAGTTGACAGAAAGCCTTGATGTGCGCGTGCATTCTGTAAGCAGCGCGAAGGTGACAGGAGCATTAGGTAAGGAGGGAACATGTCGCTGGGAACGTGTTCCCCGATTCCTTACAACATTGTGTTTTACAATGACCTTACTTATTACTTCTCAGTGACTTATTACTTAATATTTAGATATTTACAGACTTGTCAAATGAATATTTTGTTCAACTGACAACTAAATTATTTATATTTTAAATAACTTGTTCAGTGTAAATGGATAACCACCATGATTATTAAAAGACAGTTAACTATCTAGTATAATGTATATCGGGTTTAATAAAAAATAAATGTTTGAAAAACATAGAAGTTGGATAATATATTTTACAGTTGATATGTTAAAGTATTATTACAATTTACTATGGAAACAACCTCATTGGGTACTAAACTATTTTTGATAGAAGAGTTTATTGAAGCACTGACTATACAGTGCAATGCAATATTTTACTTGCTTAAGTGAACAAAGCAATCAAAGTAGCATTTCACACTTACATCCACATACAGTACCTGCTAATTCTAAAAATACCTTTCAGAGATTGAAAGGAATGAGTGGGAGAGATTAACCCAGGCTGTGCTGAAAAGTTGTGTAATATGGCAGGCATAAATTTATAGGGGTCCATGTTATAATGGATACGAAGTAAAGCGTGACACACTGGGCTCAATTGCAGGTCATTACCCTGAATCCCTGGCTGCAGTGAAAGCACTGTTTCCTAAGCGATAATGGGGAAAGACAGGGATGCAAACCTGCAAACCTGCAAACCTGAGACATGCAAATGCACCACAAGCGGTATTTTTATTTACTGTACAGAGATTGACATGGAAACTGCAGGGTAGGGGGGGTTCTAAATAGGTCTTCAACAAGTTCATACCTCAACATTTCTCCTGTAAATATTGTGATGTTAAAAGTACCTTCTAGAAGTTCTAAATAAGAAATGATTGGTTCTAGAGTATGTACAAGGACATGTTTTGGAGTTGTTTTATATATGCATAGGCAATGGGCAATGGAACTACTTCAAGAAAGAACCCTGTGCGCTAATTTGAAACCCAAAGTTAAGTACCGTTTTTTTCATCAGTAATTATGTTATATAGAATGTAATCCACTTAAGAAATGACGAGCATAGTTGAAAGGTCTCATGGCTGAATTATATCTAGAAAAAAAAATGATATTAATTGCAGATTGTTTTCAATGCTAAAGTAAATTGTTTCCTTTCAGCACAAATGTTAGGGGTTGAATGATGCAAAACTATTAAAGGGGTTACAAGTATGTGCACATCCATTAGCTGATGGTAAGTTGCTCTTTTTCCAGGAAAATGATCAGTCATTAATCTAAACAGCCTCCATTACCTTTATTGAGATGAAAATGGAGATGTAGACCAGCCAGGGCATCAATTACCACGTTGTGCCATATTTACGGGTGATTATGACTGACTATACTAGGCTCCCTTTGTGTTTGCTGTTTGAATTAACATTTTGAGTGCAATGCTATGATTTGGATGTACATAAGGCCGTGATGCTAAATTCCAAAACGAAATGATTTTTAAGTGCACTTTACGCTTTTATTACTATTTTATTTTGTACATGAATTCTATGTTCCAAGCTGCATATATATTCAGTAACCTCAACAAAAGAATAAATCATGTCTGATTATGCTCTCAGAAGATAGTTTTCCTTTAGGAGGCAGTTTTATTTATTTATAAAGTGCAAGTGTAAGTGTAGATTCATTTCCCTCTTTATACAGTATGTTTCTATTTCCACTTTAAATTGCTTTTGCGTGTCTTATTTTGTCTTCCTATTTTAGATGAGATTCGAAGTACCAGATCCACAAAGGTCTATTAAGTGGCTTAACGTGACTTTAACCTCATGTTAGCGTCACATTATGCCTTAACATGTATCTTCAAAGCCCAATAATGCTGTTTTTTCCCGGAAAGAACACTGCATTAACTACAGTATAACAGCCGCTAGTGAAAATGAGATGTTGCCCCAACCATTACATATCCACAAAAGTCTGTACAGGTGAATGCAGGGACTTAAGGTTATATTTGTGACAGTAACTCATAGTAAAACTAGGATTTTCTCCCAGTCAGAGCCTGAAAGAAACATTGGGGGTTATTTACTAAAGTCTCCTGGCTGCACAGAAAATGAGAAACTGCGGCACTGGTATATACTATATATACTGTATAGTAGCCACTGTACAAGAGTAGACACACTGCAAATGAAAGGAGGAGCTGGACAGGATAAAAATTAAGAAATCAAGGGCGGCAACATTTCGGGGGGTGGAGGGGGGGTAGACCCCATTCTTCAGGCTTATTCCCATGTGTCAAATACACATGTACTTCCCTTCTTCTCTCAGATAAAGTGCTCCCAGCACGGTACAGTATATAAAAATAGAAGTGTCAATCAGTCTTCGCGGATCCTCAGTGGATATAAAAATCAGCATCATATATATATATTAATTGAATGACAATTATTACTTGTTACGCTGGTGCTGCCTGCAGACCAGACCCGTCCCCTTTGCTGAAGGGGTTAGTAAGGATACACGCACCCGCAGCAAAGGGAGCGCGTCCGGAGTGTGGAATAAAGCGTTGCCAGGCCTGAGATAGGTAACGTAGACAATACTTGCCGGTACCGGGTATTGGAGTAGAATCGTGGAAGCCTTGTCGAGGTCAGGGAGCAGAGAGAGGAGAAGAGCCGGGGTCCAAGCCGTGGTCAATGAGTCCCAGAGAATACAAAGTCCGAGGAGGGATGAGGTCGAGAGCCAAAGGGGGTAGTCGTACGAGCCGTGTCCGAATATGTGGAATCACTGAGAGAATAGCACATTATCTCCATGCAGAAAGTATGTCGAGCGATGAGTGAGGGCTCAGGGATGCCTGATAAGGTCTGAGAGACCGATCAGGGGTGGGGGGCGGAACAGGAGAACTGCAAGAAGCTCCACAGGATAGGTGCAGCTGAAGGTGCACAGGTGAGCACTAAAGAACTCAGGAAGTGTCCGTGCGGTGAAGGGAGGCGGCGACTCACAGCAGGAGTGGAGGATAAGGGACGGGTGCTGGCGCATGCCCTGTAAGTAGGGCGTGCACGCGGCCCATGCCGGAGGGAGGTGCACACATGCGCGTAAGACGGAAGGACTGCCTCTCCTGCCGAGAAGGAGGAGGAGCGGCGGAGCGGCCGAGGTGACGGCCCGCGGGAGTGGCTGCAGGTAGGGGGAAGTTCCACTGTGCGCCCTGGATAGTCCGAGGGTTGCGCGGACATTGCAGAGGCACCGGCATCCTAACATTACTATATGGCTAAAGCAACATTAATCTTAGTTATGTTCAATTACATTACATATGTTACATATGTTACAGATATTAACATATTTAGCAGTATGTAACTTTAAATAGTTTAAAGGTTTGTAATAGCATTAATTACCAATAGGTTTAAGCAACTCTTGTTGAAAAGGTGACAATCTCTAGTTCAGGTATTGTATTTGAATGATCACAAAGCTTTGTTAGGTAGCTTTTGCTGTTAGTCCATCTTTATTTCAAAGGTTCAAAGAGCATTACCCAGACCAGTACATTAATGATAGTTAGAATGTCCTGGGAATGAAGAAGACGGCACTCCAGTGGTCTTGGCAAAAAATATTTTGGTAGTGCAAAGAACAGGGATCAATGTTTCGGTCCTAGCATGGACCTCCTTTCTTCACAGGACCTGCTATACCCCAACGTGCTAAAGCTTTCTGAGGACCCCTGGCAGCTCTTCGCCCTGTTTGTGAGTGCACCTACCTTCTCTTTCATCAGTTATCATGTCCCTCCAGATACCATTCTTCTCAGCTGTGCTTTCTAAATCCTCATTGGTAAACCTGAGCATCCTGACTGTGTCAAACTTGACAGAGAGATCATTGGATCCTTGCTGAGTCATCTTGCTTACTCAACGCTGGTCGATGCCCTGAACAAATTAAGTTTTTACTAATGTGTATGCTTTATTTGAAATGCTTGATCGTTTATTACATCACTCACATGCACACTAAATATAGCTAATACATGTGAGCGCTACTTTATTCCTAGCGTATATGTGATATTAGCAGTTAATGACCATGTGCGACCTGTTTTGTGGTCATGCACAATATATTTGTTTGTCTTGAGGCTTTCTACAGTACCTAGCAACAGCTAGTGCAGGGGTCTGAAATCTTTCAAGAAAGAAGAGCCATTTTATAAAAAAATGTATTTGTCCAAAATATTCAGAGAGCTCATGTATGAGTATGACACCACCACAAACACATACATAAACCTTTACTGTACACACACTAATAGGTATATACTGTATAAGCATTAACATATGACAAACTTACTTTAATAAGGAAAAAATATGTGGGGGAATAAAATGCATCTCACAATAATACAGTAAGTCCCTTTATTTTGTTTTTTCATTGTTTTTCTGTGGAAAACAGTTTGTCATTTACAAATACTGTACACAAGACATACATACATACATACATACATACATACATACATACATACATACATACATACATACATACATACATACATACATACATACACTACCCCCCTCAAAGTACACATACACTACCACCCCAAATACACATACACTACTGCCCCTAAATACACATAGACTATCTGCCCAAATACACATACACTATCTGCCCAAATACACATACACTACACTACACTTTTTTGTCCGTTCTGCTATTATTGTTTTAACATTCGCTTCTTAGTTACGGCTACACACAGAGTCTACTCACAATCCCTTGGACTCAATTGCGTTCTATTTTAATTTGACTGTATGACTCTTCAATAATGTGTTTTTTAATATATACACCATATCATTCCATATCTACTCACTCAACTACAATAGGTCCACCCGTGTGTGCTGACTCTGTGATCACATTGTGATAGAGTGCTCTCATCTATTGGGGTTCTTCTCCTTCCTATGTTCTCTAATAGTGTACTGTGTAAGGAAAATTAAACCATCCCAATCAAGCCCTAAAGTTCTCCTCACTAGAACATTTACAAACGTTAACTCACAACAGTTTCTGGCTGACCTTACCAACTGCCCTTGTAACAGAATCAACTTAATTCCCGACCCCGATTCTGCACTCGACTATTTCCAATCCAATGTCTTAAAACTCTGTGATACCCATGCTCCACTACGCAGAATAAGAGTACGGGGAGCCCACCTTCCGTGGTTACAACTGACCTTATAGCGCTCTACCATTTCAGGGATGCCTTGTGGAAAAGCTACCAAGTAACTGGAACTACTGCTGCGGCCGAGTTTATTCGAGCATTTGCCCGTTCTCGGCCGCAGCAGTTACCTGGCGCGCGCCGGAGGGTGCCGGGCGCGCGCCGAAGCAGCGGAGGAGAGGCCCGCCGATCGCGGCTTCCCCCTCTCCTCTCCGGGTCCGCCGGGTCCCCCGGAACCCCCTGCCGCCGTCCCCCACATCGCGGGACACCAGGGCTCCCTCGGGGAGCCCTGGACGCGCGTGCAGGGGGCGCAGGCACCCGATGACGCGTGACCGCGCATCGGTGACGCGCGGCACGCCGAGGGGCTGCCACTTGCAAGCCGGGAAATCTCCCGGCTTGCGGAACTGGCCACACTTCAATAAAGTGTGTCGCCAGTGTACCAAGGATCTTAACGACTACAGATGCCTGCGGAATACAAGATGCAGCGGACGTTATTCGAACAAATCACGGCGCCGTTTTCGTTTGCGCTACTGTACTCCACACAGCATTAACGCGGCCAATCGCCCTAGGCACGCGTGTTTATCGCGGTTGCTTTGTTTGAATTTCATGGATTGTGTGCAATTAAATGCAATGAAATAAATTAATTGTAATGTGTATAGTACTGTACTGCTGTGTCAATTTTGGGTGTTTAAAAGCCAGAAAACTAAAATACAATTTTCGTCATTCGTCTGCGCAGCGGTACGGTTGGAAGAAATCGCATGGGTTTTCCGAGGTATACACCGTGTGAAGTGTTTCAATAACGGCCGCTGCATCTGTTTGTGCACAAGGCAAACAAGAAATGCAACAGCACAATATTACTCTGACAATCTTCGCCAGCTAACTTCTGGAAGGTTATCCACAATATATTTCAGCCTTCTAGCCATCAACATCCATGTAATATCATTAAGGAGGATATTACTCTGACAAATTCCACTGACGTTGCAAATGCATTCAATGATTACTTTGTGGGGTGTGCTACTAACTTATTAGCGAAATGCAACCCAAACCTTAAACATGAACCTCATTCTGAGAGTACCCCTATAGTCCCACCCTCTCCCAACATTGCTCACAATTTTCAATTTGTCCCAGTATCTGAAGAGGAGATTACACATGCTCTACTCAAATAAAAACTAAGCAGCCAATGTGGACCTGACTTACTGCAATCTAAATTCCTAAGACTTGATGCTCCAGCCATTGCCAAACCAATTGCTTCCATAGTCAACGCTATTCTGTCTGCAGGCCATATCTCTAAGACCTGGAAAACTGCCAGAGTTGTCCCAATCTTCAAAAGTGGGACAAAAACACTGTCTCAAACTGCAAGCCAATCTCTTTTCTCCCAATACTATCTAAAGTCATGGAAAAATATGTTCACTCCCTATTATGCGATTACTATACTAAGACAAATTTCCCTAGCCAATTCCAGTCTGGCTTTCGCCCCAAATACTCCATGGTAACTACCCTGCTAAAAGTTTGCAATTAAATCCAGTGTGGAATGGAACTGGGACAACTCACTGGTGCAATATTTCTAGATTTTGCAAAGGCTTTTGATACTGTTTATCATGTTATCTTGCGTAACAAATTCCAGTGCTCTGGAATAGGGAAGCATGCTTTAAACTGGTTTCATTCCTACCTAACAGGTAAATCCCAACATGTGTCTATCTCAGGCTCTAACGTCAACCCCTTGGATAGCACCTATGGTGTTCCTCAAGGCTCTGTTCTGGGGTCCCTACTCTTCTCTGTGTTCATCAATGATCTTCCAACAGCTTGTACGGAAGCTTCAATACACATGTATGCAGATGACACAATCTTATATGTACACAGCCCTAGCCTCTCCAACCTTGACCACATACTTCAATCAGACTTTTTGAGACTTGAAAATTGTATCTCCCAAAATAAACTGTTTTTAAACACTGAGAAGATTGTAACAATGGTATTTGGGACCAAGGCTAAATTTTTAAAGCTTCCTATGACTTAGCACCAGGTCAGAATCAACGTTATTACCACCTAACTCCTGTTACTAGTTTTAAATACATGGGCATATGGTTTGACTCCCATTTAACATTTGCGATCCAAATTGATACCCTGACATCCAAAACCTATGCCAAACCCGGTGTACTTTACAGGAACAAATCCTCCCTAAAGCCAGGTCCATAGTGCCTTCGCCCGCGCGGAGGCGTGCGCGTCCGTGACGTCAACCGCTTCAAGCGGGTGCGTTTTTTGGCCACGGTACGCGTGTGTGCCATGGGCATGTCTAGGGGCGTGCCAGTGACGTCACGGGTGAGACGCTCACGTGACCTGTCTGTCGCGCTGAGAAATCAGTTTAACTGATTTCTAACACAACGCGCTCCTGCTCCAGGTTCCGCGCGGACACGCCCATTTGCCACATGGACGCGAACACTGCCTTAAGGCAGTCTGTTTGCTCAGCGTGCGGACGCCTCAGCACGATCTGCAGTACCATAGCCCCAGCCTAAGTCTGCTGGACAGAAATCGTATGGCTCGGCATCCCAAACCCACCTCAGCAAACTTGATACTCTCTACAATTCAATATTCCGTTTTGTTCTCCAATGCAACTACAACACACATCACTGTGAAATGCTCAAAGAACTAGACTGGTCATCACTTGCGTCTAGGCGCAAAGTTCATCTCTCCTGTCTTGCCTTCAAATACTTTTGGGAAAGCTATACGTCTATCTGAACGAGCTCCTCACCCCCACCACATGCAGCACTTATCATCTGAGATCTGACTCGAAAAGACTGTTCATTGTCCCAAGGTTCAGCAAAGTATCAGGCCGCTCCTCCTTCTTTTACCATGCACCCCAAAACTGAAACAACCACCGCCAGTCTAAGTTCTTTGAAAACTAAAGCTGTCTCACATTTTAATCTGGTCTGTAACTGTTACATACGCCTATAATATATAATATCTTTAACTGTGCATGCAATGTCTTGTATATAATGTATACCCTGTTCACTTATGTAACTATGTATTTGTAACCATGTATTATTTATCATCATAACTCTATGCCCAGGATATACTTGAAAACGAGAGGTAACTCTCAATGTATTACTTCCTGGTATAACGTTTTATAAATAAAAATACTTCAGATGTTATATTAAATTGTATTGATTAGAGTCTTTTATCAAATAAGTCACCTACAGATGTAGCCAGACTTACTGTCCTTTAAGCCATGCCAATAAAAGCAAACTTCTGCGGCTCCGGAGAAGGCAAAAGCTGCAGTGACCTATGCGGGGTCCGTCCTTTCTTAAGAATTTGTCAATTCGGTTTTTTTGTTTGTCAGATTATTTGCATAGACATATGTAACGAGGGAGGTGTTCTTCTTTCTATTGTATAACCATTTTTGCTCCCTATTCAATATGCTACGAAGCTGTGCTCGCTTGCTGGGGAAGACAGTTTAACCACATATTGAATTGGGGGTCAATTTCCATTTCTTTCTTCTGTTCGGTTCTCTGAAATGAACTATGATGTACAATTTTTATGATACAGTACCAAGATTTGTATGGGCAAACCAAATGGAAGCAGGGCACTACGGATTTCTGCAAAACGATTTATTCAGCCAATATTGCGACGTGACGTTTCGGCAGATACAACTGCCTTTTTCATGTGTAGCTGGCACTTGAAAAGGGCAGTGGTATCCGCCGAAACATCACGTCAGAATATTGGCTGAATAAATAATTTTGCAGACATTTCGTAGTGCCCTGCTTCCATTTAGTTTGCTGATTTTGGAGTATTGACAGGGATTCACTGAACCAGGATCTCCGTGACTATATCAATTATTTTCTTTATGATGTGCAGCATACAGTACATGTTTTCTATTGTAAGATTTCTTTGGGAACACACACGGAGGAACCAGTTGCAACTGACAAGAATACAGTGGGCCATATTTAATTTAAAAAAAGTGCTCATCTATAGGACACCTTCCATTTTGGAAGGGTCCCATGGAGTATTAAATATGGCCCAGTATATTTTCTGAGCCCATGATGATAAGACACATTATTTTACCTTTTAAAGAAACCAAAACAATTAAATGTAACTCAAATTAAGTTTGTTTTAAAAGCTAATTACATTTCAAAAATATAAAACAGATTTATGTTATGCTCACTCTGTGGGGTTCATTGCCTAAAATGCAATAGCTATTAAAAATTGCTGATCACTAGACATGTTAGTGAATAAACCAATATAAGTCTAGAAGCCATTGTTATCTTCCTTTAAGAGCAGCATATTTATGTTACGTGAAAATACAGGCCACAATAATGAAGTCATTGTTGAAATTATCTCACTCCTTCTACTCAAGTTGATTGGCAAAATCAACAGACTCGAATATAGAAGAATTTCAGGGCATGTACTGTTGCAGAGCATTGTATTCCAGACCTCCCTCTCCAATACCAAAATAGAAAACTTCAGCAGCATTGCATATTGCACATAATGCTCAAATTAGACATTTATCTTGATTTCACAAGAGTTGCAAAAATGGAAGAAGTGGATAATTACAATGATTTTTCCTTCTGTTTCATAACCATTGGGGCCTGGATTCGATTGCAAGGTTTTAGTAGAGCCCACTAACCATGTTTAGCATGTTAATGCAATTGGATTTGATTAAGCACATTATACAAGTCTTTTAACTACAGTACTGTAGCTACTGTATACATGTTTCTTCTGTTTCCCTCCCATATGGCTGTTCATCCCATATGTGAAGACAGTGAAGGTAGAGAAGAACCTTTATTGGAGGGGAAATTAGTTAACATATTTTAAGATTGGCATTTATTGTTTGTTTGCAGAAATATTTTTTTTATCTTCAGTTATTCACTATTTAATTTTTGAGAGCACATAATATTTGTGTGATTTTCTACCTTTCCCATTGCCAGTCAACCCATATATTGGCACAAATGTCTCATAGGAAAAATAGGAAAGACTGGCTGGGCGCAGTAGCTATTAAAATCTTCTATTTATTTATTGATCATAAAATGAATCAGTAATAAAGAATATATAAATAGGCATAAAAATAATAATAATGTATACAAGAAAAAAATGAGACACACGTGCCACATAGTGTAAAATAATATAAAAAATTAATGATACAGGTAAAAACCTTGAGGTTATGCACTTGTAACACAGTTCCTCCCCCCCCCCCCAATCGCAGATAGGGACCCTGTGGGGAAATCTACATGTATTACCAGGTGTGGTGCCTCTGCTGAAGGAACCTGGGTTGTACAGTATCTTGGAACGTACTTACAGCACCTCCACCTGTGCAGGATTCTAGACTGTAGAATCACCCCTGACACAGGACCCACATAAAGTAACCACATACACCAGGTTATGATTAAACACTTTACTATATATTTATTTATATATTTATTTATTTAAAAATATTTTACCAGGAAGTAATACATTGAGAGTTACCTCTCGTTTTCAAGTATGTCCTGGGCACAGAGAAAAACAAATACATGGTTACAAGTACAGTTACATAAGTGAACAAGGTGTACATTATATACAAGACATTGCATGCACAGTTAAAGAAAATATATATTATGAGCGTATGAAACAGTTACAGACCAGGTTAAAATGTGAGACAGCCTTAAAGAATATAACAGATAAAGAACATAACAATACATTAACAACCTTAGTGTTACCCCTGTAACACTGTGCCTCATAGGCCATAACCCCACCACATCTACCTAAGTGTCCCAAGAGTCCTACAACCCCACCCAAGTGTGGAACAGCGCTGCCCACTAATATGAGGTTGGTGCACTTGGTGACTTGATTGTACCTGCCAGGTGTGTCCACACCAGAGCATGCAGATGATCTGTACTTGGGATCCCTTTCCTGAAGGACGTTCCCATGTCGTGGTCTGCCTCTGTGATGGATGACTCCCGCATGGAGGGATCCACCACTGAATAGTCTCTGCCTCTGGTACTACAGAGAATGATCCACCTTCAAATAACAGTGGCCAGGATATTTGCTCTTCCTGGCTGGACCCTCACTTAAGCTGCTCTACAGGACCCTGTCTCTATCCTATGGGCATCCCTGTAGCAGCCACAAGCTGAGGGTGAGTAGGGCCTAGCTGGGGCCTAAGAGGAGACGTTTGGCCTAGTGCAGAGGCTACTTGCCTCTCTGCAAATATACTCCCTCCCCTCTCTGTGTCCCATCTCCTACTGACACTTCCTGTCCTGAGCGCGCCAAATGTATCTCTCCTCGGGGAAAGCTGTAAGCCCTATTGGCTTACAGGTCATGTAACCTATCTGCCCCCAAGCACTCTGGGTGTTGTAGTTCCCCATGGCCCTCTTTAGCATAGAGGCCGCGTGCGCTATCTCCCATGCGCATGCGCGGCAATGTAATGGCCGCCTCTATCTCTATCTGCGCATGCTGACAGTGTAATGGCCGCTGCATTGCACGATCTCCTGCTCATGCTTCTGCGCATGCGCAAACTGTCGTGCCAATCCCAAAATGGCCGCCACAGCTATTCTGCGCATACGTGGCCTCTGCGCTTGCGCAAGCACTTCCAAGATGGCGGCGCCCTGTCATTGATGCCGCCGGATCGCCCCCGGCGACGCGATCGCCCCCGCAACTCCCCTGCAACCGTAAAGGTACAGAGAGGGACACCGGCTTAACACTCTCAAGGATAATAGATAATCGAGCCTATTGAGAGAAATTCTCACAACAAAACCAGGAACGTCTGGTTGGGATCTTCCTTTCAATATTTTCGAGGCATGAAGTCTTTTGGGTTTAAAAACCAGTGCATGAGCTTTAAATGTCAAAATGTCTGAGTTGTTTGATATCTCCTCATGCATCCATGATGTAATACTTCTCAGCGGGACTCGCAAGACCTCCCCAACTCCTAATAGCATGATGACGTATTACGCACTACAACACGCACTACAAACATGTCTCAATGCATTTCATCACATTTCTCGACTTTCTCAGGTGTATGAACAAGGACAGGGTGAATCTCCCTTAAGTACCCAGCGGGTGCCTGCATGCAATATAACCACACAATCCTTTACTTTCACAATAAACACACTTTTCTGTTTATATAGATATAGATAACCTCCAAATCTGTACATTACTATTCCCAATTCTTGTAAACTTAATCTCTCGGTCCATGAGTAGACAAGGTGGGGGGGGGGAGCAAGAACGGTGGAGTCCAAGTTGTGTACATGAAATAGAGCCGACAGCTGTTTCATGTGTCCACGTGCCACTTCAGGGCCTATTTAGAAGTGTAATCATTTACTTTATACACCTGTAAACACACCTGAGATAACTGGGAAATAAGCCTATTTGCATGTTTAAATGATTGCATTTGCATTTAAATAACTTTTTTCAGGTATCAGATGTGTTCACAAGTATCTCTCCATGGGGGCTATGCACTAAGCAGTGAGCTTTTGCGTTTAGTATGAAATTTTGACTTGCCCGTTATAAAATGAAGCCAAAAGCGGGATTCACAAAGAAGTGAAGCCCATTTTGGTACGTGCGATCAAAAACATGCCCTATCGTGCAACCTGTCGAAAAAATACTGTGAAAAAGCGCAATTTAGAATTAGTGACCCTGTTGAATAACGGACTTGCTAGTCAGGCAATCACGCAGGATGAATATAATTTTCTGAACATTTCACATTCACGTTTATCATTATTTTATTTTATTCCTAAAATACACAAATGTCTTCATGAACCACCGGGTCGTCCTATTATTTCAGGTATCCAATCACTCACATCCAATTTATCCCAATCTATTGACTATTATTTACAGCCACTAGTCGTTAAACTCAGATCACACTTAAGGGATACGACACATATTTTGCAAATCCTGCGTGATGTCGAATGGAAGCCCAGTTATGTGTGGGTGACGGGGAATGTTACATCCCTCTACACAATTATAGACCATCAATTGGGATGCCAGGCTATAGAAGAGGCTCTAGAGGAGGATCACACTATGTTGTCTGTCCTCAAAGTATTCTTGTTGGATGGGATTAGGTTTATACTTACACATAATTATTTTTGTTTTAATTTGCAGTATTTTTTACAGATATGTGGCACCACCATGGGCACGAGATTTGCACCTAGTTATGCTAATTTATTTATGGGCCAGTGGGAGAAGGAGGTTATTTGGAACAACTGCCCACTCGGTGCAAGTCTCGTGCTCTGGCGGTGCTACATCGACGATATTATTTTTATTTGGGATGGCAGTTTGGAGCTGCTGGACACATTTATTCTGTATCTTAACAATAACAATAAAAATTTGAGATTCACATGCCATTATGATACCAAAGAAATAAATTTCTTAGATTTGAACATAAGTGCAGTTAATAATCTGATTCAGACACAAATATTCTTCAAACCCTTACAGGCTAATAATTATTTATTGGCAGATAGCCATCATGATCCGCAATGGATCCGTAATATTCCAAAAGGGCAGTTTATCCGCATGAGGCGAAATTTCTCAAATTTGGAGATTTATTCAAAACAGGTGGACGAACTCAAAAATAAATTCATAGAACGGAAATATCCTATAGATGAACTTGAAGATACTTTATCCCTAGTCCAAGAAATGGACAGGAATGAACTTTTGGAGTATAGAGAGAGGAAGAATGAGGAAGGAGCCCGGATGAAGGTTTCCTTTGTCACACAGTATAATGCTATGGCTCCTAGGATTAGGAATATTTTTTCCAAGCATTGGCCAATATTATTGCAAGATGCAACATTGTCACAGATCTTGACACCACGACCATCAATTATCTTTAAAAAGGCTAACAACCTGAAGGGTAAATTGGCCCCAGTTGCCCGCTTGGCAATGGAGGCAGTAAAGAGACTGATGTTCAGGCTAAAAAGGGTTTTAGACCTTGTGCGAAATGTATAGCATGCAAGTATGGTAAACGTAGTGCTGAATTTAAATCCAATGTGACAGCAAAAGTTTATAAAATCAATTCTGTGATTACATGCAAGTCAGAATTTATCATCTATTTACTTCAGTGCCCATGTGGCCTACAATATGTGGGCCGCACGGGCAGAACCTTTCAAAGACGTGTGTATGAACACGTCTATAACATTAAGAAAGGCCTGACTACGCATAGTGTATCTCACCAATTCTTGCTTCATCATGATAAGAACCCCAGAGGTCTGATATGTCAGCCCATTGAATTATGTGCACCCAACTGGAGAGGGGGTGATAAATTCAGGTATATAAATAGACGAGAAGCGTTCTGGATTTATGAGTTGAAAACCCTGTCTCCAGGTGGGTTGAACATCGATTTTGAACTGGGGGCCTTTTTGATCAATTAAGACTCAATATACCATATATTGGAGTTTCTGCATTGGATTTTTGGACATAGCCGGGCTATCAGTATAAGGGCTAAGTGTAAGAATTATGTATACAAATGTTTAGATCCATTCCATTAGTTTTTACTGCAGGCTGCAGCTCTCTAAGAGTCTCCTAACTGAAGAATATGGGTTAATAGCCTATGGGTTGTCTTGTTGTACATCCATGAGGCGCTTAAGTATCCTTTATGCCATTAATTTATATATGTATTGTCTGAATTGTAATATTGCTGGGTTATGTATCGCATGTTTTATGTATTGTGTTTAGTGACAGGCAGATGCATAGGCTCCTATCTATAGCATGTATCCCTTTAATTACTAAATGATTCCCAATTGGCAAAAGTATATAGGAGTAGTCGTAATATCTTGTTATTAGCCCCATAGGAAGTAGAATTAGTTCTACGAAACGCGTAGGGCGGGTGTCATTTGTCACCCTCTGGACTGCCTACAGTACTTTGCAGGACTTAGTATCATCCGTGTGATCGAGCGGCAAGGTTCGTGTCCCTTTACTTCACTGGCACACACGCGCGGGCACGCACTAGCTGCCGGGCAGAGAGGAGGAGCAGTGAGAGTAGCTCCACGCGTTGTCGGCATGAGTACACCAGTGAGCCTGCTTCCCCCACTGGCGCTTTCCCTCACAAAGGAGGAGAGGAGGAGCAGTGAGGGAGGAGTAGCTCCACGCGGTGTCGGCGTGAGTACACCAGTGAGCCTGCTTCCCCCACCGGCGCTTTCCCGTGAGTGACATCAGGCTATTCCGGTGACAGTACCAGCATCACAGAGCAGAGCTCTGTTGGGATTCATCCTGATGTCGATTGGACACTTACCTTTTTCCATCCTCGCTCGTAGTCACCCTACTTCTTGTAAGTAGGGTTTTGATTTTACCATCTCCGGATGATCAGCTGTCTTCCATTGTCAGTTCTGTGGTCCTTGTTTTTATGACATAGTTCATTATCATTATTTTTTTTAAATTCATTTTTAGTCACACTAAGTGTATTTATGTTTTTTCTTTAGTGTAGGCTGATTTACCCAGCAGTTTTACGCTATGTTTTGTCCCTTTTCTGTTTTTCTCGTTTCATGATTTGAAAGCCACTGTGCTTATCCACTGAAGATCTCAGGACCTATCATCATTGGACATTATTTGTCGCCAGGTTATTTTGTTGTTTGTTCTATCGTGCAACCTGTTTTTTTACCCTGCTATCGGGCTGTGAATTCTACAGCACAATAGCTCATTGAAAAAAGGAGCCTGTAAGAGCTTCGTGTAGACGCTGCATCTCCATGCACAGCTCTTACAGGCGATCGTACAGTACAAATATATATTTTAATAATAGTATACATGTGCAGGGGGTCTTCTGAGCTGAACCGCATTGGTTTCAGCCTCGGGACCCCCTACATCATGAGATACAGGCCCGTTATAGGGTGCCAGTATCCTCTGTGCTTTTAAATCTCCTGCGTCACATAGCCGGGGGATTTAAATCCTGCAGGGGATACCGGTACCCATAATGGGACCTGTATCCCATGAAGTCAGGGGTCCCCGAGGCTGAAACCAATGCGGTATAGCTCAGGACACCCCCAGCTCATCTACACTAATATCAAAACAAACATAACAATAACAAATAATTAATTACCGTAGCGGATAGCCGCTATTGTAATGAAGCTGCTTTAATTAAATTTGTATTAATAGTGTGCGGGAGCAGGGGGTCTCCTGAGCTGAACCGCATTGATTTCAGCCTCGGGGCCCCCTGCTTCCCGAGTTATAAGCCCAGATATGGGGTTCCGGTATCTCCTTCATTATATAAATGGCCCGCATCATGTGACACGGAAACTTTAAAAATGGTGGTGACACTTTCATCCGATGCCTCATACCGGGGCCTGTAACTCGGGAAGCAGGGGGTCCCAGAGCCATAAATCAAAGCGGTTCTGCCCAGGTGACCCCCTGCTCCTGCACACTATTAATTTTTTTTTTTTATTAAATTAGCTTCATTACCTTAGCAGCTACCCACTAAGGCAATGAAGGGGTTATGGCATTATAGCAAATGCCCCCAATAAACATTGCAATATGTACTCCCCACCCCTGTGCCCATAACAACCCCTATTCCCCCCTAACATACATAAAAAAAATGAAAGCACAGGAATTATACTATAGGCCAGTGGGGTTTGCCACGGGTGGTCCCTGCGGGTGCCCGTGGGACCTTGGGTTGTCCATGTTGGTGCCTGGGGGTCTCTATGTGGTCCCGTGGGTGTCCAGGGGTTCCCGCTTGCCTGCGGTACAAATCCTGTGCCCCCCCAAAAAACAACCAGTACTTTGAAATAAATACGCCCCCCTCCTTCCCATAACACATACAGTACAGTAATGTGCAAAATTACTATTATCCAGATATTGATAATAATGCATTTGCCCATTTCAAATACAACATTAAGCAGCATAAATAAAGTAAATAAAACTTGCACTTACCCCTGCCAGGCTGCCACGATGAAGGCCGTCCTCATCCTCATCACCGTCCATATCCTCTGTTGCCATAAAGCAATTCAATTAAAAATACAATCTAATGTCCCCTAACCCCTTAATCACATTAGTGGTTTGTAACTGCTACAGTAATTAAGGGGTTAACACCCTCTCCCACTACCCACCCAGGAGGCCTAACACCTTCCCCAGGCAACTACCCCTACCCCCCACCCTCCACCCATTCATTGGTACAGTGGGTACATCATGCCCATATACTGTAATATGGGCCTGATATACCACTATAGCAATAAATGACGAAGTAAATAAAAATCAGGCCCAAAATAAAACACAATACATAGCAAACTAAACACGTAACAAATGCCAAGAAAACAATTGATTAGCACAGTGGGTACATCATGCCCACATAATATGGGCATGATTTAACACTATGCCAGTCAATGGTTAACCTAAAAAATAAACAATCACAAACAATATCCAATGCATTCAAAACAATCACCAAATAAACAACAATAAGCAAGTAAACACAACAACATTACCACCATTCAATTAAGCAAATACCAATTTTAACACCAGAATTAACAATTAAAACACCAAAACAAAACCATCAATAAATAAAAGAAAGCTCCAAATAAACACCATCAGTCAAATTCAAAACACAAAAAATTTGCCACTATTAAAAAGCAAACACCAACCCCCCTGAAATAATCCATTAAAAACACAACCAAAAATGCCAGCATACAAATTGATGAACAAAATAGTGAAGCGTAAACCGTATAACAAATTAAATCAAAATTTAAAAAATACAAATGAATATCACCAATGGAGATGCTGATGATGTAGGGATTGGAAAAAACCCTCAGGATATGGTACAGAAGCACTCAAAGCGCAAACCCCGCTGGTTGTATGAGGTTATCATTCAGGAAATCTGGAGACAGGAATGTCTATATCTAATGCAGATATAAAAGGAAAGAAAAAAGAGAAAATAGTGCAACACAGTTTATTCAAATAAAAATGAGCAAACAAGCTCAGGCCACTCACATACTATAGATGTAAATCAGGCAATTTGACCACTCTGGGTCCTTCAGTGGTGTTCAGCTGTTAAAGCGGAGCGAGGGGAGTCTGTGTACATCAAGCAGCGTTTTCTCACGCTGCCTACTTCCGGATTCGGGTGGTGGGTGACATCATCAGTCTCGACAGCCAATGGGGATTCAGTCCTCGTCTCAGACCATGCCCCCTTGATACGCCGGTATCGCCGTTGGAAGGCAGCAAGTGCTCAACTTAGATGTAAAACCACCGCTCCAAATCAGCACACTGCAGGAATGGTAGTCCACAAGTGACTCAAGAGAACTACCCGAACTACCCGGATAGTTTTGCCCGGTCCGTCTGCAGGAACCAGAGTGGTCAAATTGCCTGATTTACATCTATAGTATGTGAGTGGCCTGAGCTTGTTTGCTCATTTTAATTTGATTAAACTGTGTTGCAATATTTTCTCTTTTTCTCTCCTTTTATATCTGCATATAGCCCTATGTATTTTATTTTTTAGGAGTTCACGATTGCCTAAATCGTAATTGTGTTCTGCACAGGGCCGCTTTATACATTAGGCCGACTAGGCACAGTGCCTAGGGCCTACGAACCTTTTAGGGCCTACAATATTTCACTTGAAAAAATACCTAAACAAAAAAAATCACAAAATAAGAGAAAACAGCAAATTTTTATTTAAAATGCCTACGAAGTATCGATACCTTTAAATATTGAAATAAAAGTATCGATGCCAAATATCGCTAGTATTGAAAGAAACAAGCAAACGATGAAATTAGCATAACAATGAGTAAAAATATCGGACACACAGGCCTCTAAAAAATAAAGTGCCTAGGGCCTACGAAGGTCTTAAAACGGCCCTGGTTCCGCGGGGGTACATTTCTTTGAGAAAAGGAACACAGATGTAACTGACCCTTGTTGAAGACCCGGCTCAGGTCGGAGTAACAGGCTGGGAGACCAGGTAAGTCCTCCAGTGCAGGCAGTAGAAAAGAACCCACCAGACAACAGGGTAAAAGAAATTTGCCTACTCACAGGATACTGGATGTAAAAGGTCAATTTGAAATAAAGCTGCGTCCGTCACTTCTCAAGCCAGGACCCTAAACCAGGCGAAATGCATAGTGGGAGGATCTTTGCCACACCAGGCTACGCAGGAGACCAGCACCGATCTGTGTGTTCTTACATTGCGGGAGCCAGAGCGGGTGACATCACAGCTCCGACGGATGCGACGGAGCAGAGGCACAATCTCCACCAAGTATACCCAGAGAACGGGAGGCATCCGACTGAAAGGAGGCGGTGAGAGACACTGTGGTGCGGTTATCCTGCTTACATGAATAAGTGTTACATGCCCTGTTTTAAGTGCACTATTTAACAACCTCCCCTGAGTCACTGGATGGGATTTCTGACAACCATATATACCCTTTGAGAAGTGACGGACGCAGATTTATTTCAAATTGCCCTTTTACATCCAGTATCCTGTGAGTAGGCTGTGAATAGAGCCAAGTTGCCAACATTTCTATCCAACACTGCAATACACCTGCACTTAAATTGTTCCTGTCTTTTTTCCTCATATGCTCCCCCTGGATTGTATGAAAAGAAAAAATCTTCCCGTAAGCAGTCATCCTGATTGTTTGGACAGATCCCTTATAGTATTATTCACATACTGTCTCTGCAGTGTGTCATGTTTTAAATGTGCTTCTTCGTTTAGGCTCTAGTTCAGTCAGTTATCACACTTAAATAATTTAGACTCACACATTGTTTTTTATTGTGTCCAACACTTATTTTATTTTTGGAGCATAGCTCACAATAAAATAATATTTTAATATCGACATCATATTATATTGAGCATCACACCAGCCTCTCCTGAGGTATTTTGAGAGTTTCAACATACCTACCCCTCATCAGGGTTGTCTCTGTGCTATATATATATATATATATATATATATATATATATATATATATATATATATTTGACTGAGTGCTCTCATTCATTGGGGTTCTTTTCTTCATAGTTCACTGCCTTAACTCACCCCAGATTGCAGCACCTATCAACTTCTCTAGTCTTTCTTATAGCTGTTGCGAGGGTCCTTCTCCATTCCCCTCCCCACCTAATTCGCTGGTATGTTGGGATACTTACAGAGACAGCAGGTGAGGGAATAGGTGCAGTAGATGGCAGTGGTTGGCCACAATGGTTGGTAGGAGTGTTTGTAAGTGTGGGACTAAGTAGCATTGAGTGCAGGCTTTTGAGATGCTTATTTTGGGAGGTAGTTTTAAGGATGGTCAGTATTAAATTAGATAGGATAAAACCATCAGCCAAGTGTAAGGATTCTGCTTGATCCGTGCCGGGTTTTCACTTTGGTCCAGGTTTTCTGTCTCTCCTGCCCTTTCTGCTCTCAGTGGCCTTTTGGGGTACTGGAAGTCTGATTTATAAGGCTGCAGTTACCATAGGGAGTCGCCAAGCAAAGTTCTGTGTGTTTGCAGCTCTTGTCGGTCTTTGCAGTTACGCTTTATCCTCTTGCTTGTTTTGAATTCCTGCTGCTGCCTTCCGCCTGCCCTGACCACCGCTTGCCTTCTCGACTTTGCAACTCTTCTGCCAGCCCTGACCCCTGCTTCCATACTGACTTCAGATACTCTTACAGGACTCTGTCCCTGGGTTGTGGTCGATTTATTTGTATCCCATCCTCAGCCCGGCGGGTCCGCCTTCTGATTTGAGATGAGCACCGTCACACTGAGAAAGAGGTGTCAGGGAGGCATGGGCATGAGCAGGTGTGTATTTGGCTTGGTCCAGGATTAGGAGAAATATCCCCAGCAGCATGGAGGAGGATTAGAGAGATAGAGGAAGTGAGAAGAGGATTTACGGGGATGCTTTTTATTGTTGAAGTTTTTGGAAAGGTGTGTACATAGTGGCGCAGTGTATAGGTGGAGAGAACAAGAGATTAAGAAATATGGATAGGAGGAGAGTGGGGAAGTTGGAGAGAACAGAAAAGATTACAAAGGAGTGATGAAAAAACAATAGGAAGGGCATAATGAGATGCAGAGAGAGAGGTAGGAGACAGTTCCCAGGTATTGGAGGAAGAGAAAATAATGAGTTCAAAGAGCCAATGTATAAATCAGGCCTGGGAGGGCGGTGTATCACTGAAGGTTACACAGAAGCTTAGAAAGTTAGTCTTTAAATGTGGTTATTCAGGCACCATATTTTTAATGTTTTCCCAATGTTTAACTGTAGTAGATCTTCGAGGTTAGTGGCTTTTTAACTCTAATTAAAGTATCTGTTACCTGGACCGGAAGCCCACGTGTTATCAGAATCATCCTCTCAATCTCCAAGCCATCAATTGTAGCATCTTCAATTTGGGATGTTTGATTGGCCCCTGTGTTAGCAATTTTGGAAATACATGTCGTTTCCAAAGAGGACTTACTGATGTCTGTAGCAGGTCAGTGAACCACATTCTTCTGGGCCATCTTCTTGAAAAGATAAGATGGGAATAAGAGTTCTACTTTGTTGCCATAATCTAAAGCCAGACTTCTCCAACTGGTCATGATCCATTGGAATATTATTTGGTTTTATTACCCTTCACTAGAATATAGTATCCTTTGGCTAAAAAAATCTGCTTGTGCTGTATATTGTCTTCTCTTGATATATATACAGTTATAATCTCAGGTATGTTGCAATCTGCTCATCTGAAGATTCTGGTTATTTCTTTTGCAGCATGGATGCTTCTTGTACCACCCTGATGGTTGATGTAGGATTCAGCAGTGATGTTCTCTGGATTATTTTTTATTGGATTACCTCCTTTTAGATGAGAAAAGATAACAGTGCCTCTCATTTCCAGAATATTGGACAGTAGCTTTATTTCTGTTGATGACTAGGTTCCTTGGGAGAATTGAGTTTGGAAACTGGTATCTGATACTGAACTGCTTGCATATGTTGTTATCAGATTACACTTCCTCTCTGTTAGTGATCTGATTTTGGCTAGATTTTAGGGAAATACGTGCTTTGGGGAGTATCTTTATGCTTTGTGAGAGATCTGTTTGTGTTGAATCTACCTTAGCTGTTCTATGATGATGAAGAGATTGCATGCATCTTGAAATCCTTCTGATTTTTTCTCTTCTGTCTACCAGTAGTGATACTCTTGTATATGCTTTGCTGAAATTCAGCCCTAAGAATCTCAGATATTGTGAGGGGAGAGGGAGAGGAGTCTGCTTCTTTTTGTTATTGATTAACCAGCCGTGGTTTATTAGAGTCTCTATGACTGTACTTACATGCATCGCTGCTTCCCTCTGGGATCTCTCTCTTATGAGGATGTTGTCTAAGTAGGGAACTAGAAATATTGTTCTCTGATATTTTCTGTTGAGAGACCAAAGGGAAGTGATGATCCATGATAAAGAATCTTAAGAACATCTGGTATGACCGACAGATGGAAACATGCAATTATGCACCCTTGAGGTCTATAAAGTCTCCTCTCTTATGCTGCTGATAATGGACCTTATGGACTCAATTCTGAAATGTTTTCTTCTGATAAATTTGTTCAGATCTTTCACATCTAACACCGGACAAAAGTAACCCTCCTTTTTTGGAACCATGAACAGGATGGAATAGAATCCCCGTTCTGTTTGATGTTTGAGTTCTTCTTTAATCATTTGCGGTTTACAAGTTCTTCCAAGCAGTCTTGTAGAGCTATTAATTCCCTTTGATTTTGTGAATAGCTGATGGTAAAACATTTTTTTGCTGGTTCTTGTCTGAAAATTCTATTGAATGCTCCTCCTTTATTATTTGCTGGATCCAGTGACATGTGTTTGTATCTACTTCTCTGTGAACTGAGTCTGCTCCCGATCCCTAAAGGGCTCAAAAAGGAATCTGCCGGATCTCAAAAAGAAGAATATTTTACAAAAGACTGTGCCGCAGCAGATCTATGCCTTCCTCTACCTGAAGATCTTGAAGAGGAGTTTTCCTGTTTAATAAAAATGTATGGTCATTACGAAAAGGCGGCTTCTGGCCTTTGGATGAATATTGGGAGCGACAATCTTTTACCACCTGTAATTCGGGAAATAAATGCTTCCAGTTTTGGTCTGGATATTGTTTTCCCCAGGAAAGGAATAAAATCAACCTATTTTACGATAATATGCATGTCTGCTGCCATTGGCTTTAGCCAGCATGTTGCTGCTGATAATGCAGATGGTCTTGCAGGTAATCTAGGGGCATTGAAGGATGTATTGCACAAGAAATACAGAGAATCTGACAGAACTGCACATTATTTTATGATCTTCTGATGCAATGTCCCAGATTCAATAGACTCCTGAACTTTGAATACCCATACCTTTTTGGTTCTTGCAAGACTGTCTAAAGCGATCATAGGTCTTAAGGAGCCCTTAGGTAGAATACAGTCTCTACAGCAATCCTTCCATTCTTTTATGCATCTGATCTCTGAAAGAGACTGCATCATTCAAGAGAATTATCATTGTTCTAGTAAATCTGACTATCACATCATCAATCCTGGGTGGAATTTTCCATTCTTCTTTATCTTTTGATTAAAATTGGTATATTATTCAATTTGCTAGTTGTTCTCCTCTTCCTGTCTGGACACTTCTATTCATTCATAATTAGATCCTTGATTATTTTGTGGACAGGGAAATCTCTGAATATTTCCTTTACCAATAGGATATATTGTCTAGGGTGGTCAGTTTTCTTCCATCAGTCCAAATGTTAATGTCATCCCTTTAAAAAGCTTAGCAATACCATCAATGTTGAAATTAGAGGGATCTTCTATCTTCTTGTCCTACTCTGATAAAGATTGGAGGTAAACATATCAGGTGTAATCTTTTTGAAACTCTGCGCTTAAGAAATCAGAATCTGCCTCATAGAGTATTTATTGTCTAGGGAGCTTGAAGGCAGCTTGAAAAGGTTCTCGTCTTGTAGGTTTAACGGCCTCCACCATGGAAGTCCTTGACCAAGTTAAGAATGTGGCCATCTGGAATGGTGCATCTTCTTATAATGCTGCCTTCCTGATGCATTACTGTCATCATATGCCAGGATGCCAAGCAAGCAGCCTCTCATGACTACCCATACAAATTAGGTGCTTAGTCTTAGCAGCACATTTGTGTTTCATCTACATTATAGATTTCTTCTTAGGCAGACGAGGAGACAATGGTATTTTCAATCTGTATGTAGAGAACAGTATTTGTAATCTTGGTGAGTGTATATACCGTATTATATATTGCCTACAAATGTGTAAATGAAATTTGGAATGTTATTACCACTAATATGGTGCACCATATCGCCATGTAAATGTTGTATTACATTATCAGCTGTTTCTTTAGTCATTTGCATAAATAATGTGACATTGGGTTTGGCTCCTTGAGAAAGTGCAACACTTGTGTGAAACGCGTGGGAGGTCCCTTTTTTTTGTTTGTGCACCCCAATGTTCTAATAAAGCCTTGTCCTGTGCTGAATCATACCTGGTTACCCCTTTTTTTGATTTTTGGATTTTTTGGATTACCAGTGAGTGTCCTGGCTTTTTCTCACTGTCTATTGCTATCTATTCGCTGACGGAGGCACCCGGAAGAGGGGGGAGGGAGAAGACTTCCGGGGATCAGGGAGGTCGGTGTGGAATAAGCACTGCCAACAGTGGGATTGTAGGTGGACGTGAATATACACATAGGAGATAGGAAGATTTCTCCTGCCACCTTTTTCTCACCGCTGGTCCCACTAATATTGCTGCATTAATAGGCAGTCTCCCACTTCAGTCTCTACCCAGATTTCAGCTGCAGTGCTGCTACTCTTCTAGACCGATTGATCCTCCACCCCCCTGATCCATTACAGCTTCTGGGCTACTAGATACACATTCCGGAGCGCAGTACAGTACTATTTTTCATCATTATTTTATATAGAATAGAGATTTTTGTATATATTTTATTGTGAAGGTTAATAAAAAACAGTGTTTTTGATGCCTACATTTGATACACATATTTTTGAAGTACACACCATTCAATTCCTCATTGCTTATTGAAGGTTAGGGGACTTTTTAAAGAAATTCCTACACCTATGAGTAGTCTAGCCCCACACAGGCACCGCCTGAGAGGGCATCGCTGGCTCAGATGCCCCTGAAGGGAAGGGTATTCTGGACTATTGTGGGCATTGGGAAGGCGAGAATTGTAGATCGCAGACACATCTCATAATCTGCATAACTCCTATGCTGCTCTAGATGGATGTAATAATAATTGGAAGCATAGAAGTTTCACTTCAAAAAAGAGGATCCCAGATCTTCAAAGGAAAATAATGTTACGTTATGTCATGTTTTTTTTTCCACCTGTAAACCACTGTGTTAACTATAATGGCAGTTAGTGATAATGAGATGCAAAAGAGGAGTTTATCCTAACATTGTATAGCCACTAAAGTTAAAGGTTAATGTAGGGACTTAATGCTACGTCAGTTTAGTCATACCTAAACTTTGAGTTTCTCACATCCAGACCCTGAAAGAGGGCTTTTTCAGAGACAGAGAGACATGTGACCACACATGAGATACCTGGGTAATATGCAAATGTAATTATATGAATATGCAAAGTATATCTGTATCAGGCAAGTTAGCAAAAGCACAAGGAAAAGAAAACAAGGTTGTTTCTCTAAGGAGGTAACAAATATTGTTAAGGCAAAAGGGCAGATTTTATGAAAAACGGGGAAACTTGGAAAAAGGAGGATAACACTTTATCATGTTAGACTGAGCAAATAATCGCCTTTTGGAAACGCTGGGCCCTGTGCGATATCTGTGTATTACTGTCTGCCCACCTGTCCTGTGGGGTTGAAGATACATATATATAAATAAATATATTTTAAATATATACAGACTCTTGCGTTCTGCTCAAGGATGTCTTCTTTCTACCCCCTTTTTATCTAAAGCCCTCTCCCGCCTTAAACCTTTTTCACTGACTGCCCCACACCTCTGGAATTCCCTTCCCCTCAGTACCCGACTAGCACCCTCTCTATCCACCTTTAAGACACACCTTAAGACACACTTGCTTAAAGAAGCATACGAATAGCACTGTGAACATTCTGAACACATGATACATAAAGCTTGGCCCCCTGCAGACGCACTTACCAGAACTCCCTCCTCCTGTCTCTGTACGTTCTCCCTACCTACCAATTAGATTGTAAGCTCCTCGGGGCAGGGACTCCTCTTCCTTAATGTTATGTTTGTCTAAAGCACTTATTCCCATGATCTGTTATTTATATTATCTGTTATTTATTCGATTACCACATGTATTACTACTGTGAAGCACTATGTATATTAATGGCGCTATATAAATAAAGACATACAATACAATACAATATGGAAACACATAATATATGTGTGTGTGTACATTACTGCTGCGGCACAACTGAGTCTAACACATCGCCGGCACCGGCTTCCGATAACGGTCCCACCGTCAGTGACAACCCTGAGCCTGAGCCGGATTTCGCGTGCAGTTTCGATCAAGCTTGCATTTACCTAAGCAATTTCCAGCCTCATCAGCTGTCTACAGGTGGACTAGTCCCACTGCAAACTATCGACGTGGATGATCAAGAACGCTGGACTGGCAGTGGACCGGCGCCGGCGCAGCTGAATGGGAAATTCTATGGTGAGTATTGTTGCCGTATTATTTTCTGTGTTTTTTTTATTTTGACAATACAGTATCAATATCGGTGCAATTCAAAAGTCAAGCGATTCTCCTGTAAGCAATATTATTGGCTGAGCGGCTTCTACAGTACTGTACTGCAGATACTGAACTACTGTATTGGTGGAACGCTAGGCGCATGCACATTGGAACCTTCTTGAAACGCATACAGTATGCGTGTCATTACATCGATGGTAGGCGCATGCGCATGTGAACAGGAGACGCCCCCTGAGAAAATTTTTGGTGGGACTGGCTGGGAACTTCTTTAGGGGGCTGACCATTACAGTAAAACCTTTCTTTTTGTTTTTCCTCAGAAAAGAAAACGGCTAATGGAGGGATTTCGATGGATAATATCGCTTTGTGTAACAATGCCTGCTGAATCGGATTTAAAAAAACACGTACCGGAGTCTACAGTTTAGCGGCCGTAGTTATTGATTAGGATAGAATACTGTAATACTGTACCTGAAACAGTATGCTGATGTTTTCCCGCCGTACAGTATACTGTACAATACTTTTTTATATACAGTACAGTATACTGTGTAATAAACCGAAAAAATAAAAACTATGCATTTATTCTACATGTATCACATACATTATGTGTCTTCTATAGTATACATTGCCAGTACATACAGTACAGTACAGTTTGTGTCTTCTATTTTTTTTTAATACTCTTATATTGAGCAAGCCTACAGTATACAGTACAGTATGCCTCGACATTCTAGAAAAACTGTATTTTGTTACAGTAGTAAAGGAGCAAATGGAACACTGTAAAACAAATCAACATGTTCTTTTATTGGTGGAGTAAGTACAAAAACATTTAATTACAAATACTGTACAATGTAGAAACATTTTAAGTGCACAGCAATTCAAAACATCAACAGGTGTATTGTTTACTGCTACATTTGTGAAAACATTTATGTCAGTCAGTATGGTTTACAGTCACATGTTTTAAAAACAAATTCTTTATTTATTCATGAAAGTAGTTTGACTGTCACTATACTTGAGTGACACACACCAGACTCTTTCAAACATTATAGATAGACCACACTGTGGCACCATATTAGTTTTGCACTTTATTAGTATATTAAAAAAAAAAATATATATTTTTTTCATATGGTACCAGACATTCCCAAACATTCTCCTTCAAGTATTAGTTTATAAATAGACCTAGGGGCAATTCGTTTAATACGTTTTTAATTGTGTTGAGTGTTTATGTATTTCACTTATTTTACCCATATCCACTAATAAAGGTTCATTCTTTTTAATCTATCTGTACCTATCACCGTATGAGTGCTTGTTTAAAAGGGGTTCTTTCACCTGTCTAGGCAGGTGTTCTTTTTGTGTTCTATGACTCTCTCACCCCTGGCACCTAATCATTGACAGTAGCTAGAGCTCACAACCCTTCCCCCTCTCACTCCCTATTATTACATACGCCAGCGGTTACCCCGCATTCCTACAGCTCTAGGCACGTCTCTTCTAATATGGCAGGCTTTCTGACAACCATTTCAGACTTCTCTTCATGGCAAAAGGAAGCAAGCGATGTATTTTCATCTGAGACTATTATAGATTCCTCTCCCAATGATGACATTAAAAGTTACTTCATAAATCTTGAACGACTACGAATTAAACAGGCCAAAATGTGGTGGGAAATCACTAGCATAGAAAATTACCTCAAAAATAATATAATACCTAGGGGATTGCGGGTTAACTTGGCCCCATCCGTCCCACCCACGGATAGCGATTTCTTTCAATCCTGGGAGAAGATCTTAATCCAGTGTTCAATAAACCTCATGGAACTAATTGTAACTCATGAAAAAGAAAAACTACAAACAACAACTGAGGAATTGAACAAATGTCTCGCTGATGTCCCGACCTGGAAAGAATCAGACGAATTTACTGCACTTGAGATCAAATTTAAAAACAACATATCTAAGTTTACAAATGATCTCAAATCACGTAAACAGCGAAAGTATTTACGTGACAAAAAGGACTACACGGAGGGATATGTCTTTAAGCATAACAATCCAAAGAAACCGTTTAGACCTGCACATAGTGATTCGAGCACAGACTGGGATACCTCCAATGATGAGGGTGAAGCAGAATCACGACATACAGGGGCAGAAGGAGGTAGAACATCTTTTTTAGGCAAGGATACAGACAGTCAAGTACCCTTCACAGGTCCAAATACAAGACAAGAAGGGGCAAGAGGAGTAGAACTACGAGACAGAGACATATGGGGTTTCAGAGGCCAGAATGGGAGAAGGAGATCGAGAAGGAGACGCCGGTACTAACAACATCTCAGGAAGAGAAGAGTCAAATCATCAACCTTTCATCAATGATTTTAGATGACTCTCATTTGAAAGTACTCTCCATGGGCCTCTCTTTTTCACCCTCATCTGACCTTAACATCTTCGAGTGGGTGAAGGATGTCAATCTCTTTGGTCGGAATCTCATGTTACATAAGTTCTTCAAGCGGAGAGAGGACTTTATGTATAAGAACATGGGCCTATTAGATCTAGACCAATTAGACCGTGAGAATCTGACTGCACTTATCTCACTCGAAGAAGAGTCAACTAGACCGATTGGTGAGGGACCATTCACAGATCTGAAACCCAGAGCCACTTTTATCCCACCACCAGGGATCTGTCCGAATGTAGAGGTATTCACCAAATTGGTCGTTACCGACTTGGAGAACATAAGATATGCCAAAAATACTGGCAACCTCAACAATCAGGAAAGAGTAGCCCTCAATGATCTACGCTCAAACTCCTCGATAGTAATAAAACCCTCTGACAAAGGGGGCAATATTGTCATTCTGGACAGAGAGGCCTACATCAAAGAAAACCTTAGACTCCTATCTGATTTATCTTGTTATGAGGTTCTGGGCAAAGACCCTACCATCCAATACAACCAAGAGCTCTTGACTATTCTAAATCTAGGCCTAAAGGATAAAGTAATAAACCAACGAGAATTCAACTGCATGTACAATAAGGTTCCAAAGATAGCTACATTCTATAGCCTCCCAAAAATCCACAAGCTTAAGAGTCCACCTCCGGGACGACCAATCGTCTCCGGAATTAACAACTTGAGTGAACAGGCAAGTGTGTATCTAGACAAAATACTGAGACCATTCGTGGTGGCACTACCCTCGTATCTGAGAGACACCACTGACATCTTGACTAGAATTGATGATATCATAATAGATGATGAAACACTCCTCATCAGCATGGACGTGGAGGCCTTATACACAAGCATCATACATGAAAATGGCATAAATGCAACTCTGTATTTCTTGAAAACTAGAGGCCTGCTGTACATGAATCACAATAAATTTGTAGAACAACTACTGCGGTTTGTACTAACAAGAAACTATTTCCTCTTCAACAATAAACTGTACCACCAGGTGCAGGGAACAGCAATGGGGACTACATGTGCCCCATCGTATGCTAACCTGTACCTGGGTTGGTGGGAGGCCGAGATAGTGTTCACCGAAGAGAATGAAACATATACCAACCACATCATTCTATGGGCTAGATTTATTGACGATATCATCATCTTCTGGCAAGGACCACGCATGCTATTCATTGAGTTCATCAATAAACTGAACCAAAACTCTCTCAACCTAAGACTCACATATGAAATAGGGGCTGATAGCGTAGTTTTTTTAGATCTAAGAATCACACGTGCTAACAATGGGAGGATTGAGACCACAATTCATCGCAAGACAACCGCTACCAACAGCCTATTACATGCTCAAAGCCACCATCCCCAAAACCTCATACAGGGCATTCCAACGGGCCAATACCTAAGAGTAAAAAGAAATTGCTCAAACGATGAGGAATTTGAAGCACAGGCACGCTCTATGCAACAACGCTTCCTCGCTAGAGGCTATAGCAAAAATAGCTTGAAGAAAGCATACAATAGAGCAAAAAGCACACACAGAGCTTCACTGCTACATCCCAATCCAAAACAACGAGAACGGAAAATCATACGTCTGATAGGCACTCACAATAGACAATGGCCCAACATAGTTGAAATTGTGAAGAAACATTGGCATGTCCTTTTAGAGGACCCAGATCTGAGGGAGGTTCTACTATCCAGGCCAACTATGGTTAGTAGAAGATCGACCAACATACGAGACCTCTTAGTCCACAGTCATTTGAAACCCATCACCACTGGCACCTGGCTAGACAAGAGATCACCAGGGAACTACAAATGCCAGGGTTGCCGTGCCTGTCAGTACACTCAGTGCTCTAAAACCTTTGATAATTGGGATAGCAGTCGAACATTTACTATGCGTAACTTTGTAAATTGCAGAACAACTGGCGTGATCTACCAAGCCATCTGTGTGTGTGGCAGAAAATATGTGGGTAAAACCAGTAGGCAACTAAGACGAAGGGTCCTAGAGCATATAGGGTCTATTCGTAACAAATCTGATACCCCACTGGCCAAACATGTTAACAACTCGCATGGTGGAGATTACTCCAAACTGCGCTTCAAAGGCATTTGTCAACTCCCCGAAACCATCAGAAGGGGTGACTGGGACAGAGAGCTGCTCAAAAAAGAAGCACAATGGATTTATACCTTGGGAACGTTGTATCCCCAGGGTCTCAACGAAGGCTTCATGTTTGCCCCCTTTATAGGATAAGATCCATACATCTATCATCTCATGCTATATATATATATCTATATACAACATAGTCCATTGGTAACATACCCATAAGAGCCTTAACTCCATCCTACTGAGCTTCCTATCAGCCCTGTCTCCCTCCCCATTAATGCGAGCATCTTGCTTACCTCATGAGTGGCATATAACAGCTACTGACCCAGTACCATTACAAGGATATGTCTAGAATTTGTACACTCATTTGACCATACATACTATCAGCTTTGCATAGACATGCAGTCTGTATCCTCAGTATACTCCACCATCTGCTTTACCTCAGTATTATTAATTACTTACCTGAGTTACAAAGTGCTCGATCTCACACATGGTTTCACTGCCAACTAGCCATAATAAATTAACAACTTCAACAGAAATAAATATCAACACAAACAACTTCGTTTATTATATTGATACACTCACCTGATTGCAAACGTTACCATAGCAACGCTCGGCTATTTAAACCGCTGGCAAACGTAGAGGCGGGGCCACCTTGAAAAAGCGTCAGCGTGACGCGAAACGTACGTCGGTGGGCGCTCCCCTGTGACGTCAGCACGCGTACTGGTGCGGCGACGTCTGTCAGACAGCGCGGAAGATAGCCGCTGTCTGCACTCTGAGTTCCACCCGGCATTTATATACTAGGCGGTGTTCATGAATACACCATGCCGGGTGGGGACTGAACAGATGCCGCCACTCAGGAGCGGTGATTTAAAGCTCCAAAAGTGCAGCAACTCTGACACCCCTATAATACTATAATACTGGGGCGCATCACTGAGCGGCTGCAAGGCACCACTGATACCAAATCAATGGTCTATATCAACCAGACGGGGCCTACCTGCCCCAAAGACTTGGCGGATGTTAAACGGCATTAACACCCAAAAAAATATATATTCTGCCTACCCACAGCCATTACATCGACTGAACTAGCTGGGCAACTATTAAGCCTAAACAACAACCACAGTCATATATCTAGATCTGCAGATATAGAGCAACTTTATTAAAGGAAGCTGTAAAACACTGTTTCAAACATTTTCAATTGGCAGAGATATATCAGCTAGCCTGTCTTTAATATTATTTGCTACCTCCATAGGGGGCACGAGCATTAACTCACCTCACTATCTATCCCGTGGGTTAATCAAATTGTGCTCATTTGAGGCTATAAGAACCTAGATTCACACTACTAACAGTGGGATAGAAATAGTGCATATATTTGCGGCTCCCACTGATTAGCCTCTTCTCTTTCCCCCACAGCTACATAGTAGCCTCCCTTACAGATATCTTATTATACCCTGTGTTGCCTTGAAGGATATACAAATTAACCCCTTGTTGGCTCCTGTGACCAGCTATGTGCAGCTAGGTCACACTGATTAAAAAATTTTTGTATGTGGGTCTAACCCGCAACACCCTAGCGATATACAGGTACCACTCTGTATATAGTCACAGAACCACAAGTTATTCAGATGTGGCATGAAAGTAGTTTGACTGTCACTATACTTGAGTGACACACACCAGACTCTTTCAAACATTATAGATAGACCACAATGTGGCACCATATTAGTTTTGCACTTTATTAGTATATTAATAAAAAAAAAAAAAAAAAATATATATTTTTCATATGGTACCAGACATTCCCAAACATTCTCCTTCAAGTATTAGTTTATAAATAGACCTAGGGGCAATTCGTTTAATACGTTTTTAATTGTGTTGAGTGTTTATGTATTTCACTTATTTTACCCATATCCACTAATAAAGGTTCATTCTTTTTAATCTATCTGTACCTATCACCGTATGAGTGCTTGTTTAAAAGGGGTTCTTTCACCTGTCTAGGCAGGTGTTCTTTTTGTGTTCTATGACTCTCTCACCCCTGGCACCTAATCATTGACAGTAGCTAGAGCTCACAACCCTTCCCCCTCTCACTCCCTATTATTTCATAAAATAAGCAAAACGCAACATCTCCTTTATTAAAGAACGACAAGTCAAAACATATACTGTACAGTGGGAAGGTGTGCAAAACAGTCTGCACCAGTACAGTCCTTGAGGGCAGCAAACAGGGCGGGTTTTCAGGGTAACCTTTGAAAACCGTGCCTGTTTGCGGCCCCCAGGGACTGGAATTGTGCAGGTCCTGTGTGTGTGGACAGCAAGTTAAAACATTTCTGTATAAATACAAGTAAAAAAAACACACAATAACATCTCCTTTATTTAAGTACAGCAGGTCAAAACATGTAGAGTACAATACAGTTCAGCACAACAGTATGGTCTTACCTGTGATTACAAAAAAACTTTATTCATAAAATACAGTATACAAACGAAACATCTCCTTTATTAAAGAAACATATACAGTACAGTGGGATGGTGTGCAAAACTGTCAGTCAGACCTGCACCACGACAGTCCTCGAGGGCAGCAAAAAGGGCAGGTTTTCAGGACAATCTTGAAAACCGTGCCTGTTTGCGGCCCTCAGGGACTGGAATTGTGCAGGTCCTATGTGTGTGGACAGGAAGTTAAAACATTTCTGTATGAATACAAGTAAAAAAACACACAACAACATCTCCTTTATTTAAGTACAGCAGGTCAAATCATGTAGAGAACAATACAGTTCAGCACAACAGTATGGTCTTACAGAAAGTCCTCCACATTGTCCGTCCATGGCCGAATCCTTGCATGGCGCAAAACGCCATTAATGCAGTCTCGAACGCCTTTCATTACAGGATCTGTAATTGGATAAAAGTGCCGCATTTCATCCTGAATGTTGCGTCTTAAATTGGCAGGAAGCCTCTTTTTAACACGATTTCCTTCGTAGTTCACTTTGAAGGCCCAGTCGCAGTACAACGAGTAGGGAACATGGTGCTTAAAAAGTAACAAGGCATACTTGTGGGGTGCACCAGCACTCTTCACCCTATACTTCTGCCTGAGCGCCGGTGGCAGATCGCACAAGGTGATGTTGGGCACCGTATCGATGCGAGCGAATGTAGGTCTTTTGGGAGCGGGTGTGCTTGAGGTGACGGGTGATGGTAGGTTGTCTGGGAGGAAGCTTTCCTCCGGTCTTGGTCGCCGTGTTGTCTCCTGGCGTGGTCTTGACGGGGTTGTCATGTCCTCCTCAACGGCATACATGTACACTACATCTTCTGGTGGAGGGGGTGCGCTTGGTGAATGAAGTGGGTCGAAGGTCCCATTCATCACATCCATGTCACCCCCCTGCTACAGCGTCGGGGAAACAAGGGCATTAACACCGAGCAAATAATTTATGCCCGCTATGTCAGCCTCTATCTTCTCCATCCGTTGATCCATCCGTTGATCCATTTGTAGCATCCGTTGCTCCACATTTAGCATTGTCTCCAGAAGCAGATCTATCTTTGCTAGCACAATAGAATTCCCTGGGAGATCCACAGTTATCCCATTCAGTCCCCGGTCTAACGAGCTGCTCCTTGTGCATGGCGTGTGGACATCTGGGTGGATGGGTGCAATGGAGGATGAGATGGGGGTTCCATGGAGAGAAGCGGCAGCGACGTCGAAGAAGAGTGGAGGAGGTGACCTGTGGATATCCGGTAGAGGAGAAGCGGCAGCGTCATCGAAGAGGGATGGAGAAAGTGACCTTTGGATTTCCGGGCGAGAAGCAGAGTCTTCGAAGAGCAAAGGAGAAAGTGACACGTGGATTTTAGAGGCAGCGTCGTTGGATAGAACTGGAGAAGATGGCCTGTGGGTTTCCGTGAGGGTGGCGGCAGCGTCAAGGACGAGGGGTGGAGAAGATGGGCTGAAGATTTTCGGGACAGCGGCGGCAGATTCGTCGAAGCGTATGTGAGGAAGTGGTCTGCGGGTTCGATGGGTTGGCTGCCAATTGTTTTGTGTCGAGAGTACATCACCGTATATCTTCTTGACATAATAAGGCTGACGTCTATGAAAACCCTTAGCCTTTGGTGTCAGCAGAAGGTTTTCTTTATTGGCCTTAGCCTGTCGCTTTTGCCTTGGCGTGGAAACGGCAACCGCCGTTTGCTTTTTCTGCATGACAAGCACGGCAGAGGCGAGTGGGTTCCTGCGTCCGTAGAATCGGGGTTGCTCCATGGAAGCAGGTGGCATAATGCAGTACAGTATCTGGACAAGGGCAAGTTCAGATAAAGATGATGGATTGGTGGGCTATGCAAAGTGTATAACCTTTTATGCATAATGACCAGGTACAGATGTTGAAAGTAGGCGTACTCTAATGTGAGTCATTACCATATAAATACACCATCCATTTTGTGGATTCACTGCACATTGAATACACATCGACTAAACATTGAATATACATTCTTGTGTTTGTATTTCTTTCTACTCGCAGCAATGGTTTTAAAAAGATTTCCAAGAAGCTCAGCATGCGAATTAAGGACACGTACACGAGCGGACACCGAATTGCTGCTATCCAACGCTGGTTAGCTACTTCTGGCATCATTGTGCCAGCAACCACCGTGAGCTATCATGCACATGGAAAAAACAGAGACCGCAAAAGGGCACCAAGGGTAACTAACGCGTAAGTATATTTATACAACTTAAAAAAAATTAAATTTTAATTTAAATCTAATATTTTTGTTATTTCTCTTTTTTTATATTACAACAGTATATATATTTTGTATATTTATATTTATATCAGTACAGTATATACATATTGTATATTTATATTTATATTACAACAGTATATATATATATATTGTATATTTATATTTATAAAACTTTGATAAAAAATTTTGATCCAAAAATGTTCTGTACATCTACAGTATTGTATCTAATATTTTTGTTTTATATTACAACAGTATATATGTTTTGTATATTTATATTACAACAGTGTATATATTTCGTATATTTATATTTATATTACAACAGTATATATATTTTGTATATTTATATTTATATTACAACAGTGTATATATATTACAACAGTATATATATTTATATTACAACAGTGTATATATTTTGTATATTTTTAGTACAAGTGTATATATTTTGTATATTTATATTTATATTACAACAGTGTATATATTTTGTATATTTATATTTATATTACAACAGTATATATATTTTGTATATTTATATTTATATTACAACAGTGTATATATTTTGTATATTTATATTTATATTACAACAGTATATATATTTTGTATCTTTATATTTATATTTCAATAGTTTTACATTGCTGCATACTGTATTAATAGAACAATATATTGTATCCTCTTGATCTACTGTCTCTAATTTTTTTATTTACCGGAATGTTTTTATTTACATTGTAGGGAGACAACTCTTCTGGTGGACAAAATAAGTGAGGAGAATGATGAGAGGAGTGCATTATATACACTCTGCAGGAAAATCACAATCTCGCTGTATCCGAGACCAGCATAAAGAAGATGAGACGCAGCATTGGATGGAAATATGGACGTGTGAGGTTAGTACTGGACAGTACAGGAGGTAAAAGTGTTTTTTAGGAAACTGTACTGTACCGCTAAAATAATTTATTCCTTGTCATTACAGAGCGTACCCCATGATAAGGGACGCAAACAAAATCAAGGGAGTGGTTCAGGCCCAGGCTTGGATCGACAGTGGGGAGACTTTCCAGGATTACATCTTCACTGATAAGTCTACTGTGTCGCTGGAGAGATTTGCAAGCTTTGCATTCCACAAAAAAGGCTGCATATCTTTGAAGCCGCGGCCAAAACACCCTGTGAAGCTGCATGTGTGGGGTGCCATTTCTAGGCGTGGACCAGGATGCATTGTCATCTTTGAAGGTAAAATATATCAAATATAATGTAGCCTTATGCACTGTACTTTACTAGTGTAACCTTACTGTATGCACTGTACAGTACTATTGTGCAGTTTTTTGAGCACTTTTCGTTTCTTGCTATAGGATTAATGAATAATGCTTTCTTCCAAGACAACATTATCCCTGAGATAGTGCAATACATCACACGCGAGTTCCCGAATGGTCACCGCTTCTACCAGGACAACGCTCCGAAGCACACCACGTCAACAGCGCATATCCTTGAGCGCGGAATCAACTGGGTGAAGACGCCTGCGGAGTAAGTGCAGTAGACCGTGTCTCATTTTCCCCCCACTTTTTTTTACTGTGTACTGTATCTCTTAAACTAATTGTCCTATTTTTCCAATGACAGATCGCCAGACTTCAATCCGATCGAAATGGTCTGGCATCAGCTGAAGGACCATATCCGGAAAGTGGCGAAACCCTCCAAAAAGGACGAGTTGTTGAAAGGCATAATGAGTTTTTGGAACGATGTACTCACCGTGGAACGCTGCAATAAATATATGGACCGTATTGCGACTGTGTCGCCCATTGTGATCGCGTGTAATGGGCAAGCATCAGGAAAGTAGTACTGTGCAGTAGTATTGTAAGTACAGTATGATACAGGTAAGTATGGCACAGATTTTTTCTTTCCCAATAGTCAGAGTATACAGTACAGTAGTTATAGTTTTTTCTTTACGGAGAGAGCAGCACCAGCCATCAGGTTACATACAGTAGTATTTAACAGTAGTCAGAGTATACAGTTCCAGCATACAGTAGACTAGTTTGACAGTAGTACAGTAACTGCCTACTAACTGGTCATTTTTTTTCTTTTCAGAGAAAGCAGCACCAGCCATCTAAAGTATTACTACATATCACACCATGCCATAATACAGTACGCACATACAGTAATTGCACAATTTTTTTTTGTCGTTTCAGGAAAAAGGGTGGCCTGGGGGGAGGTGGGGTGTTGTGTTCAGTATAATCTAGTATATAAACAGCAGTATTGATGTACACAAAACCTCTCCTCTCTCAATGAACTACTGTACTGTACACGGAATGAGGAACAAGATAACGACAGAAAAAATAATATTACTATGTACAGTATACTGTATATATATATATATATATATATATATATATATATATATATATATATATAGTATACATATATTATACATTACAGTGTATATATATATTATTACATAATATTCTTATACGTGTGCATAATTCATGTTTTCCATGTTTCACAAATGTTTTCTAAATGTTTATCCAATTTCAATCTGCCAGAAGAACTTAATAAAGACTGCATTATGTATGATTATTTTTATATTTGTATTTTTTTGTTCCTGATGAAATAAAATAAATATTTATTCACATTCCTGGTAATCATAATCATTGACAACAACCACAACTAAAGTATAAGAATGACAAAACAATATGAATCAGTTAATGTTTTTTTTTACTCTCAATTCTAACAATGCTGTGAAAATCAGATTTACATTTCAAATTCGAGAAGGGATTTTCCAAAGCGTTACCATAAATAAAGCCTCAAAGGGTTGGGGGGGTTGGGTGAGTCATGTGCAGTAAGCAGCTAGCTCCCATCTCAAAGAGGCTTAGAGTACACGCAGGTGCATTGAGGCGATTGACGCTCGGCTAGGGACGGATTAAAAACACAATGACTAACTTCAGAAAATGAATGACTCTGTGGAGGTGTCTGTCGAAAAGAGTTTGTGTGTGCGTGGGGGAGGGATGAAGGATTAGTTGTGCTGCAGTTCAAAGAAATTACATACTGCAGAGTAGAGTACAATTATTTTAAAAGGCAGTTCATCATAATAATTTGATCAATAAACCCCCAAATACAACACCCAAATACAGTACATAAAAAGCAAGTCACTTTATCTCCCTGTGCCTCAGGCACCAAAAACATACAGTAGATTGTGAGCTCCACGGGACAGGGAGGGACCTGTGCCTGCAAAATGTCTCTGGAAAGCGCTACGTATACTGTAACTAACAGCGCTATACAAAAACATGCTATTATTATTATTATTATAATATCAAGGTGATGCTCTGTGCAAATCAAATTTGAGAAGGGATTTTCCAAAACGTTGCCGTAAACAAAGCCTCAAAGCTCCCGTCTCAAAGAGAATTACACGCAGGCGCAGTGAGGCTTTGAAGCTCGGCTATGGACGGATTAAGAACACAATGGAAAGATTCAGAAAATTAATGACTCTGTGGAGATGGGGGGGTTGGGTGACTCATGCGCAGTAAGCAGCTAGCTCCCATCTCAAAGAGGCTTAGAGTACACGCAGGCGCAGTCAGGCGATTGATGCTCGGCTAGGGATGGATTAAAAACATAATGACTAATTTCAGAAAATGAATGACTCTGTGGAGAGGGGGGGGGGTTGGGTGACTCATGCGCAGTAAGCAGCTAAGCAGATAAATAGCTCCCATCTGAACAAGGATTACACGCAGGCGCATCGAGGCATTGAAGCTCGGCTATGGATGGATTAAAAACACAATGGCAAGATTCCAAAAATTAAAGACAGCCGCATGAAGTTCAAAGCTAAAGACATACTTTAATTTCAAAAGGCAGTTCATCATAATAATACACCCCCAAATACAGTACGTAAAGAGCACACAAATCAACCATGTGCAGTCAACCGCACAGGGTCGCAGACTAAAGGTACTGTACAGCACAGATTGAATATCGTAATACAGTAAGATGTTTTTGCAGGCTTGTGGAGAAAAAAAAATTACAATAAAAAATTTTTTTTTCACTCACTCAAGCAAGCAGTGGTGGGCGAAGTTACAGGCGCATGTGCAGTAAATTCCTGCTGTCAAGCAGGAATGTGATTGAAACCAGACACACATTCAAAGGAATGGTGTGGGAGAGATGTACTGCATTGCACAGAAGATAAGAAGTTGAAATACCATGCAGTGCAGTTAATTATCCCGAGCGAGGGGAGAGTATATGCCGAAATGTGACACTGTTACAGTACTGTACACGCCTATGCGTTTCAACAATTTTCAAATGAGACATACTGTACTGTACTGCAGAACACCACTGCAAATTCATGTATACTTTAAATATGCAATTTTACAATTACTGCGCGCTCACACACAGACTGTGTACTGACGTAGGTTGAACCGCGTAGGTATTAGACTTCCAAGACAACAGCTCGCAAATGCCCCCCTGAGTTTTTACACGGCATTGCAGTATTGCAGACAGCGAGAATAAAATGCTATTATCACGAGCGCGAAAATAACGCAGTTCACTCAGGGAGAAAACAACACAAAACCGCACATAACCGGGATAATCTGAAAATCGCGGATCTAGCCGATTTAGACTCAGGTCGGTCGCCACTGTATATACATACTCCAAAGCACATACATATCATACCCAGGGAATTCTGGACTTTTTTTTTTAGGTAATAACAAGAAACCCTATATCATGATTATAAAATTATTGGGAATACAAAAAAAATTCTAATGTTTCTTTGACATTTAACGTAGATTAGATATAAATACATTTTTCTTTGCTTATAAAAATTCCCTACAGAAAGACCACTGTATGTATGTATATGCACAAACAAAATACCATACAGGTTAATACAGTTGTTCTCTATGATAAAACTGCTGATATTTATTTTGCCCCTGTCTCTCCATTCATGTCTCCGATATCTATTTGTTTCTCCCTCTGTGCCCTCCCATCTGTTTGTCTCACTGCCATTTCTGTACCTCCATGTCTATATCTCCCATGTACCCCCATGTATATCTCTCCCTCTGTATCTCCATGTATATCTCTCCCTCTGTACCCCCATGTATATCTCTCCCTCTGTACCACTATGTTTATCTCTCCCTCTGTACCCCCATGTCTATCTTTCCCTCTGTACCCCCATGTATATCTCTCCCTCTGTACCCCATGTCTATCTATCCCTCTATACCCCCATGTCTATCTCTCCCTCTGTACCCCCATGTATATCTCTCCCTCTGTACCCCCATGTATATCTCTCCCTCTGTACCCCATGCCTATATATCCCTCTATACCCCCAAGTCTATCTATCCCTCTGTACCTCATGTAAATCTTTCCCTCTGTACCCCCATGTGTTGTCTATCTATCCCTGTATACCCCCATGTATATCTCTCCCTCTGTATCTCCATGTATATCTCTCCCTCTGTACACCCATGTATATCTCTCCCTCTGTACCACTATGTTTATCTCTCCCTCTGTACCCCCATGTCTATCTTTCCCTCTGTACCCCATGTCTATCTATCCCTCTATACCCCCATGTCTATCTCTCCCTCTGTACCCCCATGTATATCTCTCCCTCTGTACCCCCATGTATATCTCTCCCTCTGTACCCCATGCCTATATATCCCTCTATACCCCCAAGTCTATCTATCCCTCTGTACCTCATGTAAATCTTTCCCTCTGTACCCCCATGTGTTGTCTATCTATCCCTGTATACCCCCATGTATATCTCTCCCTGTGCACCCCCATGTCTATCTCTCCCTCTGTACCCCCATGTATATCTCTCCCTCAGTACCTCAATGTCTATGTATCCCTGTGTACCCCCATGTCTATCTCTCCCTCTGTACCCCCATGTCTATCTCTCCCTCTGTACCCCATGTCTATCTATCCCTCTATACCCCCATGTCTATCTCTCCCTCTGTACCCCCATGTATATCTCTCCCTCTGTACCCCCATGTATATCTCTCCCTCTGTACCCCATGCCTATATATCCCTCTATACCCCCAAGTCTATCTATCCCTCTGTACCTCATGTATATCTTTCCCTCTGTACCCCCATGTGTTGTCTATCTATCCCTGTATACCCCCATGTATATCTCTCCCTGTGCACCCCCATGTCTATCTCTCCCTCTGTACCCCCATGTATATCTCTCCCTCTGTACCTCAATGTCTATGTATCCCTGTGTACCCCCATGTCTATCTATCCATCTGTACCCCCATGTCTATCTATCCCACGGCACCACCATGTCTATTAATCCCTCTGTACCCCCATGTCTATCTCTCCCTCTGTACCCCCATGTCTGCCTCTTTTTCTGTGCCCCCCATGGCTTTTTTTGCTCTCCATCAGTGCCCGTGATGTCTGTCTCTCTCCATCTCTCCAGTCCTCTTTTCTCAGCCTGTCTCCCCCTCTCCATTACCTCTAGTCTGTCTCCCTTTGCTCTCGTGCTCCTCCTCTGATTGGTTTTCCCTGATTCTCTGCCCCACCCCCTATCTTCTCTTATTGGTCCTATAATCCTACAGTATGTTCCATTTTTCTCCTTCTCTGATTGACCCTTTGTCCTTTAAAGAAAATAACACTTCTGGTGAGTCCTGGAAAGCATGAGCCCCTGTGCAACAGCAACTGTAGCACCTGCCTAAAGCCCTCTATATGTGCAAAGCACGGAGCAGGAGAGAAAATATCCCATTCAGTAAGAAAAGTGGACAAAACATGTTTTTTAGGAACGTACATTATATAAGTGAAAGAAGAAAGAAAAGGAAGCGATTTAATATAAGATGAAGGTTATGTAGAGGACACATAGGTACTGTATAGCAGAGAACTTTAATACTAATCTTTTCACCCTTCACAGCAGAAGATGAAGGAGAGAGACCACACGTAGGGAATAAGAACATAAATGTAAAGAATATAGACACAAGAAGGGGAGAAGAGACTAATTGAACTTTCAAAACTGAAATGAGACATGTCAATGGGGTCAGGAGGGATACATGCATGGATACTAAAATAAGTGCTGGTAACACAGTGCATATAAATAATTAACCAGTCACTATTGTTAGGCATAGTTCCAAATGAATGGAGAAGAGCAAATGTAGTCCCACTTGACAAAAATGGAAGTAGGGAAGGGGCTGGTAACTACAGGCAAGGGAAATGTAAGTACTTCTTCATGGAATGGATGGTGTGGTCATGCAATAGCCTCCCAACAGTGGTAGTTAAAGCTGATACCATAAGGGAATTTAAAAAATACTTCGCATAGACATAAGGTTATGCTAAATATGAAATGAAGCCAAGCAGCATATATTGCTTGAGGTTTTATAATAGAGGAGAAAATGGGCAGACTAGATGGACCAAGGGCTTCATATCTGCCATGAAATGTTATTTGTCTATTTTAGCTTAGCAATACAGTAAAATTATACATTTACTGTATACAATGTGTATAGTACAGATATTATTGTCTAAATAATTATTGTACACTGTGGGCCATTTTACTTGTATTTTTTTGTAATTTGGCCCTTTGGAAAATTAGGTGAACAGCACTGCTCTATGTAGCGTTAATGTGGCCTACATAATACCTTACTATGTTAAAGCATTAATACATTTTACCATTAAAACTCTTTTATGGTTGTGTACTGTAAACTGTTTTCTTTAAAAGTATAGTCTAACTAGTATAATTAACATAAGGGAAGCTACAATTCATTTGTTAACAGGTAAACCTATATATGATAGTGTGTGGTGATTAACACAGTACACACAAAAGCAAATCATATTCTTGGATTTCTGAACAAATTTTTTTTAACTTATTTTGTCCCTAATATGTAAAAAAAGTGTGTGTGCTGAGCAAGTGCATTTTAAGTGAAACTTCTTTGTGCTTCGTCAGTTTTTTCACAGAAATTGTATTTGTGATGGTGATGTTTATAATTAAAAATAAAAACACAATTTCAGTGCCAAAACGCAAAGAAGTTTGGCTTAGAAAGTGTGTGCACGTCACACACACCCTGTTATACCTATTTGCACTTATATATGTATAGTCTTTGACCAAGGCCTCATGGGCTAAAACACGTCAGAAGAAGATCCGTCAGCACTACACCTGTCCAATAAAGTTTATTCAGTCACCAGTTTAGCCTCTTGCTGCCTCTTCATTGTGACGGCTGTGCATTATCTCCTTGCCTCCTGGAGGAGGATTTTCTATCCACTGCTACCGTGGTAGCACGCCGGGCTGCAGGAACTGCAGAGATCACATACATCATCACCGCCGTCAGGTGACCGCCCCTCGAGACGCCGCGCTGCCAGAGGGGTTGGCGGTTCATCACTCAGCATACTGCACAGAGGATCTTCGCACACGGAGCTGTACACTTCAAAATACGTGAGTCTCTCTATCTCAACTTTATCTAGTGCCTTCATGTGAGCCAGTTGTTGGGAGAGACTATTATACACTATATACTATATACCAGTGATTCATTGAAGGACCGTGTTTAATTATCTGCGTGCAACTGCAGCTACAAGTCTTCTTCTAGAGCCCTATGTGGGTTAAACTTTGTTTACCCGTTTTTGCATGCTACCACATCAAGGGACACCCTTGACCTAGGACGGCCAATAAATCAATAATATGATCAATATGTATTCTAAAGCAATTATCTGAAATTCAGAAAATTCTATTAATTCTCATCGCTTATAATGACTATTTTTTCACATTACAGAAAAGTCTTACATACATAGAAGATACACTCTCCCCTGCATATCTCTTGTCCCCCTAAAAAAATATCAGTAGTATAAATATCAGTCTGAGAGAGATACAGGAGGAGAATAAGACGTTTCCGAAGTGTTTATCAGCTACAGTATTTTGGCACACATCGGTCCTATGAAGACATTTCATTTGAGAAACATATTTTAATGACTTGCTTCTCAGGGAATATTTCTGCCTTTAATTAGCGTAGTTAATGTGCCATTAACTCAGGGAATAAGGTCCATTCCTGTTTTGTAGAACACATTGTTATTTTTCTTGATTTAATGCCTCTTAATGTTATATGGAATGTGAAATCTGAATGTTTCAACTCTTTAAATCACATAGACCAGGGTGGTCCGGGCTCCGCCTTCTAGAGATACTAACAGGTCAGGGCTACAGAGCAATACATTTAGTATCTAAGAAAGTTGCCTGATAAATACAGCTCCAGTACGTTAATTGGTTAATTACACGTTAAAGCAGCAGTCCGCAGTGATTGTCCATTTTTTCCTTTTTTTTTTAACTTACTTTAATAGATCTCTAGATGCCTTTTCCCCCATGTTTAATGTTAATTTTTTTTAATGTAATACTCATTTCGGGAGATATAAGTGTTTGAAGTATTAAGTGTCTATGAGGTTAATATGGAGCTCTCCACGGAGCCGAGTGCAGTCAATAGTTACTGCACCATCAAATATTGCCACATAGGAGCATAAGATTCTGAGAGAAAAGAAACCCATCTTATAGCACTTGAACTCCCAGACTAAATGATTAGTGTCAAAATTAAAATTATCTTTAATGGTCATAAATGTTAAAATAAAGGTGGTATAAAATAGACATACAGGTGACACACGCTATGTCTGAGACATCAGGTAAGGATGGAGTGTGTCGCGGGGGACGCGCTCCCCGATTCCTTACACACAAGAAGGAAATAACTCCCTCAGACTAAAGTGATAAGGTAAGACTACTGAATGTTTTAATTATTTATTATCATATTAAACCATGTTAAAATATGATGAAGATAGGGTAGCCTGTCAGAACAACCCTAAGAGTGGATTCAGAACTACCACATTAGAAATTACATGTTAAGTTACTTATATGTAATTGTCAGGATTATAGTCCCCCTATATAGATCAAGTTGGTTATTGAGGTATCCAAACTGACGGTACTTAAATCTTAATTCTAGGTGTAAGAGAGGGAGAGAGATTGCCGTGCCGAGGCGAAATGTATATAACCATCTCAAATGAAGGTAAGTAGAACATGGATACTGTAATTCAGATGAATGAGGGGAATAGGAAGCCATCATCAAGGCCATTTGCGAGAGTGTTTTGAGTGAATAAATCCACTTGGCCTCTTTTGGAGGAGCATAGTGTCCCAATCACCCCTTCTAGGATTGCTGGAAAACTGGTCAATGCCCAGGGATTTGATAGCAGTAAGGTCAGTGGCAGTTGTTAACATGCCTGGCTAGTGGTTTATCCACTTTATTGCGGATAGTAACGATGTGTTCCATGACCCTTATTTTCAGTAGTCGCTATGTTTTGCCTACCTAAATTTTGCCACAGATACAAACCCCTTGGTATATGACACCTGAGCTAAGGCAGTTAATAAACTTACAAATCTGAAAGGACTTCGAATTGTCCTAGTTTGTAAATTCTTTTGTGATCTTCATGTACTCACAGGCTTTGCACCTATTACATGTAAATGATCCTAGAGGTTTGGGTGGTAACCAAGTTCTGGTCTGTATTTTGTTGAAGTGGCTGTGAACCATCATGTCTCAGATGTTCTGTGCGCGCCTGCTTACCATTGATGGTTAAACATGAAGCACATTGTTGACATGGGCATCCGCTGTCAGGACATGCCAGTATTTTTGAAGTTTTGCCCTTGCTTGATGCCACTGCTTGTTGAACGTTCCAACGAAACGTACCACTCTATCCCTCGGTCTAGGTGCATTGTCTGCCAACAATTCTCTATGGGATGTATATTTAGCACTTTTGTAAGCTTTCTTAATGATCTTCTTGTTGTAGCCCGTCTCATTGAAGCGCCTGGACATAGTCACAGACTTTTCTTCAAACTCTTCATTGGTGCTGCAGTTTCATTTGAGCCGAAGAAACTGTCCGATAGTTATACCATTAATCAGTGACTTAAGATGGTGGCTACTTGCTTCCAGCAAGCTGTTTGTTGATGTGGACTTTCTGTAGATAGTAGTTTCAATGATATTATCTATACGTCTGGAGATGTGAATGTCCAAGAATACGATGGTATTAAGATCATATTCCAGGGTCAAGTGCAAATTCAGTTTGTTAGTGTTCAGTATAATAATGAACTGTTTCAATGCATCTATGGACCCATTCCAAAGCATCATCACATCATCGATGTAGTGGACCCATACATCGATGTGAGAGGTATGTAGTTCGAGTCGTTCAGAAAAGACTATCTGAGATTCCCACCACCCTAAGTATAGGGGCATAACCACACTGGGGTATATGAAAACAATTGTTTTTATTTTTTTTGTATGGTTGATTATGACACTGAAAGGGTTAAATACAATACAGTAGTTTCACATAGTTTCCTGACCTTTATGGCTATAATTTTTATGCAATCCTATTATAACACATATACAGTATTCCATATTTTATTTTTTTTAAATAAAGTGCGATATTAACGTTTTGGTGCTAAAGTACAGAAAGTCCCATTCAAGACAATGGGACTTTCAATCTGGTAATGTCCAAACAGCACTATCGCACTTCATTGAACAAAGAAGCCTTAATATCAAAGGTAATTAAATGTTCATCAGAAAAATGTTGACTTGTCACTTAAGTAAACATCACTGATTAATGCTTACACACCAGGCATTCTCTAAATGGAGAAAGACATGCAATTTATCATTCTGCTTCTAACTACTGCTTTGTAAGCAACAGAACTGTTGCTAAATAGAAAATATAGTGTACCTATAATCATCCATGCAGACTTGTACCCTAAATGTGAAATAATCTACATTATATAATACACCAAAAGAATAAAGGATTTCCATTTTTACCATCAATTTAATTTCCTCTGTAAATGTAATAAGTAGTGCGCTTTCATTGTCTACCGTCTTCCACACCGTCATGGAGAGCTTAACTTTTAATTGCGCTATAATTGTATGAAGTCCTTTGGTTAACAATGTGTCACATCTATGTTGGCAGCTCTTACATTCAATGACACATCACCTCCAAAGTTTTACACCTGTCATAACAGTAAGCTAACAATGGTGCAAAGTATCAAGGCAAATATTTTAAGACCTTCGTAGGCCCTAGGCACTTTTATTTCTAGAGGCCTATGTGTCCGATATTTTTACTAATTTTTATGCTATTTTCATCGTTTGCTTGTTTCTTTCGATACTAGCGATATTTGGCATCGATACTTTTGTTTCGATTGTTTTGAATTTTAAAACATGAGCACTTTAACTGCAAACCCAGTCCTGCAATGCCCCCCCCCCCAAAAAAAAACTCCACTACATTAGAACATATGCAGCTAAAACATCATATGTAAAGCCCAAATTGCAGTCCTATATTGAAATTACAGGCTGGACAGATGACTTACCAGGAAATTAAGGTGAAAGCAGACTAATGCCTAACATACACATGTAGCAAGACTTACTGTCCTCCATGGCGTGATTTCACTGTTGCGGCAGCCATGTCTCCACCTGGATCCAAGTCCCAGCAGCACTGAAGATAATAGATGCAGGGTTGTATTGCAATTTCTTCCCCCTGATGGTGTAGATGCCAAACTATGGGGATCTACATCATGAGGGGAGGCTATATCTCCATACTTGGTCATCTACTTTACATCATCCAGTGGGCTGGGCAGGACATGTAACAGTTTCCATGGCCACAAGGACAATACGTATTGCTACAGTACATCTTTACCACATAAATTAAACTGTTAATAAAAGTGGGGGAGATTATCACAGTCCAGAGAGGGGTTGACAGATAAATCTATCCAGGTTCATACATTCAGGTCACATTACCCTTTACATTTTTGTGAAAAGTGGCAAAATTCTGGCACAAAGTTTAGCTTTCACAACATTTTTGTAAAAACAGGAAATTTAAGGGGGAAAAAAACCAGGAAACATTTTGTGCAGCGTTTTTAAGAGACATGAACACATCTTAATCTATGAGTGGGATGAGTTATCCAGAGCAAAAATGTTGTAATGGGGGCATTTTATTGTAATATTTTCTCATATTTCTTCATTTTATAACTGTAAAAAGATAAATGAATGTTACACTCAATTTTTTTTTAAATAAATATACACAAAGCTGTTGGCGTATTTCAAAGAATCAAGCCTTAATATTGCAATAGTATTTATATGTATATAGTACATAGTGCCTTCTGCAAACACATAACACATTTTCAACTTGTTGTAAAGTTCTTAAAAAGTAGAAAAACAAGTATATAGCCATCTTCACTGGTTAATTTGCTGTCGCCACAATAAGGGACGTTCTAAAAATTATTTGATGAACCCTTACTTACTCTCTTTTTCACTGGCCACTACTCCTACGTTCACTGCCTCTTCACCGTGATAAGTTGAATATTGAATACAGTGAAGCTAATGTCCCAATTTTTTGATGAGAACATTTTCCTTTGGTCTTCAAGGTCTTAAATTATTGGTTTTAATGAACTAATATTTTCTTAGTTGAATCACCCTCCAACACTAAATAACTTATGGAGAATTGTATTCAAGTTAGAATTAAATATGTAATATGCAAAAAAAAAATTGACATTTTTGCATACAGATTTCGTGGCATGACGGATCTGATGGGGGTCTGAATTATGAATCCTTTGCCTTTTCATTTATGGTATTTGTATGACATGACAATATACCGTCATTTTTTTTTTTTGATTGAGCTGCAGTTTATCATGTTTTCTTTACCATTTTTGGAGAAGTACAGTAGCACCCAATCTTTATGACTACATTAGTCCGTACAAGGATTTCTATTAGTATATGGACTGTTTGTGAAACATGACTGTATCCCACGCTCTGTTACTCGTCTTTACAATATATGGTAAAAACTGCATGCTAATAAGATTTTTTTTAGTAGTCATTTTTCGTCCAGCAATAGTTCTTGAGTAAGGCAGGAACTCTTGATTTTTATTACTACAAATTGACTTACATTTCTGGGCACTTTTGCATTGATGTTCTTGCTCTTCAATGAATATGCCCCTTAATCTTCTCAAACAAGTTGTGCACAGATTATTTCCTTTCTCTTTAATAGCCATCTGTTCGTTCATTCTATTTTGAAACCTTGATGGATAGGCTTTTCTAAACATTCAGTGTTGTTTATTTTTTTTTTTTTTTTACCTTTCAGCAAATTAGGAATCTGAAGTATTTGCCTCTGTTGTAGGGATTTAAGTTATCATGCTTGTCACAAATGTTATCTCTAGCTTTTATACTGTATATACAGCCAGAGCTTCACTGTCATGCATGGGAACCCTATGTACTGTAAACTGGTGTCTATAGTCAATTTTCTCTCAGATCAATTCATATTTCTTTTTGTCAATCTATCTACCTCTTCAAGCACTTTCCTCCTCTCAATACGTCTCTATTTGCCTACCTTTCATTCCCTTTACTCATTGATACATCTGAACCCAGCCTCATTCCAATTATGCTACTTGATTCAATAGCCAATATTCACTAATATTGCTATGCCCTAATATAGTGCACTGGGACGTAGCTACTATGCCATTAGGTCTGGCACCCTGGATGTCCTATTATGTAAAAGCTACTTTAAAAAAAAATGCTAATTTTCTTAGGGTAGATAACGTCCTGCGATCCTATGAAGCACAGAACGTCCCCACGGAGCGAGTGAACAGGAGGAGCGCCACCCAATGGACCTCTACAGACATCCTGGCTATACTTTGGAATTAACTGGTCGTTGAAATTACTTTCTTTAAGTTGATATCCAGACTGTTAGCAGTCTTTGCCTGTGATATATACTCTGGTTCCACCTAGCTTAGTGTGCATCAGCTCAGGAACTGTAGGGATCTGTGCAATTTATTCCTACATAGAACTTGTTTATATGCACTTTCTCCTTGAGGTGCTGGACTAATTTTTGCTCACCAATATTGTCTTTCACCAGGATTTACCCATTTTTTCACCTGGATCAACTTCGCTTAGTTTTATTTAGGGAGTTTTTACAGGGTACAAGGGAAGTACCATTGGACACTTATTGCCCTTTGGAAACGGGCCTGCAGAAGGGGTCTTAACCCTGAAACATTGCCCCCCTTCCCCTGCATCACCTTTGTTTGCACCCACCTCCCCCCTCTCCCTTTTGTGATTTCCCTTCCTACCCTTCCCCCTTTTTTCCCTGTTTACTCCCTCCTTCCCTCACGTATATTGATAGATTTACCTTTATCCCATTGTGGTATGTGTTCGGTTCTTCATTAAATAATTTTGAATTACACCCATTTTTTCATGTGTCTTTTATGAGTGCTGGGAACATTGTTTTGTATCTATTGTTGTGGAAGAAAGAGGGTTCCTTCTTGTTCCACGTTGCACCAATTAATCCATACGTCTACCAGTGTGAGTGCTGTCTAATTTTTGTTTGTTAGTAATCTGAATTAATGGTGGACGGAAGGGCAATGACTCCTCCTCCTTCCATCATCAGTGACAGAGCGATCAAGTGATTGTGAGTGCCGGAGGATCTATGGAACGCAGGGCCTGCGGCCCCTCCAGCACTCAAAAGGTTATAGGGGAAGTCACTCCTAAGAACAAACTGAACAAATTCCAGTGACATGTTTAAGGGATCTCATCTGGGTGATTAATCCTTTTTTCGTTTTACCCAAATCTCACACTTATAAGTAAGTTTGCTTTCTCTTGTAATGTTAGACTTGGCAGGGGTTTGATTTCCTCTTTTGATTTCCCCTTTTGTGTGACATTGCTATGTGTTCAGCAAGTGCATGTACAGTCAGGTCTCCTCACCTCCACATAAGTTTATTAGCTATCTGATAAGGACAGGATGGGATAAGGGGAAGAAAGCACTTGATTGACAAACACTTCCCTATTCAGAGGCCCCTAAGAAATTCAACTGGTTGACTATGTGGGATTGCACATTTAAAGCCTATTCAAGTGAATGAGATATAAAGTGTCTTCAGATGTATCTTATGGCAATGCACAACTTAGCAAATATTGCTCAAAATGTATTTTCACTGCTGCTTCCTGTACTAGTTCTTCTATAATTCTTCTATTTCTCTCTGTGTTTGTGCCAATTTTTACATTATCACTATACCATCTATCTAAATGTTCTCCTTCTTTCCTTCCTACTATTTTTTTTTTGTTTGCATTTTATGCATTTTGGTAGTAAACCAAGATATTTCATTACAGACTCTCACACAGGATTTGTAAAGAGTTCATATGAGACAGATGCTAGGAGGTTTAATTTCTGCATCAGTATGCAATAATTGTCCCAGAAAATACATTCTGTAAAAATAAAATAAAAAAAAATGACACCTGCTCCACAACGAAAGAAATTTTACTAAAATAAAAACACACGGAAGCTGATTTTGGTCATGCTTAAGTCAAAAGAAAAAAGTGATCTATATGGAATTTAAGTAACAAATCTTTTTTTTGCTAAAATATTATTATTTGTTCTTTCAGTTTTTCTAATACATTAAGGTAAGATCGCTATTATATCACTGTATATTAAATCTACTGTACTTACTATCGTTCTTGTTTGTAATGTGGAATGGTAGAGATGATCTGCTTATCTTATTTTGTTGCAGCACTAACCATATATCTAGTGCTTCATAGAACACACATTACAATAAAGGGAATTATAATGTAATAAGTGCAGCAAAAATACAAAATATGTTTTAGGAAATGGAATCCATGAAGAACATTGGGTTAGCACTTATTAGGGTGACCGGCTTCATAACAGATACATCAAAGCAGAAACTACATGTTCAAGGTGTAAATGTGTGAAACTATACCCGTTACTGGCTTAGAGAAAATGGCTTTAGACCGAAAGTTTGTATAGTGTGTTTACTAAGAAACTGCGTACTATCAATGCATAGCCACGTATGGGAAAAGATGTGAATAAGTGTGAAGTTATGCTTCAAAATGATTTTTCCTTTCAGACGGCAAGCACAATCTGAAACAGTTAGAAATGAAACGTCTATTTGATATTTCTCTCTCTGAGTAATTGACTGTGACAAATAGATATGAGGTCCTTTTGAATCTCAATTGGCATGAAAGGGAGCATAAACTTTTTTTTTAGGATTAAAATGCTCAACTGATAAATTAAACAGAGCACGAAAGAAAATCATTGCAGGACTTTTATAGCAAATCTAGTGAGATTTCTTTCCCCATTCAATAAGGGAAATGATGCCAAACATGACTCACTGCTTCTGAAAGCATTAAGTTGAGTCTATGAAGGGAAAATGTCCATAGCATACCAAGTAGATTCATGAAAGATAAGGATGTTTTCGAAAACACCAGTTGGGACATTTTAATAATCCATGTTTTTTTTGGGGGGAAGCTTTGACAATTTTCCCCATTTTTGTGGAATAATAAATTGCAGGTCAAAAAGTTTTTCAATTTCCTTTACCTTGTATGAATTTTATACTGTAATTACTTTCTTTATTATGATATAATGTATTTGTTGTGTTTGCATTTTTTTTCTCTTATGTCCCTTGGGCGTGTAAAGTATGCTTTTGAAATAAAAGTTAATCGTATCTAAAAATGTTCTTCTTTAATGACTCCCATTTTCTGTTTGTATAACATTTGGATATGTGATTATAATTTTAACTTTAATTCTAACCCTGTAGACATCTTAGGTAATTTCACTTTTGATTATCGTCAACCCAATACATACTATACTGTACATGCAAAACTGAAGTTACTGTATCAGTAGTTCAGAAACTAGTTTGGCTGTATTAGGTAAGGTTCATATTAGTGGAATTAGACATTTGGTGCGTCTCGCTGCAAACAGGTCTTTGCCAGCATTTGGCCGCGGAGGGACCCTGTTCCAGCGTCGCTCTGCCCCTGTACACTCAGCCGCTCTGCCGCTGGACACTCAGCTGCTCTGCCACTGGACACTCAGCCACTTACCAAGGTAACTTAATGTAAGGGTTAATTGAGTGATTTGGGTAGGGGGTTAAGGATACAGGTTTTATGGTAAGGGGTTAGGATTTTAGGGTTGAGGTTTAGGGTAAGGGGTTCAGCTTTTTAGAATAGGGGATTAGAGTCAGGGTTTAGGGTAAAGGGTTAAGGTTTTAGGGTAGGGGACTAAGTAGGGGATTGGGGCAAGGTGTTTTGGGGAAGAGTTTAGCAGAAAGGGAGTTAGGGTAAAGAGTTAAGGGTTTTAGGGTTGGTAGTTGCCCTAGTATTAGCGCTTAGGATTGTTTTTTTTTAGGATAAGAGGTAAGGTTAGGGACTTACCTTAGTGGCGAAGGATCCGGCAGTGAGAGGTCCAGGAAGCGAGGTGGAGATTTGGTTGCAGCAAAACGGCCATGAACAAATGTTCAAGACAGCATATTAGTGCTTGTATGGATTTGATATATGTGAAAGCCAGAATGTACACATTCAAATATAAATGGCTATATTTCAAATAGACATACAGGTAGGTGGCTGTAGGATGTTTTAAGGCTTTTTGAACATTACTTTGAACAATACCAGGGCACTGAGGATATTAAGTAGGACAATTGTCATTCCAGCTTTGATTTTATAATTTAAGTATTAGTAATCAGGGCTAGGTTACAGCTGTTTTTTAAGATATAAAAATGCATATGTAAAGAATAAAACTTCCCCTACGGTATAGCAGTGAGGCAAGATTTGTGCACACTTGTCAGTATTGCATTATAAATCTTCCATACTTGGATTAGATCCGTTTATAAATGCAGTCTGGATAATGGAATTCAATGAATCTCCTGCAACTTCCTCCTCCTTGGTATCTAGAGGCTCCTCTGCTGGTCACAACCTCCATTCCCATGGAGGAGCCTCTACCAACCAAGGAGGAGGAAGCTGCAGGAGGTACAGTAAACTCCATTATCCATTCTGCATTTATAAATGGTTCTCATCCAGGTATGAAAGATGTTTAATGAATGCAGTACTGCAAGGTAAGGGGTAAGGTTAGGTCAAAGGGTTAAAGTTTTTAGGGTATGGGTAGCATTAGTTTTAGGGGTTAAGATAAGGTTTTTTAGTGTGAGTTAAACTTGGGACTTGCTTTAGCGGGAAAGCGGCTGGTGGATGAGCATCCTGGTGGCAGGGTGAGCAGCAGAAAAGCGCCGGTGGTCATTTGGTCATGGCAGAACACCCTCGACCAAATTGGATAGGGTGTTAATAGGGACAACACTAACATGGCAATTCAAATAGAAGTAATCTTTATGGGAGACATTCATTTTGCCAGCTGTGGACTGGCATTTGTCTTTTGCAGGTTCAGCCAGAAGCACAGACATCTAGGATTCCTTGCAAGAGGCATCTCTCAAACAATTGGTGAAGTGAGCCCACTCAGAAGGAAGCAATACTGGACTTAATACTTACCAATGGGAACAGATGGGGATATCAGATGTAGAATACAGTAATGTATGTGGGGGTGTGAAATTGGTCTGAAGTGATCATTAATCAGTGTATTTTAGTATAAAGACAAAGGCTGGGTTATACCACACATAGACTATGGTTTTAGAATTTAAGGGGGCTGACTTCTAAGGCCTCGCTCAGACAGGGCGCGTTGCGACGTGTGCGCGCTTACGTGCGCGCGCACGTAAGTCGCAAATTTGGGTTATGCGGTGGGAGTTTTCAAACTGAAAACTCCAACGGCAGCAAAGTGTAGCGTTGGCGCTGCGACATTTTGCCGGCACAACCCAAATTGAAATTTGGGGCTACAGTCGTGTGACGCGAGCTGGTTCAGCCAATAAAAGTGAACCAGCTCTTTGACACGTTCGTTACATGCCCCTGCCACGCCCCCAAACACCGCGATCTGGCTCCTGCAGTTTGAGCACAGATCGCTGGGCTGCAGGAGCGAGCGGCGGGGACGCGCACAGTAACAAGTAGACATAGCGCCCTGTCTGAGCGAGCCCTTAGACATGTAAAATTATTTAAGGGATTCTTTGGCTGAGTGGAGGTATTTGAGTAGGAGCAGCGGGAAATCCTAAAATAGGGAATACTAAATGCAACAGACCTGTTTGTCAGACAGGTTTGTAAAAGTACAAGGGAAAAAACTGATATAGTTTTCTGAGGAGGCAGGTATTATAAAAGGCTACATTGAAGAAATATAGGCAAACTTGGATGAAGAAGGACAGAGAAGTAGATCCAGCTTAGCAGAAGGAGGCAAAGCAAATAATCGGATGTTAAAATGCCCAAGCAGAAGAGAAAATAGCCCACTCAGTAGAGAAGGGGGACAACATTTTTTTAGGCAAATAAGTAAAATAAGAAAAACAAGAAAAACAAAAGGAGGAATAGTAAGATTAAAGACAGAACAGTGTTGTAAAGGAGACCAAGGCATAGTCGGCCACCATAATTATTATTTTTGCTCAGTCTTCGCAGCAAGTGGAGGGGTCATAGTTGGGAAAAGGGTAAATAAATAAAAAGGAGGAAAAGGAGAAAGTCCTACTGGAACTTTCAAAACTGAAAGTGGAAAAGTCAGTGGGGGTAGGGAAGAGGCGGGTAGCTAGAGGCCGGTGAGCCTGATGTCAAAAGTGAGGAAATTAATGAAAACTTTGCTGAAAGATACAATTGTTAACTAATTGTTATCTAAAGATCCCAGGCAAGATAGATTTGCTGGGGGGAGATCATGACCATGTCAAACACCTAATTGAATGGGTGACTAAGGTTAAAGATCTGGGTGGAGCAGTAGATGTAGCTTATCTAGATGTTAGAAAGGCATTGTCCCATTTTAAAGACTGATGAGTAGTTACAATGCTTGCTATTGTACTCAAAGATGGTAGAATGTATAAGACATTGGTTGAAGGATAGGCAAGAGAGGGTTGCCATAGAGGGAGTACATACAGAGGAAGGGAAGGGGATCTATGGAGTATCTCAAGGATCTGTACTGGGACCAGGGTTTTATAATAACAGCCATTCTAAGAAGATAAGAAAAAATGTGTAATGGTTTACAGTAGGTAGATTGGATAAATGGTAAATTTAGTGCCTAAAACTTCTAAATAATGCACTTGTGTATAAAAAATCCAAAGGCAGAATACATCATTGATGACACTATAATGTAAACTACAATAGGGGAAAGAGGCCTGATAGTCATGAGAGTCATTATTTCAGCAGACTTAAAAGTAGGCAAGAAATGTATCAAAGCTATGTGGAAAGCAAGTAGGATGTTATGTTGTATAGGGAGAGGTATTAGCAGCAGAAAGAGAGGTGAAGTGATGCCAATTTATAGATCATTAGATCATTGGTGACCGCACTTAGAGTACAGTGTTTAATTCAGGAGGCCATATATTTGGAAGGATGTAAATAAAGTGGAGATTGTGTAAAAAAGGGTTATGATGATGGTGCATGCTCTAGTCTAAAACATAAGACTTATCTGGAAAGACTAAAATGACCTTAATATGTTCAGCTTAGAGGATAAAAGGGTGAGGGGGGGTATGATCGAAACTTTAAAATATATGAAGTGTTTCAACAAAGTAATGGAGGGAAGCATATTTCAGACAAAGAGAAGTGCTAGATGTAGAGGTCATATTCTGAAGCTGCAGGGGAAATGTGATTTAAGCACTTCTTCATGGAAAGGGTGGCTTACAATATTCATGGAATACTGTAGCCTCCAAACAGATGTGTTAGGGGCTAAAACAGTAAGATAATTTAAACATGCTTGGGATAGGTATAGTGCTATACTAAATATAAGAGAAAGCCAATAATCAGACAGGGTCAAAGGTTTTACAACAAATACAAAAATGGGAAGACACAGTTGACTAAGTGGTTCATATCTGCTGTCAAAATCTATATTTCTATAGTAATTGGCATATACCCTAATGTAACTCAAACTGATGATGTTGAATGTAGAGTTACAAAGAAGTTTCTTTTATTTCACGCAGTTAGGGAAGTGATAGAAATAACGAACAGGCGAGATGGTAAAATTGTAGCACGTTTAATAAATGAGTAGATGAGTAAACAGAGTACAACTTCAGAAATCTGTTAAAAAGTGGTAGTTGTACAGGCCAATTCCCATTTTAGTTATTAGTTATTATGGTTTACTATTAAAAGGTAACCTGCTTTTGGATGTTAAAGCAATGCTGTGCAAAGGCATTGCACTGGTAGCTACACACATTAATTTTAAAATGTTCATAGTTATCAATATAAACTTGACAGATGTACTTAATATGATCAAGGTCCATATGTGCGAGCGTTGCCCCTTATGTTTCAATTTCTCTTTCCAACAAAAGAATGTTTGCATTGGGGAGTCCTTTATCATATTTATGGATCATTGCCAACCTCCTTCACCCATTCTCCTGCATATCCACTTATTGCATGTGTCTTAAATTGTTTTAACCAGGAAAACAAGAACACTCAACAGTTTGGGCCTCAAACACATATGTGGGACTAACTCATTCACTGCTGAAAGACCTGCAGTTCATTGATAGTTCCTTTGGTAGCAAAGGAATGATCCTGAGTCCTAAATATATTTTTCATCGTTATATGTTAACTGCCAGTGTTGTTTTTGTAGTTTTTGTTTGCTATCTCTATACATGCAATTGCTTGATTTGAGTGTCAACTGAACCTTATAACTCTGAATGTTATTAACATTGATGACTACTGTATCAAGCTTGTGTTGGACTGTGTAGTCATATCCAAGTGGGGGAAAATTGTATGTAGTTCATATGTATGAGACAAGGTAGATAATTTAGAATATTTGAAAGGCCTTCTCAGTGTTGGAAACATTAGCTTGGTAAACAAGAACGGTTTACCCAGTTTCCATATGTATCATGTTTGAGCCCTGACATAGGGCTTACACCCAAGTAGTCCACCATGCTACAGTGACAGTAGAACGAAGCACAAGTAAATACAGGCGCTGGTGATACTATATGCATCTCTGTATACACAATACAGCTGGAGCAGATAATATTTTATTAAAGTTTTCTCAATGGATTTTTGACACCAAAACGCAATCATGTTGGAAACATTTATTATTAATAATAAAAAAAAAGAACAAGATAATTTTATTATCCATAAAGGTCTGAGGCAATGTCTTTTTCCCAGCCTCACCCTTTTCAGCCAAGCCAAAGCTTCCCATTATATTTGGTTGTAAACTGAATTAGGTCTTTCAATCACCTCATTTTTCCATATTCTCTGGAGTAAGGGTTTGTAACATCTAACGTATGTTTTTAGAAACATGTTTGCCTCAAAATGACTTTTTTGAGTTATAATGACTCAAATGTATATGTTTATGTACTGAATACATACTGGCATCTAGGGATTTCTTTTCACACATAACAGCTTTTATCCTATGGAGTATGTGTGGTGTAGTAAATATTTAATAGTGTATAGTTTTCCCCTGCAGTACATTTTGAACTAAATGCCCTATCAATGGAAAATTATTAACGTTGGGAAATGTAACTTGCAACTAATAATGTTGTCATCTGGAAATTATTACCACTGTTAGTTGAACATGAACATGATGGTTATTGAAGTGTATGATATCATCTATTGTCTGCATTGATAGCAATCTCGTAATACTGGAGTGAGACTAAAACACAAACAGCCATAGAAAATGGTATATGGGAGGAACATCACTCAATTGATAAAACTCACTGATTTTGAGAAGATCCTTGCAAAGAAAACAATAGAACTCGGCAAACTGAAGCTGTTTCAAACAAGTATCAGCATTTTAATTGTTAAGAGCATGCAGCTAACGCAACATTTCTTTCATCCATTGGCCATTCATCTGATACGGGAGTCCATCTTCTCAACTGTTGAAGGGCCCATGAAGACCAGAAAACTTGTACTATCTGCATGGTCTTGAAAATTGAAATGCTGATACGTTTTTTTGGAACAGCTTCAATTTGCTGAGTTCTTTTCCTTCAAGGAATCTTCTCAAAGACCATATTGTCACAATCATTTGTAGCACAAAAGAAAGTGCTTAGGCGCTACAAACCATAAAAATAAAAATACAACCAATATAGAAACTAAATAGAACATGTAACAGTACACAATGTGTGCAGGGTGGCCAGGAACACTAGCAGAACAACACCAGAGAAAACACAAAGAACATATACAGACCAGCGCCCAAAAAGTCAAATAGGTTCCAAATAGAGTCCAAACAAATGAAGGGGGAGAGAATCCAAATGGTCCAATCACTGAAAGATCTCCAATCTGGGGGTCCGTGACATAGGGACAAAAACAAAAAGAAAATAATAGTGTAATACGTAATATTAAAATTGAGCAAACAACATAGAACACATCACAAGAGACATAACACTAAACAAACAAGCTGAAAATAAAATAACTATTTATTAAAACAAACGGAGCCTGCTGCATCGGGTCATCAAGGGGTTAAAATCCAAAACCCTACGTACAGCAGGACTGAAATAACACGCGTGTGTGACCAAGTAAGGCAGACGCCGGTAGCAGTAAGGGTCCTCGCGGGCTCCCCGATGTGCGGTATATGTCCCGTTTTCCTCTGACTTCAGAGCACTCTCCAAGATGGATGCCGAGGAAGGGAAATCCACACACCTGCAAAGCAGCCTCTCTCGCGATGTCTCGATGATGCTTTTTCCTGCTTTACTTGACTGGCACGTTCTCACAACCAGTACTTCTCCAAGGCACCGTGACTCTGACCCTACGCGTTTCGTGACTGACGTCACTTCCTCAGGGGATGGGAGTCCATCTTCTCAACTTTTGAAGGGCCCATGAAGACCAGAAAACTTGTACTATCTGCATGGTCTTGAAAATTGAAATGCTGATACATTTTTTTGGAACAGCTTCAATTTGCTGATTTCTTTTCCTTCAAGGAATCTTCTCAAAGACCATATTGTCACAATCATTAGTAGACTTGATATAGCCAACATTTGTATTTTTTCACGAATTTGTTCAATCTTAATAACTATTATTAGAATAAATAATTTACACTTAAATTCATGTTTTATTCCAAAGGCCGCTATGAGGAGTTACTGTCAAGTGACCAAGGTATTGTGTGCTCATGTGAGTGCAAATATTGTTGAACCGTACATTTATTTAATCATTTGAATATATGTTTTAGGAGTGTGTTGGATCCAGATGTTAGAGAGGATGTGTGCCTCCTGAATATGGTAATCAGTCACCCTGAAGCAGTGAATTTTAATATCACTCATGAATAGAAAAAATGATATTCTGAAATGTTAAAGTATATAAGAATGTGAATGTGGTGTGCACTGCTTTGGGAATGATAAGTCAGTATATATGAAGTGGTCCATACAATGCATATTGTATGAAACACGTACAATACACACAATCAATAAATAGCCAGCATATTAGGATTAGGAATTAGGAAGTAGTTGACAAAGGACTGGACATACATTACTGTATAGCATTAGTGATTAATAGGAGTAGTGTGGAAAAACTGATTTCAAAAAACATCTACTAATGTTTCAAATTGTTTATAGCAGAGATAGGATAATGTGAGGTGTGTGAAAACGCAATCCTTCCTGATAAGGGGATTAGCTCATTCATTTAAATTGTTTCTGTAACATATCTGTATAGTCAACATGATTTAAAGTAAATGTTTACATACAGTGTACACCAAAAACCATACAGATGTAAGACTGCTAGCAGCTAAAATGAAAAAGATAAACATAAACCCTCACACATACATGGGAGCGCTATCCAGGACTTTTGGTTGCTGACAGGGGGACTTGCCATAGCTTTGTCTATTCAAATATTCTCTATAGATTGGAGCTTAAAAGGGAAGTGCCTTACTGGGTAGCCGCATGATCTCACTTAGGGTGGGGGAACAGGTCCTACAGGTGTTCTGCTGCTTTCCAGGCTTGGAGAGCCTGGAGACCTCCCTGATGTTATTTGGAGTCTGGGGTCCTCCCTGGTGTTATGGAGATCCTCCCTGGGGTTAGGTCTTCCCTGGGGGTCTGAATGTAAGGAGGTCTGAATACAAAATGGGGGATCCCCACCTTTTATACCTCAGGCGTGGCCAACACTTAATTATTGCAACAGGATCACCTCTGACAGGTAACCCTTCCAGCAACTTTTAGAACCATGGTAAACCTAAGAAAAAGAACCCGGTGGGTATGAACACTCAAACACTCTAAATTAATTATGGTAAGTGTCTCTGATAAAATGTAAACGTTTAATTATAATTCAAAGTAAAATAAGGTGGTGCATATAATGGTGAACTATTGCACTAAATATTAAAAACCGTTTATCCTCAAAGGCTAGATGCCACTGAATTAGCCTGGTAGTTTTATCTAGAAAACTGTCCGGAGGAGTTAAATGCCTCTCTGTATGGAATTCGTTGCAAACAAGGGTTAATTCCCCTCTTTTGTGTGCCGGTGACTGTATTTTTACCTATGGGTATTCAGTATTATTGTCCACATGCATATTTGTATATATAGTAACCTTATTGGTCTCTTAAATAAGAGCGTCTGATCTTGCTCTGTATGGCTAGTGACATGGCAGCTAAGTGGTTACATACCATATTGCTAGTATCAAACTTGCAACTATGTAGCCAACATGATTAATTCTGTCTAAAATGAGTCTGATCCTGCACAGTGTTGCTAGAATCAAGACAGATAGGTTTTTATATACCATCTTCTTAGTAACAAGCTGCCTCTCTTGTAAGGCTGGGGCCATAGAGGGGTGAGCAGATCGGAGCCGCGCTGACGCTGAGGCGAGCCAGCGGGCGCGATCGGAGGCGGGGGAGACTGAGGGAGGCGGGGCAGTGACGTCGCTGGGCCAATCGCCCGCGGCGCACCGACGTCAACGTCACGGCGCTGACATCACGGCACCGTGACATTGACGCTGCTCCGCGCTGATTGGATGTTTTCAGCTGACAGCGCACTGAAAAACAGCTTGGCTGTCGGCTGAAAAATCCAGCGCCTCAGCACGCCTGCGGACGCTCGCGTGAGCCCCCTCTCAAGGCATCCTCATTGAGGATGCAAGGGCTCAGCGCGGAGCGTCCGCACGGCTCAGCGTGGCCTGTCCTTCTATGGACTCGGCCTAAGAGAGGCAGCCTGTTACTAAAAAAGATGCTTCTTTTAGACAGAGTTACCTATGTTGGTTACATAGTTGCAAAGACCAGTGACAAAGAGGTATGGGAAGGTGTATGTTAATATAATTACTGCTATATACTAGCCATATTCCTATATACCAATGAGCAATCCCTGTATGGCATCACATTAGTGCAACTTTTGCTCTAAACTGCCAAAAAACACTTTCTCTATTTCATGTGTAGAGATTGTATTGCAGTCAGTACTTTTTGTCATTCATAGTCAGCACTTTTTGCTTTAATTGTACTTAAATAAGGGGTTAACTCCAGTGTTATTTCAAGAGACCAATAAGGTTACTATATATGGTATTTGGTATGTTTCTGAACTGTAAGTCCTGTTTTCAACGATTTACTCCACTGACCTATATTATTGATCTTTCGGTATGTTTCTGAACAGCAAGTCCTGTTTTAAATAATTACTTCATCCGGCCTTTATTATTTATCTTTTGAATATCAAAAGGTGTGGGTTTTTTTTTTACAACAAATATACTGTATACTCAACATATTAAATATACAAAACAAAAAAATATATTACACTTACAACTATATTTGCAACAGCAGTTTCTTAAGTCCCCAACAATTTATACCAAGTGATGTTTACATCACAATACATTGCTTATATGTAGAGTAGCTACACAGAAGGAGAACACCCGCACAGCTGAAAAGTGAACCGCAGTGAGGTGCTAACTAGGTAGGGATATGATGTATACGAGAGAAAAGAAATATATAGAGTAGTACAAGGTTCAAGATCTCAGCACCCTTTCACAATGATTAAAATGAACTGGATAAAGTCCTTAAAAGATGAGTTATGATCATCTATCCGTTATCCGCCACACAATATGTCCATCAAGAAACGTTCATTTAAATTGGCAAATGCTGCTGCACTTTACTATTTGAGTCTTCCTCATACACAGAAGATATATATTGCATAGTTACTTCAAAATCTGTGCAACTAAATCTCTAGTAACTTCCAGATGACTTTATACTGTACTTTAGTCAGTACCCCCTTTATGCCGGGAATACACTCCTGGCTCTCTCATGGCTTAGGGGTGTTATCAGATGCAGCAATGTCCGTCTGAATATTTGACTCACATTAACGTGCTGTCCATTTTCAAATCGATACTCTCAAAAGAGGCTTTTATTTGCTCTCTCGGATCGGGGTATGGTTCATTCTTCATGGGGCACTAACATTTTGTACATGCTGCACTAACATTTTGTACATGCTGCTGGGTCACAAATGTGACCTGCACATGTGCGTTATGCCCCCCTCAGAACATAGGACTTCTTCTGGACTCTGGAGTGATAATAAAACAGTGTCAAACAGTATATCACATTCAGTGTCAAGACCATGTTGTCCCAATAAAATTGAGTAATTAAATACCCAACATTTTAATTTTGGCATGTATTTGTTGAATCTTAAGAACTATTTTACTTCATGTTTCATTTTAAGGGGAGTTGGTGCAAAGTGATGAAGGTATTGGTGTGCTCAAGTGGTTAAAAATATTGTTAATGTTGAACCATATATTTATTTCATAATTTGCAAATATGTTTTAGGAGTGTGTGTGAGCCAGATGTTAGAGGTTGCTTGCCTCCTGGATATGGTAAACAGTCCTCCCGAAGCAGTGAATTTTCACATTAATCACGAAGAGGAAGAAAGATATTCTGCCATTTGATAGTATATAAGAATGGAAGTTTGGTGTGCATAGCTTTTGAAATGATGAGGTCAGTATATTCTGAAGGGTTCCATAAAAGAATTAATAAGCAGCCACCATGTAGAAAATAAGAAATCCAGGCATCAACTTTTTTTTGTCACCTTTTCAATGCAAGGCAATCACTTGCATTCTTCCAAAAACCCTCCGAATATTTTCCGACCATACTAAGACATCTAGTGAAATCATGTTTATTGTATTAGTTCAACCATTTATAATTGACCCAAATTGTGTCACCCCTTCCCCCCCCACATGTATCACAAATCATGGGACCTTTAACTAATCCCTGTAGGAACATAACCTCAGGAAATACTGGAGTCAAACATAAACCCCTAATGCCTCACCATCGTACCCTTGCTGCATTCACAGTTTCCTACAATAAGGCCTGTCTTTTTTTCTTGTTTACTTCGCTTTGCTGCCCAGTAAATGTTGGAATGGCCAATAATCCACACCAATGGGGAGGCCCCACCTAAATAAAAAAAAAGAATAAAGGAATAATCCAAAATCAATATAATTACTCATTTTACTAGATGTGTATGAACATAGCTTTTATGTCTTTGCGATTCCCATCTTCCTATACACATCACTTCCCATTCCTGCAGCCCAAGACTAGCCCTCTCAGTAGCTGCACCAATTCTGAATTAGTGTGTGAAAAATTACCCGGGTGCCGTCCCAATGCTTCCAAATACAATTGAAAAACTCTGTTAAATTGATACTTCGTTAATGGATTCCTATCAAGTACAACAGCAATGTTCCATCCTCTACTGTCCTTTCTTACTGAAATCCCCTCACCAAAACTTCCGGAATATACTTGTCCCCCCAAAGCAAATACCGATACCAAAGCACCTTTTCCCATAGAATACGTCTTTGACTTATGAGCATACTAGAAGCATAAGAGTACCCCCATGTCTGATAATTAACACCTCATACATTAACTTTGGTCCCTTGCAGACGCACTTACCAGAATGCCCTCCTACTGTCTCTGTACGTTCTTCCTACTAACAAATTAGATTGTGAGCAGGGACTCCTTTTCCTTAATGTTACTTTTGTGTCTGAAGCACTTCTCCCCTTTATGTGTTATTTATATTATTTGTTATTGATATGATTGTCACGTATATTACTGCGGTCAAGCGCTATGTACATTAATGGTGCTATATGAATAAATACATACATACATTATTAATTTAAATGTAACAGATGCCTCTGAAATTAGAATATCCTTGTACTGAATGCCTCCTCCTTTTATCTAGCTCAATGATTCCAGCTCACTAATCTTGAAGGCCACAAAAAGAGCCACCCTAAATAGGACCACTTCATAACTTGAAAACAAACGTCACCTGTGATATTCACAGATTTTCTAAACAAATAAAAAGACAAATAAGCTTACGCTTATCCACATTAATTTACCCTTTTGCCATCCCTCTAACATACGTCTCACAACACATTATTTTGTAATATCTCTCCAACCAAAAAGCTTGAAAAAGAAAGTGAAACCCGCAAATGTTCTTACAACCCCTGCCCCAGAATTACCTGCCTCATGCTACAGGCACAAATACATCACTAAAACTCTGACACGCACCCCCAAACTACCCTCCTTCTCCATCCTTCTTCCCAAACCTTAACATAAAATGACCACATCACAAGAGAAAAGGATTCTCTTTCAAACTCACAATTCCACTGAAACTTTTTGTACATGCAGCTTGGTCACAAATGTGACCTGCACATGCGTACTATGCTCCCCTCAGAAGATAGGGCTTCTTCTGGACTCTGGAGTGATAATAAACCAGTGTCAAACAGTATATCACGTTCAGTGTCAATACCATATTGTCCCAATAATTTGAGTCATTACATATCCATATTTTACATTTTGTCATGTATATGTTGAATCTTAAGAACTATTTTACATTATAAGAATGATTAATTTACGCTTAAATTCATATTTAATTCTAAGGGCAGCCGTGAGGAGATGGAACAAAGTGGCAAAAGTATTGGTGTGCTCAAGAGGTTAACAAATATTGTTGATGATGAACCATACATTTATTCCAGAATTTGTCAATATGTTTTAGGAGTGTGTGGGAGCCAGATGTTAAAGAGGTTGCTTTCCTCCCGAATATGGTAAATAGTCCTCCTGAAGCAGTGAATTTTAATATCACTCATGAAGAGGAAAGAAGAATATTATGCAACTTGATAGTATATAAGAATGTGAATGTGGTGTGCACTGTGTTGCGAATGATGAGAAGTCAGTGTACTGTATATGAAGTTTTCCATACAATACATAAATACATATTGTATAAAACACATTCAATACACACAATTAATAAATAGCCATGCATTTTAGGATCAGGAATTAGAAAAGAGTTGACAAAGAACTGGACATATAGCTTTGGTGATTAATAGAAGTTGTAGTGTGGATAATTTGATTTAAAAAACACCTACATTAATAACATATAAAATTGTTTATAGTGAGATAACTAGATATGATAATGTGAGGTATGTGAAAATGTAATAATTTCTGGGGAATTCATTTATTTGTATTGCTCCTATATCATATCTGTATATGCAACATGATGTAAAAGTATATCTTTACAGTACCTACAGTAGCTAACAGATACATTTCATAACGTTTAAATGAAAATGTGAAATATGAAGATTTGGGTGGCTTTTTAATGGAAAAAAACTTAATTTGTACTTACTGTTAATGAAATATATGGACATTGTTCCTCATCTTATACTATGCTTGGACTCTTGATAGATCATTTGTTAAACAACCCAATTAAATTAAAATCTAAAACATCACTACATTTTGGGTATTGGATATTAAGTCAGCCATACATAAGGCCATATTTTTTTTTTACCTTGTCCTACATACGTTTTATATTTCTGTACTTTATCAGGAACATTGATGAATAACGGTCAGTATTTGATGTCAATTCTTTTGAAGACTGCCAGGAAACACTGGGTCATGAGCTTTGTGAAGCCAGCGATGAGGAGGATCCAATTGACCATGAAGGTGTTGTATACTACAATAACAACAGGTAGGAATTCTTCTTGGGACTTAGAACGAAAACCAAGGTCAGTAGCAAGAATCAGATGACTAAAGGTTATAAAGAAACAGACAAGAAGATAATTAACTGTCACGCTGTGCTCACCACAAACAAGACAGGACCACGGTGCTGAGGTGGGAAAGGATATAACGCCACCTACAGCCACGAGGGCGCGTCTGGATTGTAGATTTGGTCAGGGTAGCTGGTTCAGGGGTGGAGAGGTTTGGATGGTCGATATGCTTGCCTAGTTCAGAGTAGGAGAGGTGCAGAACGTTGCAGGTACTATTTGCCGTGTTCGGGTTTGGAGAGGGTAGAGTAGTTGTTTTCCGGTTGCCGAGGTCAGGTTTTGAGAGAGTAGAATGGTTGTTTGCCAAATGTCAAGGTCAGGACTAGAGAAGAGCGTATGGTCGTGGAAAGCCGGGTTGGTACACAGGAAGGTAAGCAGCAAGACTATGGAGGCAGAGAAGAGGTGAGTGCAACGCAACTAGAACTATGCTCAGCCAAAGTGCCAGTGGCACATCTGAGCATATGTAGGTGAGAGCATCCAATGAGAACCTGCAGCGTGGGGGTGTGTGTCCAGCAGGGGCTGTGGTAGGCAGAGTGCAGGTGCAAGGAGGACCTCTGAGAGAAGGGCTGCAGGGCTGCAGGGCTAGAGCACGTGTCCGCGTGCGCACCGCGCTCGCCTGTGTTTGGCACTATTAAGTTTGATGCGGGCATGCGCACGTGTGTAGTGCCATGGGAGCTGCCTGACAAGGCAGGAGATGAAGGCGAGCGGCACGGAGGAGCCTGCGGCGGTGGTGCGCATACATGCCCAGAACTGGGGCCAAGTACAGAGGTGGAGCCGTGGCCGGAGAGTGGCGCGGGAGGGAGAGGAGTCCCGGTTGTAGTGCGAGGTAAGCGGGGAGAGCGCCGAATGCGGTGTGACTCCCCGATCCTCACATAAACAATCTGAAAAAGTAAACATTTCTCAACAGTATAGTGCTTCAGTGAAAGCTTGAAATTTGAAGAGACCAAGTTCAGTAAAGGGGTTACAATTTAAAGAACATGTCAAACACAGATCTCCTACGCGTTTCTCACCTTTCTGTGAGAAAGCACTGAAGGATGAGAAACATGTAGGATGTCTATGTTTGACGTGTTTTTATTTTAACTTTGACATTTTTTATTTTTACTGAATGTTTAGGAGGGTGGAGGTATAAAAAGTAAAAGAAAGGTTGGGTGAGATCAAGCATAAAATGGAGAAATAAATAGGTTACAACTTAGATAGTATATAGTAAAATACAATTTATACAGGGATATTATACATTTGATACTTAGAGGTACTATTTCATACATAAATACAACGTTTTTTGGCTCATTGGTTTGATCTATATAATGCATCCTTCTGCTGAACACATACCATATACTTTGCTGAACCGATAGGGAATCTTATATGGTTTTGTCCCCACAAAGGGCCCAGTTTAGAGAGTTAATAGATTTCTATTATAAACCAGGGAGGTTTCCTCTGAGAGACATGAATTCAATACCCTCTGGTATTTATTGATATTGTCATTGAGGAATACAATCATCTTTTAAAACACCATGGTTTGATTAATTCTGTTTTTAATTGCTGTCATTACTGAGACCGCTTGTTTCCAATTAAAGGCAATACAGCATCTGGTTGCTGAAAGAACATACGTCATAAGTTTGTGTTCTACTTGGTTAATGTTTGGAGGTCGTTTGTTAAGTAAAGATATAGCTGGGGTTGGATGAATTGTTGTCTGTAGTAGATGACTAATAAGTTGAAACACTTGGGTCCATAGCGTTTTTAGTAAGGTAAATTCCCACCAGGTATGGTAAAAAGTGCCCTGCATTCCACAATTCCGAAAACACTGTGATGAGGTCTGAGCATATACTGCATTTTGTAGTTTTTCTGAGGGGAGATACAATCTATGAAGTCATTTGTAACTGTTCTCCTTTATAGTAGCATAGATAGAGAGATGATACTGTCTCCCCAATATCTTCCCAATCTTCAGTCAAGGGGTGTTTCCAGGTCTCTGTCCCATTGTTTAATATACTGTAGAACATACAGTATGTGCTTGTGCACCGGAGGAGTAATTATTGGTAGATCACAGAAATACCTTTGGACATTGGGTCGTCCCTGCAAATATTTTCATATCAGGTATTGTTAGAAATGTATGGAGAGCAGTAAGAAATGAAATGTCTGATCTGTAAATATATGTATAGTTCAGTGAATGAACTTTAGTGGGTTTCTTTTATGAATAAAATTACTTTATCTTGTCTCTGTCTAGAATATTTCTGAGTCATGCAAGACCCCAAGTCACCCATTATTTAAATTGTTTTGTGGATAAACCTGGGGAAAAGTCTGGGTTGCCGAACAGGCGTGTCGTATTTCTAGTTGGTGTGGTCATTTAGTCTTTGCTGTGGTAGTTTTCCACATTAAGGAGTGAATACATAGTAGGAAATGTTGGGGGTTGCAATAGTCTTTTTTTGTCTTTAGCCAGAGTATATGGTCTAGCTTTACTGGGTTGGCATTAGAGTTTTATATGTTCACCCATCTGATGGTGCCATCTGTTATATGCCAAAGGCTGATTTGGGCCAATGGCAACACCCACTAATAATAATGTTGGAGAATTGGTACGCCCAATCCCCCTTCCAATTTTAAGTTGTGATACAATTTGTTGGCTAATTGTATGTTTCTTTACTGGACCATATACTGTAAATGTCTATCTTTTGCTTTAGAAGCTTTAAGTCTCCCTCAATCAGTGGGGTAGGAAGTGATCTTGAAATATATAGGATCCTTGACAGTAATGTCATTTTTTTACATGTGTCCTATCTAGGATTTGGAATATTTAGCCAAGTCTTCTAGGTCCTTCAGTTTTTTTTAAACATCTCGGAATAGTTTATACTATATATGTGGGTTCTCTTGATGACTAGATAGGTCACATGTTTTCTTTTGGCCATTTCAAGTAAAAGTTTATTGTGACGTGTTGTTTAAATAAATGTTAACCTTTTAACTGAACTTGGTCTATTCAAACGTCAAGTTTTCACTGAAGTACTATCCTGTTGGGAAATCTTTATTTGTGTGATTACCTTCAAAGCATGCATCAGGAAAATGTTGGCTGGAGATGCTGAACTACACCATTGAGACACAGAAGGACGGAGACACAGAACTCATGGTCTGAGCAGGCAGTCTGACAAAGGTATATTTATGTACTATAAGAGATAAATGACTGACCCCAAAGATACCTATGTGAGACCTGTGTTCATCGTTGATGAAGAGATTTATGTTTAGGTCCCAGCATCCATGATTACTTTTAACCACAAGATGATGTTTGAAATGATCCAGTAAAACTGATTTCTTTTTCTATCTACATTAACAAAGTGGATTCTGGATCAGGAATCAGATTAATGACGATAATAAAGAAGTTGGCAAAGTAAGTAAGGATAAAGAAAGGGCTGTGTATTACTGTAAATTAACTATTGCATTCATGTTGCCACTTTCTTACATTTAATGCAGGCTTGGAAGACAGACTGCAATGGTGCTGGAGCAGCTTTCAGCATATACACATTTTATAGCGGTAATATTGACCCTTCAAAAAAATAAAGAAAAGACTTGCTAACGCTGGAGCATTAGCTAATGTATTTTGCTTTTATTCACAATACTGCAGACATAACTTGACACCCTTGTTGGAGCAAGTACTGCAAGTACTGTAAGTTGAGTCCTGAAAACCTCAATGCTGTCTTTCACTAGCTCAAAACTGGAGAAGTCATTTGCGTTTAAAGCTACAAGTCACAATCTAGGAGGATCTAGAGTAACCTGACAGGAATTATGCCCATGTCTTTCTCTTTCTAATGATCTAAAGCACCTTCCTTATGTGCCATTATGGGCTAAGGTCAGATCCATATCACTGTGTTGCATGACACAACATATTGTGTTGAAGTCTACAATCTTATCTCCCCTCCAATCATGCCATATGATCTTGATCCCACAAACAACAAATTCAGACAAATCCCTGGATGCTTTGTTGTATATTCATAGCACTATTTCTCAATATAGCCACCAGATCCAATTAAGACAAATTGACATCCTTTTACATTCTATTCAAGCAACAGTATGCTCAACAATCAATAACAAATATATATTTTTTAACAAAACACAGTTACAAAACATTTTCTTACTGCTATAAATGTGCTCTGATCTTTAAATTAAATAATTGTTTATGGTGCCTCTTGAAAGACATTGAAGAATTTTACAGTTCCCCATGACATCTTTGATTCAAAATCAACACACACTCTCCTGATTTCTGTTTCATTTTGGAATAATTTACTTCATGGTGTTCAGAGAAATCAAACCTTTTTCCAGCCTGGTGTGTGAATTGCTTAAGTCAACATACAGTATCTTTGGAAGGAAAATTGTTCAAATACTCTGATTTGAGGAATGTATCAATATTGGCCACATATTTCCTCTTGAGTCCTTAAGGGTGGAATTCGTAGTTTAGATGAGGTGGAGATTTTCTCAAAATCTTAAACACTAGAGTCTTCTGGGTGTGAACACTCTTTAAAAAAAAAAAGTCTGTTCTTTATTACATTCAAACCTTACTGCTGCCAGAAAGAAAAAGGTGGAATATCTTTAATCAGACCAAAACGTCTATGAATTTACAGTATATTAAACATCTCACTTCAAACAATCAAACAGTGAACTAAGTGAAAGCATATTTGTATTCACTGGGGCTGGGTTTATCCATTTACAGGTCCTACAAATGTTTTAGAATTTCAATAACCCTTTAATAGTAAAATGGATTTTAATTAAGTAATCAATTTCATGGTGTGTTTATCTATAGAACTTCCTTATCTCATTTCTTTTTTCATTTTATTCAAGTTTCATATCAAAACTCTGATGGTACATTAAAATCCAATATATAAGCTCTCAGGTAAACAATGCCCCAAAATTAATCTCGCCATAATAAAGCGGCAATGTTTTTGCAATTTGTTTTATTGAAGATGGAGTCTCTGGAGTTGAACCCAAGTAATTTCATCTCCAAGGACCCCTTGCTTCCAGAAATATTTACCTCCTAATGGGGTTCCAGTAGCTACTCCACTCAGCTAGCAGGGATAACGTAATAGCCGCTTTTCAAAGCACCCACGCCTTGTGGGCCAATAGAAAGTTATGATGCCTTCTGGCGTGGCTTCCTATTGCCCCACGTGACGCAGGAGCTTTAAAAGCAGAGAGATACTTACGTATCTCAAAGGGGGTGCTGCTATATCCAAGAAGAAGGGGGTCTCTGAAGCTGAAATGAATGGAGTTCAGCTCCGGAGACCCCCTGCTTCCATCCCATGTTTAAAAACAAAAACATTTGCTCAAACATTTGCCCCCCTTGGATTTCTCCTTTAAGTTTCTGTTCCGCTTTTTTCCCCCCATTTGCTATATCAGATTTCTTTACATTTTGGAATGGATACAGTCAATGAAAGTCATCACACATGGCAAATAGCAGGAGATGGAATGTGGACACATTGTATACACACATGGGTTTGATGACACGTGCTTTAATGGTACTGTTCTTAATAGGTTATGTGTTGAGAGATACACCATATGGCCTTCAAACCATAACCTTTTCCTTCTAACAAATAAATCCTCGGCTTTATTACAGAAATGAAATGACACAAGTGTCTTCTCTTTCTAAAACATGGAAGGTAAATGTACAATAATTCATATGGACAATGACTGCTTACAAGGCAGCTTGACAAATTAAAGTTTCTGGTAACTAAAAATTGAGACAAGCTAGCGGTGAGCCCCTGTTGAGTTAATGGTTTTCCAATCTGGATGTACTGGTATGTAAATGGGAATTATATAGATTTAGTTTCATCTTCACTTTAAGAAACATACTGTGTATAGACCTGGAGCTTTGTTAAAAAAGCAAATTCTAGGTATTTGTCCTTCTGTTTTCTTCACTTTGTAGTTCTATTTAAATGTTATTATATGTGTAAACTGTAGACATCAAAAGCAAGTCAGGCAATCACTGTGAAACAAATCCACTTCACCTGTTTTTTTAATTAATTTATTTTTTAACATAAATGCTTAGGAAAAATATCTGATATGATTTCAAAGAAATGTTTCAGGTTCTCTTTTAAGCAGAGGCTTAGTCATGATATGTAACATACTGCTGTGCATAAGTACAGTAAATGTAAAATGGTAAATTCAACACTCTGTCAATTGTGAAGGGCTCATTTTCCCCCCAAAAAACTTGTATACTATTTGTACATTTTATACATTAAAACTACATTTATACACTCAATTTATGTATTGTTTTTACTATGCTAGTCTCTTAAAATCTGCATAGTACCATGTAGGCAATATAATAAAAAAAAGTATTTCTACCATGTTGTCTGTTGTTTATTAAAATACATTGTAAAGGTAGACAAAACAAGTTCAAACCCTTTATTAAAATCTATTTTTTTTATACACATGGAATGGCGATTTTTTAAAATATCCTGTTTATATCTGTATTCCTGTGCACAAATTACAGACAACAAATATACTTTTGTAACGCTGATTTGTAACAGATGGGCACATTTTTTTTTTGTTATTTGGCCTGGATCGGGCCGGGGATTTCTGTGGGTCAGTCCCAAAATGGGCGATTCATAATGGTGACTTAAAATGTCCCCATTTCCTTTTTATAGTTTGGAGCAGGGGTCTCTGTAGCTGAACCCCATTCATTTCAGCTCCGGGAACCACCTGCTTCTCGAGAGAGATACAAACCTCCATAGGGGTTGCTAATATCTCTCTAAATTTTAAATGTCCTGGTCACGTGGGCAAATAAGAAGCCTTGACTGGTATATTTAAACTGCAGAGATACCAGCAGCACCTCGGGAGATGTGAATCTCAGGAAGCAGGAGGTCCCTGCAGCAAAATGTATGGGGTTCAGCTCTGTTAACTTATTTATATAATACATTTTTTAATTACCTAGTCCATGCTGGCATAGCCTTGTCTTTCCTATGTATATAATGGCCTGAAATACAATCTAAAATAGATGATAAAGTAGTAATTTAAATGCAATTTAAATACATTACAGTACAACATTATATATTAACCCCTCAGTAGCCTATGGGTGAACTTGTCATGGGTTAGCGACTAACATTTATTACCTCAAAAGTACAAAGGATTATATCTCCTCACCCATCATTAGCAAGGGGGGGCATTGATTTTTTCTGATATGTATTTCCTCTATTCTAAGACGAAACTTTTTCACATTTTAACTTGTCTGAAATCGGGATGTGTCTTAGAATCGATGTATTAGAAAAACTGGTATTTGTAACTGGTTCCTGTACTGGATCCTTGTTGGCTGCGCTGCTGTTGTGTTGTTCCCCGCGCTTTGGTTGGACACGCTTCCCCATCTCGCATTTTCATTGGCTGACCCGCAGAGCTCCCACCTGTCAACCCGCTGTCCCATCCAATCCCCTGGCTGCTTTCTTTGCGGTGGCCAGCGGGTTGGGCCCATGCTGTGTAATGTTCTCCTCCCAACCCCCCAGCGGACAGTCCGTGTGTGCACCCCAAGCCGAGCATCAGAGAGGTCTTTGGCGGCCCAGCCTCAGAGAGATAACGCACAGCACCCAGCACAAAAATCAGGGGCCTATGAGAGTGTCCGGGCCCCCACCTCACTGTGCTGGTAAGTACAGGAATCACGGAGAGTGAGGGAGACTCATAGATATTTAACACACAAATATATTTGGATTTTATATACACTATAAAGCAAGGGAGCGCAAACTTTTGAAGCTGCACCCCCCAGCCTTTCTTCCTTCGGTCTCGCACCCCCTCTCTTACCTGCCAGCTGTGTCAAATGACGCTCTGGGGTCGCATGACGTCACATGATCCGCAGCATCATTTGATGCTGGTGACATCACGTCACATGACCCCGCAGCATCACGGATACCTGCAACAAACAGCTAATTTAACCGGATACTATAATCAGGGGACAAGGTCAAAGTATACAAGTAAATACCCCATAACTGTGTTAATGGGCATGAAAGATGTGCAAACAAAAGTAAACAGAAGCCGAAAATAAGCACGCTAGCATATCCAAAAATACAAAATGTATTAAAGCAACTTCTCAAAAACAAAGACACAACATGGAATTTAAAATAACCTGAGACAAACCTTTACTATCTAAACTGTTTTACTATGATGTATAATCAGTGACAATGCAGATCTGCCAATTAGCCTAATAATATAATATGCTGCACTGGTGGAATATACAATATAAGAACTGATCACATAGGTTCCAGTGAAATTTTCTTTTTCACTTTAACCCATGAGACACCGGCTGGTGTGAACTATTATAAGGTGAACAAGACATCCCAACATAGGTAACACCACATCCAATAATAAAGAATGTGGTAAATTCTAAGATGTAAATATTAACCCCTTTGTGAGGGATAAATGGGGTGGTAATAATAGTGTAACACCAAATATAAATTAGATCCCAGGTAGATATAACCGGATAGGTACACAGACAATACTTGACTGTCAACACGCTGACACATGAGTTGGCAAGTCTGAATCTGGATCCAAGATAAATTAGAATGTCCAGATACTAATCAACAGTGACTTGTGTATCTCATGCACTTGGTATAAGTACAGAGGCAGCAAACGCTGAGAACATAGTGGAGAGTTTCCTCTCCTAAACTCACAGATATCGGTAGCTGGTAAATAGTGATGCAATATACAGCATATGATAGGGCACGGAAACCTCTGGTCCCAGCGAGACACCAAACAGTTTGCAGGTTTACAGCGCAATAAACAGTAAGCAGCAGAATGCAGATTCTCCGGTCTCAGTGGGCATACAGATAAGGCAGTTAGACTTCATTGCATCTCAGGAAAAACACAAGCTACCCCAACATATGTTTCGCCATAAATGAGGCTTTTTCAAGGGGTCTACTGGAGCATATTCTGTCTAGTATTTGAGCTGAATTGCCAGCAAGTTGCACCAATAGGAAGCAAGTAGGAGGGGAAGGCGCAGCAGCAGATCTGAATTCTCTCATAATAGGTGATCACTAAAGAGAAACAAAATTAATCAATAAGATGACATACTGTATGGTATTTTAAAAACGACCAGAATAACTCTGTCCATGCAGTGACAATATTTGAAACCAATATTAGTTTGCATATGAGTATACTTTCATGCTATATGAGTTAAAGCATTTATAATACATGTATAAACCATCCTGATTAAACAGAGAAACTCTGTATCTAAGATTGATAATCCTAAAATAACATTGCAATTTATGTGTCTTAAAAAAGATACATAGAGATAAACAATATATACAAAATAATGTACAAATAGAAAGGAAATGTATAAACAGCACAGCAGAACAAGTATAGATATACCACAGAAATAGCTGAACAAGATCCTCTGGTCATAATCAAGATTACTGCAAGGAGTGTTTGTCACATATTTAAAGACATAAAACACTCATTTACAGATATACAGCTTCTCAGATCTAAAGTCCTCATTTACATGTCATAATAGATACATACTAGCCACTGTGACATAAATGAACACATGGTGCCACCATCTACAAGAATATGGCGTAACCCATATATTCATTCAGCCACAAGGGAAAAGTGTTCCTAGTTGTATGATCCATCTGAATTCGCACTTAAGCAGGGCATTCTCGAGATCACCACCTCTGATCCCATGAGATACCTGGTCAATAGCAAATGCTTTAAGTACAGTAGTGTCTGAATAACCAAGTAAACACTCTCCCCCAATAACTTTTCCAAATCAGGGTCAGTTCGGAGAACATACCAGTACTTCTGAAGTATCCTCCTGTAGTTTGTCCAGTTCCTATTAAAGGTCCCAATAAACTGTACTTTAGATTGCAACTTGTCAATCGGTTTAACCTTAGGAATAAGACGTGTGTCACGTGACTGAGAGTTGCTCTTATCCCTCCCACGTCTAATCACTGCTTGGCTATAGCCTCTGGCCTGAAAGTGAGATGATGTTCATTAGATCTCATATCATAAGTAGATTTGGTAATAAAAACTCTGACTTGGGGACACCCCGTATCTGATGTGCTGGATGAGCACTCAGTGCATGTAGTACAGCATTAGTCGCAGTACTTTTACGGTGTATGTCTGTCATGATGCTCCCTTCACCATCTATACTGATCTGAAGATCAAAAAAATTGACGCTGGTCACACTGGCCTCCATGGTATGTCTAATGTTTTGCTTGTTGTGGTTGAGGCCATCAACGAAGAGGTGTAGATCGGAAATTGATCCACCATACAGTATGGAAATATCGTCAATGAACATCAACCACAATGACACATGCTCCACACCCAAAATGCCTCCTTTCTGAAACAAAGTTTCCCTCTCCCATCTCTCAAGGAACAGGTTGGCATAGGAGGGCGTTCATGTTGTTATATACCTGTATATAAAACGTAAATAGCTGTGTTAGTTCAGTTGCGATTGTGCAGAATAAATGAGTACTTCAGTATTAGGTGATACCTTTTTTATTTAGACTAACAATTTATATCATAGGACAAGCTTTTAAGAGTGTTCCTCTCTTCCTCAGATTAGCAATACTGATTTACAAAGGATTCTATGGCTAAAACAGAGATTAGGAAAGGAGAAAAAAGGAAAAAAACAGATGTTTATCAACTTATCAATTTTTGAAGACATTGGAAAGGTAATAAAATGGTGACAAGGAACAGCATTTTGGCTTTATTTTTGTTAAATAAATCATGACACAGTGTAATATGTCACGTGTTGTTGTTCATCTGAGGTTGTATTTACCTAATTTTTAGACCTGCTAAGGAACAGATGATTGTTATTATGTCCTGATATGTAAAACCATGGAATTCAAAGAGGTTGTACTTTCTTTTTACACAACTGTACATACACACACACACACACACACACATACATACATACATACATACATACTATACATACACCGGTGGTAGCAGCGCGAAAACTTACTTTTTGAGTCTTCCCCGCTATCGCCCGTCTCCACGCTCACTGCCGTGCGTGCGCGTGTGTGGCCCTAGCATACAATGGCTGGCTAACCACAACCAATTATAACTGCCGCACGTGCACGGTGCAGCAAGAGCGCCCACTATATTACAGGCCTTAAGTAACATCACATTAGTAACCCAGATTTAAGGGAGCTTTTTGGATCTACCCCTTAAGGAGCAAATTTTATAAAGTAAAAGCTGAGATCTCTCTCTGCAAAACACTGGGCAGTGTTCATACCCCTTAGTACCACTTTATTAAACATTATTACCACTAAAACTTTATTTAGTAACATTTCCAGATGCACAGCACAGCTCAGACTATCCCTTTGGGACATTTATGGCTGCATGGAGACTCAATCTGCTCAGCGGAATGAGACATGTGATCGCAGTCGTCTCACTGTAACCAAGTCCCATCTACGTTTAGTCGCAGAGGGATCGTTCGCCGCAGTCGCTCCACTGCTGGAACTACCGCTGCCGGCCACTTCTTCCATAAGGTAAGTTTTAGGATAGGGAGTTAACTTTAGGGGTTTTAGTTTTTAGGGTAAAGGTTTTTTAGGCTAAGGGGTTGCGGCAAAACGCCAGCAGAGATTTGGTCACTGCGAAATGGCCGTGACCAAATGTCCTAGACCACAGGTCAGTGTCTATGTGACGCTTTGGCCAAAAGGTTAAACTAAATTACCCTTTTTACAAGAGATATATAAGTATTGCACTGTGTATTTTTGTCACATTGGAAGTAGCTTTGGGCATTTTTGTTTTCAATGTGTCAATTGTTTTCAATGTCTATGTGTGTATGAAAGTGTGTATGTACTGTAATCATGAGTGAAAACCCAATAATCCCTCTCGTATCAGTTAAGGCCCTATCATGGACCCCTGCAATTTGTTTTCCACTGTGGTCCTTTGATACTCAAGTTCAATACTGCGTGCAGATTAGTGCATGAGACAAATGCTCTACTTTAGGCCTCGGTCCCGCTGCGCTCGTTGGCGCGGGTGGCCACACGCGAGTTCCACATTAGCAGGGGAATCCTCCCGAGCCGGTCCCGGTCCCCCCTGGCGGCACAGCGCACTACACGCTGTGGCGCGTCAGCCGCTATGGGACACAAGAAAATGGTGATCCCAAGCGTTGACGCGTCACGTGGTGTGGCTGTGAGCCAATGGGGAGGGGAGGCTTTGGGAGGAGGAGAGGCTTCGGGGAGCGGGGAGGAGTGTGGAGTGAAAGCAGCGTGAGTGCCTGTCTGTGTGTGTGTCTGAGTGCGTGCTTGTGTGTGTGCCTGTCTGTGTGTGTGTATGTGTGTGTCTGAGTGCGTGAGTGCGTGAGTGCCTGCCTCTGTCTGTGTGTGTGTGTGTATGAGTGCGTGAGTGCCTGCCTCTGTCTGTGTGTGTGTGTATGTGTGTGCCTGTGTGTGTGTGTGTATATGAGTGCCTGTGTGTGTGTGTGTGTGTATGAGTGTGTGTGTGTTGCTTACCATCAGCAGCTCCAGCCCGAGTCCGTGGAGGGAGGGGGGGAGAGTAGCGGGTCCCTCCGCTCAAGCCACGCCCCCCCTCCCTGTCAAACCTCCCACTCCCACCCACCTCCCGCTCCCTACAGACCGCATATCGCGGTCTGTGTATGTCATCGCACCACCTGTCTGCAGTGCGGGAGCGCTGACGGAGGGAGCGGGGCCTTAGCCTTAGGCTTGCACAACATGCGGCCCGCCTGGACTCACTGTGCGGCTCGTGATGGCTTTGGTCCGCTTTCCCCCGTCTCACTTTACAAGTTGTGCAGGCCTGTTCTACATACTCTCCATCTATCTATACAAATGGGGCTTATGGCTGCCTGGTACCCCCTGCTAGCACTACACTGACTCTTTAAATGATTATGAGGGGGAGAACAGCTGTAACTTATTGTGAACAGCTCATCTGGGCCTTACAAATCCTTAAATAGACCACAATGACTACTGCTAACAACAGTAATCAGGTTCTATAGTCTGGAAAATAGACTACTAACCGCAGTTAACATTTCTCTAGTTTTGCCTGATATATACTGTAGCACATAATGCTGTTATTTGCTTTTCACCACCCAATTGCTTCCTGGTAGAGTAAATAATGCCGTTGTTTGGTATGCATTCTAATATTTAATATATGCTTTTGTACAACTGGATTGTTTGGACAAATGAATGCAAAAGTGTAATAAGGATGGAAAATAGAGGCATTTCACATTTCACTGGCAACTACAAACAAAAATCAAGTACACCTTTCTATGCCTCATAAATGAGTTAGAATGTAAAAAAACATCAAAGTATCTACAGTATGAGACATGGTCCTATAATATGTGCATTTTACCTATTGATTCAAACATATTCTTTCTTTTTCATATGTGTGATGTAATTTTATGTCCTAGAATTGCATAACCTTTGCATTAATATAATCCTTGTATTAGATTGTAGGCTCTTCGAGGCAGGGACTCCTTTTATGTATGAAATGCTTATTCCTTTTATGTATGAAGCACCTATTCCTTTTATGTATGATATTCCTTTTATGTCACTTGAGTTACTGCTGTAAAGCGCTATGTACATTAAAGTTTCCATATAAATAACGATATACATACTGTACATACATATGCCGTAATGTACGTGTCAAAGTTCCATGGCTTCAAATGAGGTACAATAAATTGTAATTCTTTGCTTTAATACATCTTTTGCGCTTTTTTGCTTGGGTTTTGCATCCGAGAGACTTTGATACAAAGCCACTGGGGATTTCTAAAGACAGTTGTCCTTATGAACTTTAAATCATTGCAGAATCCAATAATTCCCATTGTCATATCACACATGTGCAACATTATTTCAAGGAAATACTAACCAGTACAGTATAAATGACTTTCCAATAATGTTTATTTAAGGCACAAATCAATTTTGCTCTCACCTACTCTAAAATATTTAATACATTCTTAGATTAGTGATGAATAAGGACTTTCAGAAATATACCAAATAAGTAAACATGAGAAGGATGTTGATCCATGATTGCCAATTCTTGGACTCAGGAATGAAATTATTTTTTCCCTTATGAGATATCATTGGATGATATGTCACTGGGGTTTTTTTTTGCCTTCCTCTGGATCAATATACAGTATGTATAGATATATTGGATAAAGTATCTGTTGTCTAAATTTAGCATAGGTTGAACTTGATGAACGCATGTCTTTTTTCAACCTCATCTACTATGTAACTGTAATAAAACGTTTCATGGCATTTTATATAAGAGGGAAATCTAAGCGTCAATTGAGCGGCTACATTTTGTGCAGAGGTTTTTGTAAGAATGGTAAATGGTTTTTTTTTTGTAAGAATATGTAGGGGCAAAATCAGTAAAAATAAAAAAATGTTAATCAAAGAAAATCTATTTTTAAAAGCTGCTCTTTTAATCTGGATCAATTAGTTTGTACTGTTATTTTCACCAGTTTTATGCTCAAAGACTTTAGTAAATAACCTTCCAATGTTGCACAAACAACATACTTAAAGCTTACAAAGTTGTTGTAGGATTTTAGATGACTAGTAGACCATTTCATGACTTGTTAAGCACTCCACAAATTACCTGTGTAGCCGAGTCCCCCTAACTTGTGTCCGGTGTGGGGGAGCTGCCCGGCTATCACCCAGAGCTCCGCACGTTCGGGAGATGGGGGTGGCCACATGGGACTGTCCCAGCCTATGGGACTCTGGCAGCAGGAGGAACAGGATATTCTCCGTGGGTGGAGAGCCCGTGAAGTGAGTCTGGCAGAGAGGACTGATGCATCCAGGGTGCCAGTAGCCCCTGGACTTGGCCAGAACCCTGCCCCAAGGCCCCAGTTAGGCTCTGAGACACTCAGAGAGCAGTATTGCAGGGAAGGCCCCAGATAGAGACTCTTCCCCTTATTAGTATTGCTGCGCCAGTGGCAGATGGCCACGCAGTGATCTGCATCCTGTGACCAGGCAGTATCCCGGCTGGAGGATTGTGACCCATTAGGAGAAAGGGGATTTGTGTTGGAGGCCCCACTATGTGGGACTTGCTCCAAACCATCGTGCCAAACAGCACCTGGGTTCTGGACTGGACTGGAGTTCCCAGGCAGGTACCCAATGTGCACCTACATCTACAGGGGTTTGCGATACCTCAAACTTGGGTGGGAATTGCTGGGACAGGACACCAGGGTATTGGTGCCATAGCACCCTCAGATCTTTGGAGGAACCACCACGTTTTGGGTCACTGTGTTATATTGTGGGTACTGTTTATTGTATTTACTGTAGTGTGTGTACAGTAAAGCTTAGTTATATACATATGTGTGGTGTATTATTATTACTGTGTTGGTTCCTGTGAGGGATTATCCCGCAAATGCTGGGATCCTTCATAGGTGGAGGTGCTGCACGCAAGGAGAAAGAGCTCACCCCAGGCTCCCGGAGGCAGAGGCTTTGGCCACCTGTGAGCAGACAGGTACAGCAGCATGTGAATTGCCCGCGTAGTTCCGTTAGGCATAGGGAAAGGGGGCTACACCTGTATTTAAAGATAGCTTTAAAAAGAGATGGTGAACAGGCCTATACTACATCATAGATCAGAGGAGGGCAACTCCAGTCTTCAAAGGCCACCAACAGGTCAGATTTTCAGGATATATGTGCTTCAGCACAGGTGGCTTAATCAGTGGCTCAGTCGAATCAGGGATATCCTGAAATCCGGACCTTTTAGGGGCCCTTGAGGAGTGGAGTTGCCCACCCCTGTCATAGATATTGTACATAGTTATAAGGGCACCACTTTGAAGTGGGAAACCCTGCTTTAGGATTCAGTACCGGTTCCTTTTGACATCACACAAGTAACTTCACCCACCTGTTCCTTGGGCAAAAACAATTATATTCCACCATTTTGAAAGGCAGAGATGAAATAGGCCAACTCATGCAAACAATACTCTTATTTTTCATCCTAGTATCCTGGAGTCTACCATATGCATAGATGCTTGCACTAAACTGTTAAAGCTGGAGGAGTGGGGGATTGGCCACATAGGGAGGGGAAGGTGATACCGCTAGGCGTGCTTCTTGCCCATAGCAATATTTCAGGTGTCACTTATTGGAGCCAGCTGATTTTTTATCTCAAATGATTACATTGATCCTACGTCTGGTACCACAGCCTCCTACGTTGCATGCGAGTTTGATACAACATTGAAAGCAATATTGGATTTACAGAAATGTGTAACTGCAAAAAGATAGAGGGAATTTTTCAAACTGATTGACTCTATTACTGGAAGCATGTTAAGAGCTCTCGGTGCAAAATTGTACTTAAGAGAAGAATTAGTAGTTTTTTTTTAATGTTTTTCTTGCACATAGTATGCATTTTCCATACAAAAAATAACCTTACAACAAAACAGTTCCTTACAGTATGCACAAGCATGTTAATACACGGTATGTAATAAAAAAGCTAGAGAGAGCATTATTTTGCTTCTTAGTGTGCAATTAAAGACATGTGTCTCCGTAGTAGGTGGTCCATTTCTCTCTGATTCTCTGGGAGTTTGTCAAAGGAAGATATATTTTTCTTTACATCTAAAAACTGGAAAACAGCCTGAAGCAACAATTGTTTTTCTACATATGAACAACATTACCCTATTATTATTAGAGCTAAGAAGAACATGCATAATAATATAAAATAAACATATTAATTCTAAATAACTGTTACATTTAACCCAATGTATTCAGCAGATATTAATGAATATAGAAATATTGATATATGGTTTTATGTTGATCATTACTTTTGGTGGAGATTTCAGCGAGCACTGTTTTAGACACAGCATATATTTGAATTCATAGCTGCAGCAATAAAATTCTAATGAGTTCTTATGGTAAGACTCTGATTGGCACTTCACTTTTAAAGCAGCAGTGAGATTACAGAAATAAACATTGTTGCTTTTATCATCCTTGTTACCAAGTTCATTTTTCAAATCCTTACATAGTTTTACATTTTTGGTGGAACAATTTTTCTACAAAGACAAACATGGACTAAGCTCCACAAGGCCATTTTATTTATTTATTTCTAAAAAAAAAATTTTTTATACCAGGAAGTCATACATTGAGAGATACCTCTCGTTTTCAAGTATGTCCTGGGAACAGAGTTATAAAAAAATACATGGTTACATTAAAAGAACAGGGTTATACAATGAATTCACAGACATTTCATGGACAGATAGAGTTGGAAAATTGGGTACAGGGTATAAAGGGCTTATGAGTTTCAGATAGAAATAGAGCAGCTTTAACATCACTTTAACATCAACCAACAACAGCGAACATCAGCAAACGGCTCACACCCTTTGGCTGCCCTTCGGCTGCACCAAAGGCTGTGAGCCTTTGGTGCAACGCAGATGTACACTGGGGTGGGTGTAATGTTAAACCTAAATGAACATTGGGTTTATAGTAATGCTTATCCACTAAAGGGAATAGCCGAGTCTTACTTCTTTAGGTAGCATAGCGTTACATTTTTCCAGCCATTATTGCTACATGCATGGGAGGCACTTCCTCTAACATCGCATATTCACTAAAAGCTGTTAAAGTTAACGCGGATAATTAATGCTATGTTTTTTATGTCACACCTACTGTAAAGTTGGTTTGTGTCCCATCCAGACAAGAGAAAGAGATAGGAACACGTGGACAGATAAAAATGAGATATATTGAGGTACAATATCTCAGGTGTGCTAAGTTTTGTTCATAGGTATCTCTCCACGTGTTGTGTAAAGGAGTGATTGTCAAGGTAGACAAGGTCTTACCAACACATTAATACTGGGATTCTGGATTGAACACAACAAGGAGGGCAAAATAAATTGCAATTATTTCCTTTTAAGACAAACATACAATCTTCACAATTACACTTGTAAAACACTTACTGGGGTGGGGAAACAAAATCAAATGTCCACGGAACGAATAACTTAACAACAAAGGCTCTGGACACCCCTGGACGCATACAAGTGGGTGCGCGATTTGAGCCGTGTGACAGTCCTTGGCTAGGGGCGCAATTTGCCAACCCTATATCTCCGCCGAAAGGAATAATTTTGTAAAGTCGTTACAGGATTCGTTTGGGAATCCCCAGCTCAAACGAATTCTGGAGGAGGGCTGCAATTCTTCGTTACGGTGTAGTTAACCCCTGACACTCCGGAACCGCTGACGCTGTACTTGGACGTTTCTTGGTTGATCTTAAATGTATCTGGTGAATCTCACTAAGATTGGGCTGCAGGCATGTTTATAGGGTTAATGGTCCTATCTTTAACATACCCAGCCAATCCTCCCGTGGGAACAATTTTTCCCAGCTATCCCCGACTTGCTAGGATTTCCTTGAACGGGCAGAAATTGCTTCCTGGTCTGCTAAGAACATGCGCCAACCTAACACTTAAGCTGCTTAGCATACCGGGCCCAAACTCTTACCTGGCGACAGTAAGTCTGGGGTTTGGCTACCAAGTGTGAAGTGACCATACTTCGCACTGGTATCTGATACTTGAAAATAATCCAGCCACCCTTACACCTCGGGTCTGATACTTGGAAATAATCCAGCCACCCTTACACCTCGGGGCTGAGGCTTTTCAACTCCAGACTTCTCTAGACACTGGGGCACCAATTTAGCAGGATGCCCTTTGAAGTACAGGGATGAAAAATCCCTCAGTTTATTCATCCATAACATGTGGGCATGTTAATGGATTCATTACCGGGCTGGCAGGAAAGGTTTCCTGCCTTTACATTTTAAACATCATGGAAATACAGTTTATTTCTATATGTAGGTTCTGTATGTGCTACAAATATAAACCTCATATGTATGTTGGAAGAGAAAGAGACGAATGGCGCACAGCCAGAGAGCCAGGTGTAGGATAAAACTGCTATTCTTTATTCGTGCATGCAGGAAGACAGATAACCCCCTTGGGGGACAAAAACAGGCTCCTGTTTTTGTCCCCCAAGGGGGTTATCTGTCTTCCTGCATGCACGAATAAAGAATAGCAGTTTTATCCTACACCTGGCTCTCTGGCTGTGCGCCATTCGTCTCTTTCTCTTCTGCCTTCATCTGGATTGTGGATCCTCCATGGCTGGCACGCCTGTTCAACATCCCTGGAGATGACGTGAGTGGGTTTCATTATGGGTTTAGACCGTTATAGTTAAGTTTATGCTTACAAGTCTTGTTATACCCACCCACTCCCACTGGTATCTCCAGGGTCATGATTTATGGTCCACTGAATTGGATGGATTTCATCTGGGTTTGAGCACCCTAATTTTTCTATCTACTCATATGTATGTTAATGGTACTTTGTTAACTAGCTGCACTCCAAAAATTAGAGTGCTAGCTCTTTCCTAGCGCAAGTTATCCACTTCATTGAATGGGCTCTGTGATGTGGGTTGCGGTTTGACCTATAATCGTTCTGGGTTACAAGCCGGCATACAATGTATCCGTGATGGCTTTGATCGGTAACCGCAGATGCACTTGTCCAATTCAATTTAAGTGGATACCAAGACGGCTGGATACATTGTAGCACTCAGATACTTCGGCTAAACCACAGACCACTTATTCAATTGACGTTGCGGTTTCGACGTCTGTGGTCTGGAAACTGATACCTATCTTCAATGCAGCCACTTACTTGCAGGCACACTTATTCAATTTAGCGCTTGGCACAGCACTAGAAGCTCCTCCTTGTGTCGCGAATACAGTTTGCACATTTCCCATTCATTCCCAATACTGCAGCCAAATGCTGGTGCTGCAAAACAGGGACAATAAAGATAGTGTAGGGGAAAACGGGGTATTATGGTGACCATACCGCTTAACCCCTTCAGTCCCAACAATGTTTAGGGTTAACCAGCCGGGCTTAATACCTTTATTATTGACCTGGTTAACCCTTCTCCGCCACAGTGATTGGGGAGGTATATACTGTAAGTCACTTGGGACTCTAATAAAATATGTATTTGCACTTACCGCAAAGTTGTGCTTACTTAATATGATGTTAAAGCTAAGCTAATGAGAAATACAACAGCCATAGTACATTTTGCATATTATTAGCTATATGTTAATCTTAGGTAAACTAATATCTGTTACTGTTTTAGGAAACGTCAAGTTATTTGTCCTGATTTAACAGTGCTTAGTCCATCTGAGCCAAAGTGAGGTACCTATTCATTCCACACTGACCAACTTCCCCTATTTACCATTTTTTTTAAAATATTCTCCTTGAAAGAATTCCCTTCAAGCCAGTGTAAGTGTAGCATGGATACCCCTTCATACCCTGGAGGGAGAGCAGCTCTATGGTGCAGGAGAGACAGCAGCACTGTGTCAGCCATGTTATGGTTGGCATGTCCCTCCAGACACTGTAATGTGTAATGTGGTGGCCATCTTGGGGTTGCTGCGACCAGAAGTAAAGGACTGGGAGAGACAGGATTCCTCCACAGGACAGGAGTGACCTTACCAGAGTATCTGAAGCCAGGGATCAGGAAGGTAGTGTCCAGGGAGCCTACCCTAGGCCCCAGAGTTTTCCCTCACCGCAGAGAAGGTTGCAGGGCTGACTCTATGAATAGGTAGCTCCTGTTAGTGAGGGAGCACAGCGGAGCAGATCGGGGAGTAGAAGGAGGCTTCCCCCAGTGGCCTGAGTACCAGCCATCATACAGACATTAAGGTGTTAGGGGCTTGTTGATGGAGACGCCACAGCATTGAACCCTGCTGCTGTTCTTGCCTTGCTAGGAAGTGTGGCCTGGCGGGACTTTAAGCCAGGAAGGTATTGTGCATCAACGTAAGGGAGAGAGTAGAGCTGCACACACACACACACACACACACACACACACACACACACACACACACACACACACACACACACACACACACACACACACACACACACACACACTGGGAGGGGTTGCTTGCTGAACACTGGGTTACAGGTGCCCGAGCACCCTAGGTACATTTGGGGCTAGCTACCCCAGGACTATATTACTGCAAATACTGTTATCTTTGTTGTATTTGTGTTGTACGTGTTATTGGAGGCTTTCTGTGGGACCACAATAAAGGAGTTATAAAATACCTGATTGTTAGTGTGTTATTAGGGTATATCCTAAGGTATAAAAGTTCCTATGAGGTGTCATCCTATTACCCAGGATCATCATAGGTAGAAGCGCTGCATCATAGAGATATAGAGACCACAGCCACCCTAGGCACCGTATAATCGGAGGCTCAGGCCTTCTGTACACCTAACAGGTAGCACCAGTACCGTAATTACCACTGTTTCCCATAGGGGAAAGGGTGTTACATAAGATAAAAAGTTCACACATTTTTCTGCCAAATCTCCCCCACCCTTTTTTTTATAAGACACAGTGCTGCTATATCTGAACCAGTTGTTCGAATCATTTCTAAATCTTTATTTAAACAAAAAAGATTACAAACAATTTTTGTATTACTAATATTGTGGTTGCAGCATTACACAGATTCCAAGATCGGTTGCACCCTGCTCAAAATCTCTTTCAGAATGTGAAACTCTGGTGCAGTGATTTTCAACTGGGGTTCACCGGGCACCCCTAAAGGATTATGTGGCTGATGGGGGAGAGCTGGGACAATTACTGGCTACCGGCAGTAGCGGCGGCTCCCCAGTCCCTCAGCAGCAGCAGCGATGTCCTGTGCAATCTCCTCCCTCCTCCACTTGGCACCGGAAGTCAGGTCCAACTTTCACCTGACCGGAGAAGGAAGCTGCGGATCGGCATAGCATAGGAGGCCTCATCAAGGTGTGTATCTGTGGGTCTGTGGATAAGCCTAGCCTCCGGCCGCTACTTCTTTTCCTGGGCCCTACCAGTGTAAGGCTGCGCTTATAGTACTGGCAATCGCGATAGTGACGCGATGTCGCGGCAAAACAAATGCATTGCTGCCATCGCGTGCGCTTCTAGTAAGCACGACGCGACGGCACAACGGAGCGACAGATTGGTCACGATCGCTGGAAGTCAACTCTATTTGATTTTTCAGCGACCGTCGCCTGACTGTCGCGGCGCCGGCACTTTAAAGCGTAGTCTAAGTCCTGGTAGGTGCAGGCAGTGGATGGGCTAATTCCTTCAAATAGGCCCTGTGTGCTTTTGCAGCTTTGGATATATTAGATGTATCCAAGGGCGGGCCTAGCAACAGCCAGAAAGTGTCAGCTTGGTGTAAGGATACTGATTGGGTCACACATAGGATGTGATTACCTATCAGTATTCAACCTGCTCTGTTAAGGGGCAGGGTTACAAACACAAACTCAAGGCTATATATACTGGCACTTTCCTAAAGTGGGGTCTCTCTCTTTCCTCCCCCTGCCGAGTGAATACAGCTAACCTCTGCCTCACTGGGAGGCAGAGGAGAAGTCATGAAGGCTTGGTCTGGGCCTCAAGCCCTAATTAGTGCTCCTTCATTAAGGGAAGCTAGGAGAAGAATGCTCCTGCTTTGTACATCTGATCTAACTGCAATAAATATAATTGAACCATAAGAAGTGTGTTTCAATGTCTGGCTGCTGAAAGAAAGGTGTCAGTCTCAGCCATCCTGCTGCTATCCAGAGGAACCATGCTGACTGGAGGTGCTGCACCGAAGAACTATAGTACCCTGAAAACCTGTCCTGCCTGTACTCCCCCCAATACCGCAGAGAACTCAGCCCTCCTGTTGCCACACAGGTATAGCACTACACCTAAATGGAATAGCTAGAAAAGCAGACCCCCCACCCCCAATATCACTTAGGGTGAGGTTCAATACAAGGGCTATATATATATATGGAGGGCTGTAGTGTGTGTGTGTGTGTGTGTGTGTGTGTGTGTGTGTGTGTGTGTGTGTGTGTGTGTGTGTGTGTGTGTGTGTGTGTGTGTGTGTGTGTGTTCTCGATGTACTGTAGTGCCCACGGTTATTCTAACACAAATCAGTGACAATCGCCAAAATGACCCAGGTACATGCCTTAAACTTGCCTTAAACTAGCCCCAGCATTTCTGCATTGATTAATGGCCCATCAGATTAACAGCGTGGGTCCCTGGCAGTCTCATTCAAACTGAATGGGACTGTCAGGGACCCCTGCTGTGTAAATCCTATGGGTCATTAGTCAATGCAGAAATGCCTTAAACTTGCCTTAAACTAGCCAGGTTACACCCAGCACATACCCAGAATGTAACCGGGCTAGTTTATGGCAAGCTTTAGAATACTCGTGGTCTTGTCTGTACATATGTAGAGGGATGGTGTGTGTATGTGTATGTGTGTGTGTGTGTGTGTGTGAAGCTGGAGGGGCGAGAGCATAAGTGTGGGAAGTGAGAGGGGAGAGAGGGTTAGGGAGAAGTGAGAGAGAGTACGGAGGGAACAGAGAGGGTAGAGCGTGTAAGGGAGGGAAGAGAGAGACAGGGGAGAGAGTGTAAGGGCGAAGAGAGAGAGAGGAGTGCAGGTGGGGAGGGTAGAGTAAGGGGGGAGGAGAGAAGGAAGGGGGAAAGTGAGAGGGAAGGGAGAAGAGAGAAAAGGGAAGAGAGAGGGGAGGGAAGAGGGGGAGAGAGAGGAGTAAGTAGGGTGGGAGGGAGTTTAAGGTGGGGGAAGATAGAGGGAGGAATGAAGTGTAGGTTTGGGAGAGAGTGTGGAGGAGGGGAAGAGGGGAAGGGAAGGAGGGGAGAGGCAGAGAGGGGAGAGAACTACAGGGTGGGGGAAGAGATGGGGAAGGGCTGGGGTTCCCTAGAATTTAAAAAAAATTCTCTATTTCAGTAACCAAAAAGAGGTTGAAAATCATTGCTCTATTGAATCCATCTCTAAAATAAATAGGGCAGGGAAAAGGACATGTTTAGTGTGTTCATCTGCACATCATTACCAAGCCGCCTTGTCTACAGTTTAGCCATGCTATAACATGACAAGGTTTCTGGGACCTGTAGGAAACTTTAAGATGCATTCAGGGAGCCTTTGTTTTTTGCTGTACACTGTACTGCGTGATGACGGGTTCGTGTTTCTTCAAACTAACTATAACCTGGTTTGCAACATATTTACACTTGTAATGCTTGTACTGTAATTGTCCTTTCCCCGCAGTCAATGCTCTCAAAGGGTTTATAGTCCAATTAAACTAAATAACATTTGACATCGTTTGGCAGTGGTTAAGAAAAAAATCTGGATTCTTGCACAGTTGTTGTTTGAAATATTTTTTAACATAGATAACTTCCTACATATAAAACACAGCTGAAAAGTTTTAAATACAAGTTGTAGCTGTGGATACATTATACCAAATCCTTTTCAGGCTTTAAATTTTACGAACGTATCTGTGCCATAAAAAAAAAAGATAAATATTGAAATGCAAAAATTCTTTGGGAAATGGCTTAATTGTTTACAAAATTTACTCTCAAGCACTTGCTATGGGTTTTCTTATCAATCCCTCAAACTGATGTAATCATAATAAATTGATCACAGCTTGTCATAACACATGAGAATATTAGGTTTATGTACTGTATGGATATAGAAGAGTCGTCAAATTACAACAAACACAGCAGAGAACTGCAGCACACACAAAGACTACTTGTGAGTGCAATGTCAAAGTGTTTATGGTGTGATTTTTCTCAATTTTTGTTGGCTCATGTACAGTCATAAGGGCACTGCTTATAAAACAGTAGGTTGTATCAAACAAAAATAAACCCTATTGACCCTCTTTGACTATTTAAATATTTTAGAGAAGGAAGTTGACTATTGCGTTGCCAAAGTATTTAAAAAATACTCTTAGGGAAAGGCTGTTTTCAAACAGCTAGCCTAGCATGTGGCACACTACTCATAAGGTTAAAAACTTCTCATGCACTCTCCAGCCACAAAGAATCCTAAAAGACGAACCTATTTTTTCCACAGCAAAAAAAGTGGTCAACCTTACATAGCTAAAGTGTACTACTATATGTGAGTCTTCCGGAGTCAGAACAACTTTTTGGCAGATCATTGTAAAGCAGTGTGGTAGACAGAAGGTACAGATGCAGCAGCCGTTATTCAAACATGTACCTGGTTAAATCCTGCTTTATGCCGCATGGTGGTGCAAGATGGTCCACTGCAGACATAATGGCCCATCGGATTAACACAGCAGGGGTCCCTGATGTGTTAATCCTACCAGGGTCTGCCTGTCTGTAAGAGACGCGCAGTAAGAGACAGGCTGAATCAGTCACTCTAACTGTGCACCTCTCACAGGTGATGGCGGGGGCTTTATTTAACTTTAAATATTACAGTAATGTAGCAGGGGGGCTCTGGAGCTGAACCGCATTGATTTCAGGTCCAGAGAACCCCTACTTCCCGAGATACAGACCCCGGTATAGGGTGCCGGTATCCCCTCCATGTTAAAATCCTATGGGTGACGTGACCGAGGGATTTTCACATTGAAGGTGATAACGGCACCACCTAACGGGATCTGTATTTTGATATTAAAATTGAATGTGTGTTTTATTAGTGGCTTGTTTTGAAGATTGGCATGATGCATGTTGTCTGGCATACAGGCAGCTCATGCCCACAGGGCATAGCAGTGCCACCATGCCAGTCAATTGTTTGGTGTGGCATTTTAAAATTAAATTTGAATGTGTGTTTTATTAGTTTCTTGTTTTGAAAATTGGCAGGATACATGCTGCCTGGCATAGTGGCAACTCATGCCCACAGGGCATGGGAGTGCCACCATGCCAGTCAATTTTTGGTGTGACATTTTAAGATTAAAATTGAATGTGTGTTTTATTAGTGGCTTGTTTTAAAGATTGGCAGGATGCATGTTGCCTGGCATAATGTCAGCCCATGCTTGCAGGGCATGGCAGTGCCACCATGCCAGTCAATTTTTTGGTGTGGCATCTTAAGATTAAAATTGAATGTGTGTTTTATTAGTTTCTTGTTTTGAAAATTGGCAGGATACATGCTGCCTGGCATAGTGGCAACTCATGCCCACAGGGCATGGGAGTGCCACCGGGCCAGTCAATTTTGGGGGCCTGTAACTCAGGAAGTAGGGCGTCCCAAGGGCTGAAATCAACTATGTTCAGCTCAGGAGACCCCCTGCTCACGCACACTATGAATAAAAATAAAATGTAAGCAGCTTCATTAAATGAGAAGCTATCCTCTAAGGTAATGATTTTTTATTGGGGAGGGGGCAGTGTTTGATACTAGTGTGCGGGAGCAGGGGGTCTCCTGAGCTGAACAAAGTTGATTTCAGCCTCAGGAACCTCATAATTCCTGAGATACAGACCTCATTATGGGGTGCCGGTATCTCCTTCAATGTGAAAATCCCTCGGTCACATGACCCACAGGATTTTTACATGGTGGGGATGCCGGCACCCCATAACAGGGCCTGTATCTCGGGAAGTATGGGGTCCCCGGACCTGAAATCAATGCATTTCAGCTCCGGAGACCCCCTGCTACATTACCATAATGTTTAAAATTAAATAAAACCCCCGCGATCGCCTGTGAGAGGCAAGCAATTACAGTGACTGATTCAGCTATCTCTTACTGCGTGTCTCTTACACACAGACAGACCCCGGTAGGATTAACACAGCAGTGTTAATCCGATGGGCCATTAGTCTGCCGCAGCAAATTTTGAGAGAATCTCGGGCAAATCTCGAAATCCATTTCGAGAGGTACGAATAGCAGCCGCTACATCTGTACATGCAATAGATTTATTGGGGAATTCAGAGGGTCTTGGAATTACTCTAAGTTTCACATCTGCTTAGTAAACAAAGTCTATTCCTCAAGTTATTTTTCCAATTCTAATATTCAGCGTAATCTATATGAGTAATAAGGAGAGAAAATAGTACATTGACGTTTAGAACAATTACTGATGGACGATTTATTGATTTTTTAACTTCGTCCTTGCAAAGCTTAAAGTTGCAAAGCTCCACATTTATCCCACTGTTTTATACATGTACCTCATTGCTATTAGGTGGAGCAGAAAAGCATTGCAAAGTAATCAGCAAATTAAGTACATCCAGTGATTAAATGGGTACAGAGTATACTACTTTTCTATTTATACTTTTTCTTGACACATTTTAAAAAAATGCTTTTTTTTATCTTTGCTGTATTCATTTTTGTTTTAAGAGCATACTGTATACAGTATAATATCGAATCTTCCTAAAAAGACGTTTAAAGAGTTTTGCTTAAAAGTTATGACCTGGTTTTAAATTTCTTAAACTCTGTCACTGTGCATTTCGGCCCAGAATTACAAAGGTTAATTGGCCTATTTAACGTGACCTTAACCTAAGTCATAATATAACATAACAAGATCATAACGCAGTATTTACTGAAGAAAATCACATGACATTAACCATGTTATGTCTGGGATGGGGTAGGGGGCGGGGGTGATGACATCATCAACCAGAGGCAGCGAAGAGCAGGGAACAGGACACAGCAGACCAGAGCCTGCCTCCTACATGTGTATGTTCTGAGGATCTCTCCAAGTTTCAGATACATTCATGATCACAGGCAGAATACATTGTTCAAACACTTTGCTCTTGAGGCACAATGAAAGATTCCATTATTTTTCTCCATTAAGCTCCATCCGTTCCTATTCATATGTGTGTGTTCATTTATTTATGTGTATGTAACAGTGTTTCCCCCACCCGATGGGAGATTCCCCTGTTACCAGGTGTATGGTGAATCTACCAGTTGGTTCACAAGAGGCTGAGGTTGTGGGGACTGCAGGACAGGCTTCTGGGGTATACACCACACATTTACTCCATGGCACACAGCGCCTCCATATGCCGATGGCTCCAGATGTATGGAGGCAATCTCCTACGGTAGAAACAGTTACCTCACCCCCCAGCAAGATCACACACCAGGCAGGAGGTATATTCAACTGGAATCAGCTTTATTCCTGTACACTTCACCGCAACACAGCATTTCTCTGCCTAACACAGTCCCTATTCTGGTCTCCCAAGCTCAGGATGGTCCCTGGACCTTCACTACAGGTCAAGGACACCTGCAGCAGTCCATACTCTTCCCAGCCTTCTAGCAGGACCAGGGGAATATGTGATCACTCACCCTCCCCTTAAGGAAGAGGACATGGCCCTGCCAGTTCTCAGCAGGCCGGTGTGATAACTTGTCTCTCTCATGGTAGAGACACAATAACAATTTGGGGTTGCACTTCCCTTAAGTACAGTAGGGGGAAGGCACTAGGTCTGAGCCTAGGATTGGGCAGAACATAGATCTAGTCACTCCTCCCCTGTCACTCAAGGGACTGCCTGTGTGGGTAAAACCTATGATTTGTACTAGCCCTGCCTGCTCTTACAAGAACTTACATGCCAGTGAGGGCAGAATGGTAGCCAGGAACCAGCCATGACTACACTCTCCCTCTGGTGGAATCCAATGGTCCCCACTTGGAGCCAAAATGTAGTGTACCATCTCTTGTCAGGTAACCTGTACAGAACAACATAACAGCAGCATTTAGCAGCAGTAGTATTATCACATGAGACTGCTGTTGATAACATCATAGATGACACATCATTTTTTCTGCAAAACACAGCTCAGTATTATATGAAAACCCAGGCATATAACACAATGGAACAGACCCAGGTCCCTCCCATCATGGAGAACCTAATTTACTAGCTAGTAGTAATGCTGTGTGTCTGGCTTATGAACCAACGCTCCAGTACTGTCTGGTACAGTGACTGAGAATACCCTCTTTGGATGTCATTCTGAAACGTATTCTACTCTATCCATCTGCCTACCTTCCACACCCATACAAGGTAAGCCACCTGCTCTTCTAAGTGGTAGAAAATGCTCTTACTGTGATCTCTTATGTAGGCCCTAATGACATCATTCAGCCATTGTTCCCGGTTTTCTTCCACCTCCCTCATTATAGGTTTGGGCATGTAGCAATACTCGAACCCATCTGACTGCCTATAGCATTGTACCACATGTCGCTCAGCTACTTATCTTTGTAGGTCTATTGCCTTCGGCTTGGCCTGGCACTACCCAGAACAAGGGTTCCTGCATGGGTGGATCACAGTACCGGTATATTACACCCTTAGGTTGAACAATCCCTAGGCATATTTCATATTCCCTGAGCCTTAGTGCCTCAGCTGTTTCCTTGGGACTAAATTCTCCCTCAGCCCACCAATTATCCATTATATCTCCTATCTCTAACAGAAAGCTGGTGCTGTGCATGTAAGGGACATATCCCTGGAACCTAGGGTCCCACCATGGTAGTGATTTTACTGGAGCCGCCTTAGTCGACCCAGAGCTTGAAGCAGTTTTCGATGAAAACCCTGAAGTGTCCGACCTTACTGACATCGTATATTTACTGCCACAAGAAGTGACACGGTCCGCAATATCTTCATCATCAGACCCAACCCCAAAGTCCCATCCCACCAGTCCTGAGAAGGAATTGTTGGTTTCAGAAGGCTTCGGGTCCGACTTTTATCGTTCTTGGAAAAGGAGGGTCTCGCAAATACATGAGGGGTAGTACCAATAGGGTTATGGGCTATAGAGTCCTTCAAGTCTCGGTCAGAGTCCTTGGTCTGAGTCCGACCCTGGCTGGTTACCAGAGTTATGCTCACGATATGGGGTTCCACAACTGGCTGGGGGTTCCTGCGCATTACATGGTCCTAGTATTTGGCCAGTTGTTCAGGGGTAAATGTGGCTGTACTCACCAGAGTCACAGATTTTCTGCATTCCACGTGCGCCCATACATGGTCCATAAAGTGAGCCACGCCAGTGCTAGTTGAAGCGGTACTCACGTGAGCGGCAATCGCCATTCCTCGTTCGCCCCGGCGGTCGCCTCTCTGTCGACGTCATCGTATTCTAGTCTCGCGGGATCCAGATAGAGGTCGATTTGGACCAGTTCACCCATCTCTAGTAGTTAGTGTAGATTGAGGTATATATTAACCCCTTTGTAGCTTTTCGTGTCTAGCTAGCTTGGAATTGACTATGGATAGCTGGTCACTTAGACTAAGGGGTTAATTTATTACATAGTAGATACATGTTAATTGAATTAAATTTTACCTACTATTGTACTTTATTTTTATTGTAACCTTAACTTAAGTTAAGGTAATGTTAATGATATTAGTGAATACTGCTTAACTATTAATGTGAAGCTTAATCTAAAGCTCAACCGCATTTTTTTCCACCTTTTTTTATTCGCTGCCGAGATTGGCCGCACTCCAGCCGCATCTCACGGCCGCGTGCGGCCGTTTCTCCAATCCGCGCCTAATGGCTCTGAACAATAGAAGCGCCTGCGGCGCCGAAAGAAAAAAGAAAGCCCGCGTCTGCACGGGGTTTTAAATTACCCACGGTGGCGGCCGCTGTAGACTCAGGGCGGCCGCCACTGTAGCTGTATAACAAATGCCCCTAACCATACTGAATTAATTGAATTAAAGTTTTCCATAAAGGCTTAGCCTTTTTTCCAGATAGTACAGTCTCAAGTCTGTGTACTCAGACACAACAAAAATGTTAAGCATTCCAAAAATTGTCACAACAAGGCTGTCGCTGTTTTAACAACCACAAAAATGCAGCACTTGACAAGAATGGAATACATAGTGTACACATATTACCACCTCTTTTCATGCAATTTCACTCATGCTCATGTTTGCATTGTGTTTTAATGCTATCTTCAAATCGAATATTTTAAATGGGCATACGTTTTTTTTATTTCATCTTTTCTCATCATTGTCAGAGTTTAACCAGTTGGGGGCGACTTTATTATGAGTCTTATAGTTATAGTTTACATCTTTTGATCTCTAGCATCACTCATGTGCAGCTTCATTAGGATATCCCCCATAATGTGAGATAAAATGGAGAGTAAGCTAGTCCAGGGGAGGCCAACTCCAGTCATCATGGGCCACCAATAGGTCAGGTTTTCAGAATATCCCTGCTTCAGCACAGGTGGTGCAGTCAATGAGCTAGCCATTGATTGAACCACCAGTGCTGAAGCAGGGATATCCTGATAACTTGACCTGTTGATGGCCTTTGAGGACTAGGGTTGGCTACCCCTGAGCTAGGATGTTGAAGGGGATGAATGTACAAATGGAAGTACCGTATGAAAGGTAAAACATCGCCACAATAGCAATTCATCAACACTCACATATAGATTAACCTTAAACTGAATAAACTTACTGTATTAATATTTAAGGAAGGACAGATTTGTGGGTTCGCAATCTGAAGAATTTCACCATTTGTTCTAAAGTCCATGTTGAACTCGTGCACTAATTTTCGAATCGGAGTGAAAATACTGTACGAGCCAGAATCGGAAAAAGACTCATACTCAGGTTTTTTTTTTTTTTTTTTTTAAACTGGGCAAACGTTTAAGTTTGTGAATGAAAAACTCGAATAATAAAAAAAATATATATGTATATTTTGAGTTTTTTCCATAATTACTACAAATCCAAAATCCAAATCGAAAGAGAATTTGTAGAACCACCACAAAAACAAGTAAAAGTGGCCACCCTTATATTATTGTGCTATTCAATATAATGATACAGCATATATCAATGTTATTGCACATTGGACGAGCGAGCGAAGCAAAGACATCATCAGCTAGAGTGTGTGGACACTTTGGGTATTTGTGTGTGTGTCTTTTTGTTCATCTATTCTCTCTATCCACATGCCAAACGCCATGACTGATTCTGGGTTCCGGTTTATGAATGTGTTACAGTATGTGTTTATTCCGTGTTATGAATCTTTGTCCTACAGTATTAGAGCTTACTCACTCATCTCACATGTGGTATAAAATATAGTCCTTTCTTAGTTTAGTTAGGGTATTCCTTCACTCTATTTTGATCTTCATGTTACATGTTACAATAATAATCTGTATCAACGTGTATAAATCTTTGTGTAATTTAAATTCTCTTTATGCTTATACTGTGCGGTTCTTTAATACAGATGTGCAACGTTTTCACAGGCCTTAGCAATTTTTTGCAAATTTCACAATTTTTTGTTCAGTGAAAAATGTTGCTTCTGTTCAAAAGTTCACTTCAAGTTCATTACAAGTTCACCACAAGTTTGCTATAAATTCACCAAAAAGTTAAAACATCAATGGGCATTGCATGCTGGATTCATTTTGATTACTTTTGACATTTGAAAACATTTGATAAAGTTGCAGGGCAGTTTTGCTCAAACTTTTGGCTCCAAAGTTCATTATTTCTTTTTTACATATATAGCAGGACGTATTGTCTGCAGCACCCGGGCCAGCTGCGTGTCCGCGACTGTATCTGCCCTAGCGAGGGAGGACTATCGTTGTGGGGTGTCCGATCCAGAAGCATGGACCCTCACAGTGATGTAGCAGCAGAAAATGTCTCCGTAAATGCAGCTTTTTGTTTTTACAGCCGCGACTCCGGAGACATTGAATCCTCGTACATCTGTAAGTGAACTTGTAGCAAACAAAAAAAGTTTACATTCGCATGGTTCGCTAACACATGAGAACATTTTGCACATCTCTACTGTTAAGTCAATAGGGGATCTCTATGCACAGGGGGTTACATTTTGATGATTATGTAATTGTTATTATTTTAAATATATTATTTTTAAATCATGCATACTGTAATATCTGTGCTTGGCTAATAGACCACTTGGGACAAAATGGGGAATGGGTTTGATTGTAGTTCAATAGAGGGATGGTAGAAAAAACAATAGGTGCCCCAGGGTGGAAAGCCTTGTAATGCCCTGCTAGCCTTTTTGGCTAGCATTGGGTAAGGTTATGAAGTCTGCATTGGCCACTGACCACTGTGGTAGTAAGGGATTAATAAAGAATATATTGAAAATAATGTGTGTTCATATAGACAAAGAAGGTCTTATAAGGTACTTGGTAATATATATTTCCATCATAACAAATCTCCTCTTCTGAAAATAGAATAAGAGAAAAGGGGAGGAAGAAGGATATGACAAATACTAATAGTCTCCACCGGTCACAATACAGACAATTGTCCATCTAACTGCTCTTCTCCTGAACTGCCCTCATGCTTCTTCTTGCAATACCTGTGCTAATTTCAACATTTAACTCCAGACCTTCTGCATCTCTATATGTGAATATATTTCTTCAAAACTATAAACACCCCAACCTGTCTGCTATGCAATGTTCATGGGACAAATAATCAGTAAAAAAATAGGAGGAAGAGATCCCAGGGAGTTTATAATGAAAAGGAAAGTTCTAGGGTTAGATGATGGACAAAGAGGTGCACATTGACAAGGAAGGGTCATGATGTACAACAAATAGGACACAGAGAAAGCAAATTCAAATTGGCAGACATAAAGAACATCAAAAAAAGAGGCACAAGGATGGGCAGTTCAGGATTCCTGGAATCTGAACTCATATGAACTGGTGGAATGATAGATTCCTGGAATCTAAGTACTCAGGGCTCTTGTGGCTTGGATTAATCTGGTATGCGTGCTTGGATCTCTGTGCCAGAGCCAAATGGAATTGATACAAAACCTCCTTTTCAATTCCCATTCAGATTTGGATCTTGTGTTTCTCTCGCTGTAAAGTCACCCCACCATTTTGTGTCAGCACAGAAAGGGGGTTAGGAATGAGGTACAAGAGGGAGAGGAACACAGAGGCACAGAGCACAAGAGGGGGCAAAAAGAGACACAAAGAGCAGATGGCAGAGGGGCAAAGGGGCAGATAAAGAGACATAGAGCAGACAGCAAAGGGGCAAAGAGATTGAGAGATAAATAGAGCAGAGGGTCACAGGGGCATCTGACACTCTGAATAATATCTTCGCTATACCATCATTGGACAGGAATGGTACTCAACTGGACACCTAGGGAAATCAAAAGGTCAACACGACAACCAAAAATAAGATGTGAGGATGAAATCAGAACATTTGTTGGAGCAACATGGAGAAGAGAGGATTGCAACCACAGAACCTGGAAGATCATGGAGGAGGCTTTTTGTATCAGTGGATTGACTGGAGATGAAGATGGACTGATATATATATATATATGTCCATGGCACTCCAGAATTCGGCTATGGCTGAGTCCTGGGCCCCACTATCTCCTCTACCCCCTTCACCCACTCGACAATTTATAGAGGTTCAGAACTTAGATGAGTCCTGGTTCTCCTCTCCCTCCTCTGCTACACAACACATAGAGGGGCCTATTCACTAAGCTACGTTAAGTAGCTCTGAAATGTGTTATATCGCTCGGCCGGAAAAGGCTGAAGCCATAAGCGCTATTCACTAAGGCTGTTTGGCGGGTTTACAGCTGGCCTTGCCCAAAGGGGCCATAGCGCGCGATCACCTTCTTCCCCCCTGATATCGTGCCGAAAGTTATTTAGCACGATAACTATTATAAACAAAGCAGCCTGTAAGAACTGCATGGAGATGCTGCGTCTCAATGCACGGCTCTTACAGGCGATCGTGCTGTCCAAATCTGATTTTTAATACTACTGTACATGAGCAGGGGGTCTTCTGAGCTGAACCGCATTGGTTTCAGGTCCGAGGACCCCCTACTTCAGGAGATATAGGCCCCGTTATGGGGTGCCGGTATCCCCTGCAGAATTTAAATGCCCCGGTCACGTGACGCGGGAGCTTTAAAGTGCAGGGGATACCGGCATCCCATAAAGGGGCCTGTATCTCCTGAAGTAGGGGGTCCTCTGACCTGAAACCAATGTGGTTCAGCTCAGGAGATCCCCTGAACATCTACACTAGTATTAAAAAACACATAACAATAAATAATAATTCATTGCCATAGCGGATAGCCGCTATGGTAATGAAGCTGCATTAATGTACATTTTAATAATAGTGTGCGGGAGCAGGGGGTCCCCTGAGCTGAACCGCATTGATTAATGGCTCAGGGACACCCTGCTTCCCGAGTTACAGGCCCCGGTATGGGGCATCGGTGCCAGTGTTGCCGCCATCTTTATAGCGTAAAAGACGCAACGTGGACTCAATAAAGATGGCGTCCACACTGGCATCCGATGCCCCTTACCAGGGCCTGTAACTCGGGAAGCAGGGGGTCCCTGAGCCACAAATCAATGCGGTTCAGCTCAGGGGACCCCCTGTTCCCGCACACTATTAATTCAAATATATTAAAGCAGCTTCATTACCTTAGCGGCTATCGATACCCACCCTTCAAACATTTATTTGTACAGTGGCTTCATTATATATATATAGTATATGTATGATTAACCAATATACAAATAAATACTGTACATAGCCAAATACAAATCTCTCCCAATATCAAACAGCACCAAGAAAAATCAATATCAAAGAAATCCAAATACAAACACTCAATTTGACAATGTGTACATGATACAATTAATCTGTGCATCATGTATACCAATGCTCCAAATCAAATACACTAATCCAAACAAGATACAAATACAATCATTAAAGAAAAACAAACCATCAAACAATTAAATTACCATCAATTAATCCAGTTACCAATCAATTACACACTTCAAATCCTACAAACAAAACATTGTGAAAAATAATCTATGTCAAACTAACATCACACTAAATCTATCTTCCAAAAATAAGCCAATAAAATAATCTATAGCAAACAGCCTTTAACTTAACAGTTGAAAAAATAAAATGTACATTAGAAACACATTTTTACACAAAGCAGCAAATTGCAATTCCAAAAAACATTCAAACAAGGCAAGCCAACAAGTTTTTTTTATACCTGTATGTATGTCCATCCATAGTTTACAGACATAAATACAGGTGCAATAAAAGAGCATTAAAAACAATTGAATCACATAAAAAATCAACATACAATACAACCACTGATTTGTCCTGTACGTATGTATATCCATAGTGACATACATAAATTCAGGGGGAAAAAATGGACGTCAGGAAAAAAAAATGCCAAAAAAATTGTGAAATAAAAATAAAATACATTTTTTTTTTTTACTTACCATTAGATGAACCACTCACAAAAAATGGAGGGGAACCGGAAGCACTGGAGCAGCTAATCCAACAACAGGAACCAGGTAACCATAAAATAATAAACCCTTACAATCCACAAGTGTCTGTATGTTCTTTCTTCTATTTGTAATCCATAGTGGGAGTCTTCTCCGTCTTCTTCTGTCTTCTTCCGGGGTCTTCTTCCGGGGTCTTCTTATCTTCATCCGCCATGTCCTGGTCTTCTTTCTTCATAGGAGGTCTGTCCTCCTCGGCGTCTGGCTTCCAAATGAGACGACATAGGCTTTTATAGGCCTATGACGTCACATTTTCGTCATATGGTTCTCACGGTCCTGATTGGGCCGTGAAAACCATGTGCTTTGGCTGACAAAAAAAAAATGATGACGTCATTTAAAGGCAATGAAAGCACAGCCAATCAGAATGGCTGTGCATCAATTGCCTTTAAGATGACGTCATGAAAAGAAAGATGGCCAGCCTCACATGGTACGGTATCCAATCAGAGCATGGGAACTCCATCCCAACTCTGATTGGCTCAAGTAGACCATGTGACATAGGCTTTGGGGAGAACATTACCACGGCACTACGTCATCACGCAAGTGCGCACTTTACGGCCGGAGAGCGCATGGAGCTGATCTGAGGCTGACTACTTGAAATCACATTACAAGCAGAGACACAGCGTTTTCATTCATCTAAAACTGCTGGAGGTGAACCGGATTGGAAATCGATCCACTGATGTGTTCCAGTACGGTGTTGCCCTGTTGGTGGTGATTATATCACAAACTGCTTAAAATTATTTTACTTTTGTGAGTGTCCTTAATCCCCTTGTCCTCTTTTTAATATTAAATGTACATTTTTACACAATGGGACGTGCGCTCTCTGTTCATCTCTTTCTATAGATTTCTGCTGGAATTGGTTATTCCTTCTGAGAGCAGCCTTGGATCCCTGGCTATCATCTTGTTCCTAATTTGAATTTTTTCTGGACTTGCACTAAGGGTTGGACTTTCTACATTTTTGTTTTTCTTTTTTCCTGTTTGTTATATATGTTATCACTATTTTGGCACGCTATATATTTTTTTAGATTTATACATTGTTGTTTATATACTGCTGCGGCCAAGTTTATTCGAGCATTTGCCCGTTCTTGGCCGCAGCAGTAGCCTGGCGCGCGCCCGAGAGTGACGGGCGCGCGCCGAAGCAGCGGAAGAGCGCCCTCCGATCGGGGCGCTCTCCCTACCGCTGCCGGGTCCGCCGGGTCCCCCGGAACCCCCTGCCGCTGTCCCGCGATCGCGGGACACCAGGGCTCCCTCGGGGAGCCCCTGGACGCGCGTGCAGGGGGCGCACGCTCCCGAAGACGCGTGACCGCGCGTCTATGATGCGCGGCACGCCGAGGGGCGGCCACTAGCAAGCCGGGAAATCTCCCGGCTTGCGGTACCGGCCACACTTTAATAAAGTGTGTCGGTAGTGTATACATTTTTCTTTATTTGTATATTGTTTTAATCACTTTGTTTAGCAAGTGGCGCTACTGTACTTTCTCTCTCTCTCTCTCTCTCTCTCTCTCTCTCTCTCTCTCTCTATATATATATATATATATATATATACATTCATGATGAAGCCACTGTACAAATAAATGGGTGAAGGGTGGGTATCGGGTCAGGGTGGCTTAACCCCATAATGACTGTATACCATTACCATAATGACCGCTAATGTCATTAAGGGGTTAGGGGACATTAGTTTGGCTCTTTTTGTTATTGTGTATATTTTTCAGCATCCCAGTGTATGAACGGGGAGGAAGATGCGGGTGGCCTTCATCGTGGGTGCCGGACAAGGGTGAGTACAAAATGTATTTAATGTATTTATTGTGATTAATGTATATTTAATGGGCAAATGCATTATTATCCATATGTGGATAATAGTAATTTTGCCCATTAATGTCGTGTATGTTAGGTGACGGGGGTATTTTTTTAGAGTATTGTTTATTTTTTGGTGGCACACCATTGGTAATGCAGGCCCACGGACGCCCGCGGGGACCCTCGGACACCCCCGCGGGCCTGTTGTATAGATGCTGTGCCAGCAAAAAGGTAAACAAAGAAATTTTTTCTAAGTCCAGCTTTTGCGCCTGCCTTTAGCTGACTCGTTTGTTTGGCGCGTTTTTTAAGGCCAATTCACTTAGCGCTGCTTAGTGAATCGGTAGTACTGGGAAAAAGCAGCGCAATAGCCTGATCGTGCGCATTTTGCGGCGAGGGCTAAAAAAAGCCCTTTTAAGACCGATAAAGCACAGTTATCACTGCTTAGTGAATCTCACTGCAGCCTTATCGGGCTTAAATTTACTTTGCGCTCTTAAAGCCACTTAACGGAGCTTAGTGAATCAGCCCCAGAGAATGAACAATATTTTAGTGTGTTTGACAATTCTTCAGTTGCCATGTACATGGGTTAGGGGTACTTGAAAGGGCACAGTGCTCTGCTTCTCCCCGTGGGCTCTAGGGCTCCACAGGGTATGAGAGGTGTAATAGAACTTCCTTTGCGATGTTGTGATTGCAAAAGTTAACCTCCACTGCACAACTCCCTGAGGTCTAGGACATGGCTGAGTCCGGAGCCCCATCACTCTTCCTTCTCCATGCCGTGGCCATGTCTAAGACCATAGCACCACTACCCTCCTTATCCCCCTTTCTAAACATTTCCCTCTAGGATAAACCAATAGAACAATAATACTTGGCCACCCAAAAATTGTCAGTGAGGAAAATATAATTATTTCAACTTTTTTGCTTTTCCCTTTCGGGGTAAGTAAGTTACAATGACCTAAATCATCCCCCAAAATTTGTTCATATACTTGTAGTATTCTTAATCGTAAAACTGTAACTTTGCTTGAAAGACAATCTTTAAAATATTGCGTTCTTATAGCTATGGGTCCTATTGTGGAAAGTTAACCACAGTGTCGCTAAGTCACCCCCAAAATTTGTACATTTACTTTCATCGATCTATAATACTGTATGACTCTGGGGAAAAGTAAGCCACATCAACCCTATATAAGCCCCCAAATTAGTACATGTACGTAGTACTTCAGATCGTAATATTTTTGCTGAAAACGTGGCACAAACTGTGCCTAAAATGAAATAAGTAAAAAAATAATAATTAGGGAAACTAAAATGTAACTAAATAAGTAAAATCTAAAAAAAAATATTGGCTAGGAACACTCCCGGTATGACTGGATCCAGTCAAAATTGAGGAGGGCCTACAAATTTTACATATCATCACTGTCATCTTCCTGGTAACAGATATCATGATCATCATCACTTACAATGAGAAGCTCATTGAAATTCGCTTGAAATTGTTTTTTACTCGCACCACCTTCATCAGAGAGGCTGTTGTTGATTATAATGAATACCACTGTCCACATTTTAAAGGTCTAGAGCCCGTGTGACACCCAAAAACAATGCTGCCAGAACATTCTTTCAGATGAGACACTAGAAGGTGGAAAGCTTAAAATGTGCATAGCAGCTCTGAGAAGAGCTTTCCATGTAGTCCTGTTTTTCAACCCAGTATATATAAGGATTGTAACTGAAGATAAGGCTTCTCTTATCTTTAAAATAATCCTCCAACATACTGGCAGCTAAGTAGGCCTCAGAAGCAACATCCGCACTATGTTCTGCATTTCCTCAAAGCCTGACCAGATATCGACTGATCTCACATTATCATTACTTTTAAAATATAGAGGTTGTTTTTTATCTCGTAGCTGCAGAAGGTGTACAGTACTACCAGGAACAGTTTGCTTACACTTATATGGTATGTACAGAAAGGGACTGACAGTGAAATCCTGGCTGAGAGACAACGTTAAACTAAAACCTATTGAGTTTTGGCAAAACCGAAAGTTAAACACAAAAAAAGTTTGTAGAACAAAAAACAAAATTCCAGTGAAGGTGCCCACCTTTAGTAAAACAACATGCATAAGTAGGCTAAAGGGGTGAGCATGAGACCAAAGACAAGAAGTCACAAATGCAACAAAACATAGTAGCATTCTCTGATGTGCATATGGGACTATATAGGGTATTACTGAAACAGTAAAAGATTTGCATGTGTAATTTTTAAACCTTCAATGCTAACATACTTTATCATACTGGAGCTGCACTAAACTCTAAACAAACGAGAGTCAAGTCTAAAACCTCAACTGTCTCAACTTGTCTATTATAACCTGGAGCCATTTACAATTTAAGAACTGTCTGACTCTCACAAAAGAACAATGCCATCTTTGATTTTCTGCCATTTCTTAGCCTCCGGTTAATATTCCTATCCCCACCGTCTCACTTCTTCAACAATGAAACCAAACAAAAATCCCTTAACCTTTGTTTTTGTCCAATTTCTAATTTCAAGTTGGTGGAATTTTTTGCTTTTCACCTGGACACATTTTTTATTCTGTTATTTTTACTCACTTGTATTTATTGCAATGCATCTAAATAATCTTCACATTTCCCGCACACATACTGTAAATATTTCACAGCACTATGACAAGTTACTGTACAGTACAGGCAGTCCTCGTTTTACAACGATTCACTTTACAACGAATGGCTTATCCAATGCTATGCAATGTATACCTACTGTATATTCATTTTTACAACGCCAAAATGGCTTATCCAATGCTCTTACGACGCTTTGCAACGTTGTGTATGTGTGTATATATATACACTTTAACATAAACAACGTTGCAAAGTGTCGTAAGAGCGTATATATATATAATATATACTATATAATATTATATTATATAATATATTATTTATTATGTTATATTATATATATAATACAGTATATACACTATATAATTTATGTGTGTGCTGCGTATCTTATTGCCTGCATAAAATATTTGGTGTATTTTAGTGTTAAAAATGCCTTCAGGAACGGAACCTTTCATTTAAACAGTGTTCCTATGGGAAAACGTGTTTCGCTTTACAACGTTTCGCTTTACAACGCCATTTTGAGTAACGCATTGTGTCGGATAACCGAGGACTGTCTGTACATTAAAAGTCTTACCAACACTCCATGGAAGCCTTCATGTTAAAGTCGGTCAATTAATATATTAATACTGTATGTTCTACATTCTTGATTCTGACCCAATTAGAAATGCAGATATGAGGAAAGAAAATGTACAGTATGAGTAGTTGAGTTTATACCTTTTCTTTACTTTGTATTGTGGAGTTATTTGTATCAATTCTTTATTCCTTCCCGAATAAACTACTCTAATTGCATCTGATATACAATTCCTACAAGTTGTAGAATCGTTATCCAGCCTAATCTGATGAATCTAATAGACCAAACAGTTTTTTGTTAGTAGGTTCACTTATTCTCTACTCACAGAATTAGCTGTATAAACTGTGTAATACAACAAGCAACATCTCTAGGGAATTAATGTACAAAATGGATAGGAAGCTAAATGTGACACACCTAGCACATGCTAATTTGCAAATCACTTCCCAGTATTCTCATTTGCAGCTTAAACACTGTATGACATATGTAACAGCAGATTTAGGGGACCTGTAGAAAATATGCAGATACAGTATACAGTACTCATTTGATGTTACCCTTCATGAAAAATTGAATACATGACAAACAAGGTATAATATTCACACAATTACATAAATTGCTAGTGATTTTAGATTCAAATAAATGTTAATTAACTTGTATCCATTCTTTCTATTATATAAGAATATGCATTACAAATACAAAGTGTAATTGAATAACTGGTTTCATTTGTAATCCAATAAAATTTGGAAATACATTACAATTACTATATGACTGAGGCAAAATGTTTTCTAAAGTAATCTCTTTTATTAACAAAACTGTTGCTATACAGTATGTCCTCGTTACCCTAACCCTTTAGTACTTACATACTTTTGATAGATCATCAAAATATGTGTGTATCAAATTACCATATGCCTAAATATTATTTTTTCCCAGCGCTTGTCAGTAGCAGAGACACAGAGGAGCAGTGACTCAGCAAAGGACGGTTTGCTTTCTTGACTTGCACATATTGCTTTATCTTGGACTCCTTTTGCTGTTTCTCTATTATTGCTGGATTGCTATTTCTGTGTTGCTAATAACCTTGAGTAATGTTAATGCGAACCCCGCTTCAGCTAAGTAATATGTGAATGTATATGGGTACGGTGCTTGTGGGTGACAAAGATGGATAAACAGCAAAGAAAAGAGAACCCACTATTAGCTCTCAATACCTTCAAGCAATGTAATGTGAAAATCTTAAAAATACTCTTTAAATGCTGAACTAATTAAAATAATGGGTATTAAAATCCAACAAGGACACACATATATAAACCCTATGATGAGTACCAGTATATAAGACACTCCGGGTTATAGATGGGTGGAAAACAATTGAGGTGAATTAGATCAACTGTTCCAAGGGAACTGATATGCAGTATTCCCTAATGTGGTTGTTTAGGTAAGAGCAAGGGCGGGGAACTGTCTAAGATAATAGATAGGTCCCTGAGCTGTTAAGGGGTTAATGAGGGTGAGCGTGTAATGCAGATGCGGAGCCCTAGATTGCATGACAGTAAAATGAAGTTATGCACATAGTGTTAGGTGCATAAATTTATCAGGTCCATACTGCTACACACTCATACACCTCACTAGATGTATCTGATAGTCCCTATGGAAAAACGCCTTAACAGACAGCTGATGGAAGTCCTAATGTAAGGGGCCAGCTGACACAGGGAGAGTGGTGATATAGTTGCTACCTAGTCCCTGTAGACAGTGTGGCTGTTGGTATGCCTGTGCACATATTCATGAATGTGCTTCCACCGTCAGGGACACTCGTGTCACTAAACTAAGTAAGTATGCAAGCCCTGCCTTACCCTGCGCTCCCTGAGTAACCACAGAAACTCCTGCCCGGTTTGGAGGGGAAGTGCACGCGAGCGGTCTGGCAGCTGCTCGCTCTGCGAGAAGGAAGGCTGCCACGTCAGTACTGACCACGCGCCTGCACGTGACGGGTGCCGACGCGCGCGTTTCGCGGATGAAATGCTTTCTCAAGGCTGCAGTATGCGGGGAAGATCCCAGTGCTAGTATGTGATTTATATATGCCTGGATGTGTTCAATTGGTTGCAATTGCACTTCCCCAATCTAGGGCTCCGCATCTGCATTACACTCTCACCCTCATTAAGCCCTTAACAGCTCTGGGACCTATCTATTATCTTAGACAGGCTGTGATAGCCCTCCCCCGACCTTGCTCTCACCTAAACAACCACATTAGGGAATACTGCATATCAGTTCCCTTGGAACAGTTGATCTAATTCACCTCAATTGTTTTCCACCCATCTATAACCCGGAGTGTCTTATATACTCATCATAGGGTTTATATATATATATGTGTGTCCTTGTTGGATTTTAATACCCATTATTTTAATTAGTTCAGCAATAAAGAGTATTTTTAAGATTTTCACATTACATTGCTTGAAGGTATTGAGTGCTAATAGTGGGTTATCTTTTCTTTGCTGTTTATCTTGCTAATAACCTTGCCTGATCTCATATACTGTGGATCCTTATTGTTGGACATTTAAGTGTTTACAGGGGGGTCTTTACTGGATCTTGATTGCTTTATTGCTGTATCTGTATTACCAATAGCCTTACCTGATCAGATATTCACTTGTTCCTTATTGTAGGACAGGAAGCATTGTATATAGGGGAGTGAGGATACCTCTGGGTCCCTTTGGATCAGAGGGAACGGGCTTGAGAAAGAGTAGTACCTCGAAACGGTCGTTGCCCCCCTTACATACCCTCCTCCTTTAAGTGTGTTTTCCCCCCTTGTTTTTGTAGTGTGTTGTCACCTTGTCTCCCTTTCCCACTCCCCTTCCCTAAGACTCTGTTTCCAATGTGATGTGCAACGCCAAGTCATTTTTTCCTTGTGTTCTCATTAAAACTTATTGCATATTTCAGGCATACTCTTGTAGTAGAGCTTTTCGTTATAGACAGTGAGTGCTGAGACACCTTTGTATTTTTTAATGTAATCTCTTTGTATCTCAAGCATTCACATGGCTAGATAAAGCTAACATATCAATCATTGGATGTATCTGATATATTCCCCCAATCTGAAACGGGGAACCCCACTGAGTATGCTGAGGCCTAGCAGACAGCATGCCCCACTGCTCTTCGTTTTTAAATTGGAAAGAACATGCCCCATTGAAGCTTGCAACCGACTCGCCCTCTATGTGTGAGGATTGGACCTCGGCCCCACCCTGTGACGCATTGGGTGATGCCCCTCGCACATGCACTGCGCGCAAGCGCTGCAATACTCCTGCCAACACCGGACCTAGGCTCCGCCCCCGCACCGCCTGCCACGATGCAACGGAGGATGCACCTTTCTCCAATTCATGGCAGTGCCGCATTTCCAGAAGTACACGTAGGGTTATTGCTGTCAATTACTCCTCACCTGCACTTCCCCCTGCCCTTGCCTAGTGGACTGAATATGTCTATGGGGCATTTCCCGTTCATTACCTTGCAGCTGTGTGCTGCCTTTACCATTGGCTGTCTGCCCTTTAAGTGCTGAGCCAGTCCTCCCACAAACTAGCTGAGCATAAACTCTTGTTTATGTACCCGTGCTTGCTGCTTGCTGTTCGTTGCTGTTACTGTGCCTTGCCTGACCTTTCGTTGTGACCCCTGCTCATACCTGGACTTCTCTCTTCTGTGCCCCTGGACCTCAGCTCACTTCTGGACTCCTACTCTCCTCGATTATGGCTACGGATTATGACTACTCTCCTCTCTCCAACTATTGACTATGGCAAGTACCATGACTTACCCGAACTCTCCTACCATGACCTGGCTACATGACCCTGACTCTGCAATCCGGAACTGGTTTTGCGGTTGTAGGGCAGTGGTTATATACATCCTCCCCATGTTGATCTCCTTAGAGGCATAGTTGCTGAGACCTTGTGGCTTGAACAGAGAACCCTATTAGACCCCACAGAACGAAGTAGGAGTGGCCACTTTGCATGAAACTGGAGAAAAGGAAGTAAGCTCTACTTACAGAGGTTAGTACCCACATAGTAGCAAGTACTGATCTCATCTGACTATGAAAGGTAGAATAGAATGGATAACCCCAAACAAAGCACACAATTCCATACCCTCTCATATTGATGCCTTATTCAGTCCAAGCAAGTTAAGTATCACTCTGAGCTGAGCACATCTTACACTTCTCAATGACTTTAACTTTTATTTTTGACAAAGACCTTAAAGAATTATTTTATTTGAAATTGTATTCACCAAGAACATCAGTGTATATATAGGCTCCTAGTAATCTTTTGATTGATTCATTAAGAAAGGGCTATCCTAGCATAGCCTAATGTTTTTATCTTTGTAGAACCTCTGGATGTAGAAACCTGGCTCAGCAAACTGCCAAGGAGAGATGGGGAAAAAAATCAAGCCTAATATCACACAAGGTTTTACCTTTCCCGATTAATTAATTTGAAGCAAAACCAATCCTAAACACTAGAATCTGTGCAAAGATAATCAGATGATATGTTAAGAAACATACTCTCTCCTCTGCACATTGTAAAGGATCCTACAATCAGATTTAGATTAATCAACCATTGACCTACAGTACACTGTATTCTATACACATTTCGACGCCAAACACTCCTGTTACTAAAATACAGCTACAATTGCTGGATTCAAAATACAGTTTGTCCTCTATGGAGAAGGATTGATCAATAACATACCAAAAGGACAGTTCATCAGATTAAAACAGATTTGCTCCACTCCTGACACATTCAATACACAAGCACAAGATTTAAAACATAAATTCATAAATAGAAAATATCCGTCCCACAAACTAGATCAGATCATATCCGTGGTAGAACTAAGTCTACAGTTTCAGTCGCAGCAGCAGATCCACCAGTGGGACCTATTCCATTATATTCTTATATTTCTACATGCTCATGCCCATACTTCGTGTTGTTTTATTAAATGTGTTATTTTTATATCAGTCACCTGTTGTTTATCTTAGCATTTGCTTTTTGTTTTTTCTTGTGTGTCTTTGGTGTCTTCATGTCATAATTTACTATACAGTATCACGCTATGTATTTTTATTTGTTTTCATTCCATGTCTGAAAATTCATCGATTGAAGTACATCATTGGATCTGACACAGTCACCAGCACTGGTTGTATATATCCTTTTTATCACATTATTTATATGTGCAGGGCGCCAGAGATATAACATCTTTTCCACATGTCGTTTCTCTTACCTGGGGGTCAGAGTTATATCACAGGCAGCCGCCTTTATTCTTTTTCCTATTATAGAATAACAGGCCATGTTCTAATCACACTCTGTGATTATTAATATATTAGTCACACATTCTTTTGAGATTTAGCGCTACCTATTTTTGTTTTTTGCTATAGAGAAGGAGAAACATTGTAAGTCTAGGCCTGCACAATTAGGGCCTTTGACAACAAGTAATTTTTGTAAGGTACCGATTTGCCCAGAGAAAACTACACCCATACAGTCAGAATAAGGGAAAGGCTCAAAACCTTGAGCCTTCATCTCCAAGAATTTGTCTCTGTTCTTCTAAAAAGAAAGATGAAGATTACTCTATGTTGTTAAGCTGTGCCATAGAGATACTATCACCATGATTTACACCCTTAGTCAACTTTGAAGATGGGGTGGTTGGCCGTGTTGGTTCTATTCAGTCTCCTTAAAGACTTGCATTTCAATTGTAGACCCTAAAGTCTCCAACCATTTTCGGATGGCAACCACCCCTTGAGAAGTGCATGTTCTAGTTCTACTTCTTCATTTTAAGTGTGCTGTTTTTTTATACTTTAAGTATTTTCCCATTCAGACTAAGATCCTGGACTCCTAAGCTCCTTTGGTCAATTTCCAATATCTTTAAGAGTGTTAATAACAATGATTAAATATATTTCAAATGGAATGGCAGACAACTGAATTTACCTTGAAACATTAATATAATTTAGGTGGTAAGATTTTCTAAAGGTGTAAAATGATAAATGAGGGAGCAAGGCCTATTTCACACAGGGAAAGGCATAGCAAATAATCCCAGATCAATTTAGTAATAAAATAGTTCAAATTGAGGAATGCAATTCTGTTGTATAAATAATCTGCTAAATTGATATGTCTCTGTTTGTGGGAGAGAGTGTCAATGCTGATCCAGGGTTTTCGTTGAGAAGCCAATATATAACAGTAGGATACATCAAATAGAGTTCCATGAGATCGGAAAAAACACATTCCCCTTCTCATGTTATAAAACATTCTAAGGCAAGTTGTACTTTGCTTTGTCTTGTTTCAGGAAAATAAGTTATTGGAATCATTGCAAAGCCAATATTGGGATTGTTTTCCCCTTAGGACATACAGTAGAAGACACATTTCAAAGCCAAAAATGGTTATTCCTATGCTTTCTGTTAATGTACCTTTGTGATAAATATGACAGGTAACAATTAATACCAGTGGATATCCACCATAAAGCTCTGAACTTTAAAAAACATGGGCATAAATTAGTTCATTACTGAGTTTCACATGAAAATCTTTGCTGACATGGTTTCCACCTGTTGAACGCCCTTGTTGATTATGCAATTTAGTGGTTAATGATGCTTACTCATTAATGTTCCTCATACAGTATCATCAATGTACACCCCATCGCATTTTTACTTGTTAATGTGATTGAAACTGATGAGGTGTAGACAGGTTCTAATTCTTTAACTGAGTGATAAATTGTATTCATTATTCTGAGAAATCATGTCTTGTAGAACCTCGATGCGGTCCACTGTGTTGTATCAACTTCAAAAATGTAGTAAAATGGTTTGCATTTTTCAAAATTCACTCTCACTGTTCAGAAGTGAAGAAATAGAAGTGCAGCAACTAAAAAAATATATGTTTCAATAGCGAAAATAATCAAACTTAATCAGACATTCAATGCCCATTGACTTTTGGCTTTAAGCGAACTTGTTACAAACTTTTGGATTGAAGCAATCTTTACTTCGTCAAACCAAAAAGGGTTAGATTTGCAAAGTTCCCTGCCTAAGGCCCGTAATATAGTGGGCGTGAGCGTGGGTTCGCCCGTGCCTGTGCGAACGCTCGTGCACGTGACGCACACTTTTTGTGTGTACAGTCCGTGCTGCTGTGAGCGACAGGCTTGGAAGGAACTGTGTGTGTGTCACTGTGTGTGTGTGTCACTGTGTGTGTGTGTGTGTGTCATTTTGTGTGTGTGTCACTGTGTGTTTGTGTGTCACTGGGGAAACTGTGTGTATGTATATATGTGTGTGTGTGTGTGTATATTAAATTTAAAAAAAAAGTCATACATACTTACATATACATTGCGGTAGCGGCACAACTACTTACTTTTCTGAGTCTTCCCCGCTATTGCCCGGCTCCACGTTCACTACCGTGCGCAGCCCTAGCATACAATGGCTAGCTAACCAAGGCAACTATAACAGCCGCGTGTGTGCCTGTAACAATCGTGCTTGCCACAAACCGGGACCAGACAGCGGAGCTGAGGTGGGGATGTATATGCACCGACCTTAAGCCACGGAGTCAGGTCCGGAGTGTGGATTCCGTGGTCAGATATAGCCAGATCAGGGTTGGAGAAAGCAGGGTTAACGTTATCCAGGCTGGGGTCAAGGCAGGCAGCACAGAAGCAGGGTCGAGGTACAAGCAAAATTCGGCAACAGGAAAACAACAGCGAAGACGCTTCAGCATGACAGGGAAAAGACAGGAGTCACAGGAACAAGAAGCTTCAGTACAGGGACTTCAGCACAGGAACAATATCCACTTGGAGGAAGCAGGAACCAGAAGCCACAGTGCTGGGAATCCAACGCTTCAGCATGGGAAGGCAGGAAAAGTTCAGTGAAGCTGCTTCAGCATGGCAGGGAAAGAGGAACTTGGAGCGGAGCAGCTTCAGCATAGGAAAAGGACCCCTGAAAGGAGGAAAGGGGTCGGACAGCACGAAGGCCTATGCAAGGGGAATAAGCAGCAGGCCACAGGAACTAGAAGCTTAGCACTGGGGATCCAGTGCTTTAGCACAGGAACAGAATGACCAGGCAGGCGTGCTTGTAGCAAGCACAGTTATATCCAAACAGACTTGGATTATGCTTAGCCGCTTCCTAGGGGGAAGGGCTAACCCTAAATAGCATGGGCAGCCAATAGGGACAGAGCTGCATAGCAAGCAGCATGAAGGAGACTGCAGTGAGTCCAGAACAGGTGATTCTTGATTGCAGCAGCAAGGAGGGTTGTCTGGAAACTCCACAGCTCTGCAGCAAGGATGAGTTCCAGCCAAAACCCAGGAGCGGATTCCTCACAGCGCCCACTATATTACGGGCCTTAAGCATGCAAAAAATTTACACATTTTTACTCCTGACCTTGGCATGCTCCTCAAATGTCATCGGATTAATTATGCATTTCGTTATCTGTGTTCTTGTACAATTTCTTGTAGACGTCTTTAACTCTCCTTATGATAAGTGTATGGTTTCTATTGTTAATCCATTGTCTTTTTTGACGTGGAAATGTACCAATTGAGTTTAATAATATAATAGCTGGATTTGGTTTTTCATGTTCTTTTATGTCATTTAATTATGTGAGCTTTGCAAATTTCTCATATAGCCCTTTTGAGTATGTTTTATATTGTTAACTATTGAACTATTTGTATGGTCTCTGTCAGTTTTTCCCTGTTTTCACATTAGATACACAATATCATTGTTTTGAAATGAATTATTTCTGCTGCCATGTCCCTGTCCTGCCTCCAGATTTTCCTTATGACCGTTCACTCTGAATGTCCTCCACCTGTGTTGTTTTGCAACCCTGACCCCTCTCCTTGGTTTTAGTTTTGCATAATTTTTTTTAATATAAAATGAGTGGTACTTGGTGGTAATGTTACCCATGAGAAAGGTCGGGCTTGTTGACTGCATCATGGACCAATAAATCACTTGTTTCCTCAGTTGCTGTGTGCTGGTATATTGGATAATTTTGGTGATATATACTGTATGTATATACATTGTACATACATACAGTATATATCACCAAAATTATCCAATATACCAGCACACAGCAACTGAGGAAACAAGTGATTTATTGGTTTATGATGCAGTCAACAAGCCCAACCTTTCTCATATATATATACACACACACACACACACACACACAAATGATCTTACAAACAGATAACTAAATATCCTGTATCAAAATTAGCCAGTGAAATTGAGCTAAATAGGCCTCCGGTGGTGCTATGAGATATTTTTTTTTACTCTTCGAAGTTCTGTTGATAACACTTTTTCATAAATTGATATATATGTACTGTAGCAGGACTTACCGATTCCAGAGCCACGGCTAAATAAGCTTAAAGCCAGAGCTCTGGAGATAGTGCTGCTGCGACATCGCTGTGGGGGGTCCATGCTTTCATATCGAACTCCCCACTGTGATAATCCTCTGGCCCTGGGGAAGCCATAGCCACCATACATCTGTATGTAAAATGGCAAGAAAAAGTTTGTGAACCCCAAAGATATTATGGAAATTCCATAGATTTCCATGATAACCTTCTTGAATCAAAACCAATCTTTACTTAAATAGCCACTAGGATTTATATTAACCAATTCCATGTCTTTTTAAACAAATGATGTTTAAATTAGACAAACAATGAGTAATTAAGAGTCAGGGTATGTGCAAAAGTAAGACAACCCCTGGCTTTATCAGCGAAATTAAAGGGGATCATAAAAATTTAATAATTAAGTAAATCTTCAGGTGTGAGGCCCCACCCTATGTAAAGATCAGAAACTGTGAGTTTGATCTTCACCATACAGGTGTGTCGAAACACGTCATGCCACGATCGAAAGAAATCTCTGAGAACCTCCGTAAAGCAGTTATTGATGCTCATCAGTCTAAAAAAGGGTTGCAAAACTATTTCTAAGGATTTGAGGCACCACCAATCCTCTTTCCGACAGATAGTCTACAAGTGGGGAAAGTTAAAGATCACAGTCACTCTACCCAGGAGCGATGGTCCTATCAAAATCTCCAAGAACAAACCGGCAAATCATCCAGGAACTCACAAAGAACCCCAGAGCAACATCCAAGGATCTGCAGGTCACTCTTCCTTTGGCTAATTTGAATATTCATAATTCAACTATCAGAAAAATACTGAACAAGAATGGTGTTCATGGATGGATAGCCAGGAGAAAATCACTGCTCTCTAAAAACAACGTTGCTGCCTGTCTGAATTTCGCCAAAGAGCAGACAGATGATTCACAAAACTTCCGGAACAATGTTCTCTGGACAGACAACTCAAACGTAGAACTTTTTGACCTCAATGAGAAATGTTATGTTTGGCGAAAACCAAAAACCGCAAAACGCCAAACGCCATCCCAACCATCAAGCATGGTGGAGAAGTTTGATGGTTTTGGGCTGCATTGCTGCTTCAGGATCTGGACGCCTTGCCATTACAGACACAACCATGTATCGGAATTGTTTCAGAAGATTCTAGAGGAGAATGTCAGGCCATTCGTCTATGAGCTGAAGCAGAACCGAAAGTGAGTCATGAGTTGAGACATTTCTGTAAGGAGGAATGGACAAAAATTCCTCAAAATAGATGTGAGGGACTGACCAGCAGTTACAGTAAATGTTTATTGGAAGTCATTGCTTCTCAAGGGGGTGCCACCATCATTATGTGTCATTTGTTTGATCAGGGTGTCTTTATCTATTATTAGAACTAAGATTAAGATTAAGATCTATGAACATTTCAGGTTTGAAGATGTGAAAATCCTAAGGGGTACACAAACATTTTCTCGCCACTGTGTGTGTGTGTGTATATATACACATAAATATATAATTTTTAAAATAATTTAGCAACATAATATGCTAAGAAATTATATAATTTATATTTACACTATTATGTCCCTGGTCTGTTTCCTCACTGAGTCAGAAGCTTAATTAAAATTAGGTTTTGTTTTGTTTGCACTTCACACCTAGGGGGGTCATGCAGTAAGCGGTGAAAAGGCACTTTTCGCCAGTTTCTCACCACAAATGACTGCTACATTCAGTAAGCAGCGAGAAGCGAAAAAGTTGCGGGTTTATTTTGCCTAATTTTTTTTCCAGCAAATGCGTGGGCAAAAAGTTACTTTTTGTCACTGTTCACCAGTTTTTTTTAAACTTGGCGAATTCTAGTAGCCCCGATCAGCTTTTCGCCGCTACTCGCGCTCGAAAATTGAGATTTTCTCTCCAAACCGTCCCGGCACAAAAAGTTGGCAAGAAGCTGGGGATGAGCGGTGAGAAGCAGCGAGAGAGGGGACCCCTCCCGCTACCCACCCACAAGGTCTAAACACCCACCAAGGGACAAATACCCCATTCACCCACTCCCTCTACCCACAATAAAAACAATGCAAACTAAAGCCCCACTACTCACCTCCTAGGCCATCAATAAACATTACAATATCAAATACACTACCCATCCACCCCCTGCGCCCCCAACAACCCCAATACTCCCCTAACATACAGTACATTTTTTTTTCTGCACTGGAATTATACTACAGGTGGCCCTCGGGTGGTCCCCGGGGGTGTCCAGGGGTCCCCACTTGCCTGCAGTACCAATTCTGGCCCCAAAAAATAAATTAAAAATACATAAATACTTTTAAATAAATACACGCCCCCCCCGGCACCCTAACACATACACTACAGTAATGGGCAAAATGCATTATTATCCACATATGTATAATATGCATTTGCCCATTTCAAACACAATAAGCAGCAGAAATAAAATAAATACATCTTGCACTCACCCCTGCCAGGCACCCACGATGAAGGCCGTCCTCATCCTCACCCCATCCCTGCTCTCCGTTGCTGCAAAGAATACAGAAGAATAAAAAGAGACAATATAATGTCCCCTAGCACCTTAATCACCTTAGCGGTTATTAACCGCTAGAGTAATTAAAGGGTTAACCCACCCTCCTCCCTTACCCACCCGTGAGGTCTAACCACCCTCACCCACTACCCACCAGGGAGGCCTACCCACCCCCTTAGGGACAATACTTCCTTCAGCCCCCCCCCCCCCCCACTACCCACAATAAAAACACTACACAGAACAGCCCCGCTACCCACCTCCTAGGCCCTACAATAAACATTACCATATTTAATAAACATTAAAAGCAGAAGGATACCAGCACTCCATAACGGGGCCTATATCTCGGGATGCAGGGGGTTCCCAGACCTCAAACCAAAGCAATCCAGCTCCGGAGACCCCCTGCACATCTACACTATGAATAAAATTTTATTTAAAAATATTTTTTTTCCGGCGAGATTTGCGCAGAGAGAGGCGGATCTCCTTTCTCTGCTGCAAGCAGATCTCGCCAGGGAAACCCTTCTCGGCAGGCAGACCGTCTCGCCACCGGCTACTCGCCATTTAGAAAAATGTTGCTCTCGCAGGTATTTGGGCGTTCCTGCATACTGTGAGAGCAACTCGCCAAAACATGGAGAGTTCAAACCCCTGCCGAAAGTGCTTTTTCGCCGCTTACTGCATAGACCCCCTAGAGGTTAAAGATTGAGCTACTGTATGGTTCAGAGTAATCTGAACCGCAGGAGTTCAGGTAGGATTGATATAGCCCGGACAGTATTTCCCATGTATTTCATGCATTCCTATTGGATGGTAGCAGGCAAGCATAAGATACATTCCAGAGCCCTATATATTTAAGATTACACTCATGAATTCTCACCCCATAGGGACCAATCCTAACAGTTTTCTGCTTTTCTCAACTTATACATAATACATTATAAATATCGTAATGTAAAATTATGTCACATATTATGTAGAAATGCTAGGTCAACCTATAATTATATATGTTCTACTTGAAAGACTTATTGTCATATTTGCTAATGGTTTAAGTTGCAAGGATCTTATGGTCTATAGAAGAGAAAGGTCTTTATAACTTGCTTAGTAAATGTAGCGCACTTCCCCCCCCCCCACCCTATGGGAGATATGACAGCTACTGTGTGTGGTGTGTTACTTGTTGCTCACAGGAGGCCTGGACCTCCGCTGCTGGGAGCCTGGGGTGTGCCTGATCCATCTAGTGGCAGTGCCTCCACCTGTGCGGGATCCTACTATGTTGGATAACCCCGTCACAGGACCCAATGCAATAACACACACAATGATATAGATAACAGTTTACTGCATGCAAATGAAAAGGGAACAACAATATAACACCCACACCAATTAGGCCATGCATGTCCGTAACCTCACAGTGTCCTCCAACACAATGTCCACACTCGTATGGGATATCCCCCCAAAGTACTGAGGTCCCTCTGGGCACCCAACCACCCTGGTGTCCATAAGAGTCAACCCACCCATTGCGTGTGACAGCACTGCTACAACCCGTGTTAAAGTTGGTGCACTTGTAGGTGTAGGTGTGATACCTGCCAGGTACTCCAGCACCCGGTATCAGGGGCTGTCCGGTCTCACGCTGTCGTCGTCAGCGATGAGTCCACCTCCACGTGGGGTGGTGTCCAGCTGGAGGGCCCCACCATGAAGAGACTCTCTTAACTGTGGAGTGATCTGGTCCCAGACCACCGGATTGCCAGTTCGCCGCCATGTCCTGGCTGTGACCCTTACACTTGTACTACAGGACAGTGTCCCTATCTACTGGGAGGGTCCCTGCAGCAGCCACAAGCTTAGGGGAGTTGGGGCCTAGCTGGGGCCTAAGGATGGTCTCTGGCCCAGTGCAGGGGCCACGGACACCCTGTACACACACCTCCTACCTCTTCTTGTCCCTGCTCCAACTGGCGTGCTCCTCAGTATGCAAAATGTATCTATCTGTTGCAGGGGAAAGGCTGCAGCCCTATTGACTGTCTTGACTCATATGCCCTGCAGCTCCAATGGCTGCTGGGGATTGTAGTTCACTGCAGAACTATTCCTGGTACTGGCCGTGGCTGCATAATGCCACTGTGCATGCGCAAAGTCCACTGTGCATGAGCGCACACACTAACATAGCGGCACCCTGCACTCGGTCGCCGCTCCATACTCCAGTGCTTCCCCGCGCCTACCGCCGACACCTGCTCCTGGCTCCGCTGCTCAGCCCGACGCGCCGGGAGGTAAGAGACAGAAGGGGGGGGGGGGTGAGGTGGGCAGGGGTCCCAGGCTAAATAAATATTAGCCTTCATTTTTAAAGAATAATTAAAGACAATTAAAAGATTCTGTTATAATTTTCTGTACGTTTTTCTAAACTTTTTTGCCGCAGTTGTGTCTCATATTTAAGGCTAGTAGACTACAGTCATTTGTAAATGCGTATTTTAATGCAAGTATACAATGCAGGTAAGATTTCACATTTTTCTTACCATTTACCAAAGTACTGTAACCATTACTTTGTGGTTGCATTTGTGTGTTTTTCATCTAATATAGCTGGTACATTTTTCTTCTTGAGCAATAAGCCTAGGGACAGGAACATTTTGTTTTTTCTTCTCTTTATTATGCTATTCTTTATAAATTCAGAATTTCCTCTACCAGGAGCACAATGAACCTGTTTTCCAGATGGTAGCTTCGTAACAACTAGAGATACATGTCCATTTGGTCTTCCAATGTCACTTGTGTAACCTAGGGACGTGCCCTGCATGATATTGGCACAAACACTCATGAGGGTGCAACGTGCACAATTTATCCCAGAATGACTTCATCTTCATTCCAGGAATCAGTATGCATTCAATTTTTTGTTGTTTCATGAATTTTTTCCTCCTGTTTTTATAATCTCTTGTTATTACATATGTAAATCTTTGTCCGATTCACAGCAGGTAGTTGAATAGTGAGCCAGAAGAAACAATGCAAGTGAAGCAGTTGGGCACTTCTTTTGGCCCGTGCTCCATGGAAATTTATATAGATATATTTGTAAACAAAGGTCACAAAGTTCAAGTCATAATTTTTGCAGTTGTATCCTCACAATGGAAGAGTTTTGGAAGTTCTAAATGAAACAGTGTGCTTCTTTCAGATCTTGTTTTTCTAGGACTGAACTTACTGAAATGTGATCTGAAAAATAAAAAATAAATCGGTGCAAAGCTATAGATAGATAGTTGGCTCAGATGGGGCATTGGATGACATTTGAAATGTTTTGGTGGTCCTGGAGAATTTTGTAAACTTGTATAATGTTATCATAGAGGACATTAGATTTTACTGAACTTTTGAAACTTGACAGTTTTTTTCATGTTGTGTACATTAGCATTAATTAGTATTTGTGTTTCCATAGTTCTACTTTTTATTTGAAAAATTAGCTTTAATTGTTTCCTGTTTTGAAATCGGTTGGTCAGGTTGAGTAAAAAAAAATAGTAGACATTTTATAGTTCAGTCATGACATAATGTTCCCTTTTTTCCTGTAAAAAAAGAAGAAAATGTGACTTGAAGCTATGTAAGTCAGACACAAAGTGTCTCATGATGTAAAAAGTTTTTTTCCATTATTTTATGAAGCTTAAATATACAACTCGGGTCAGAGAAAAGAAGTAATAATATGCCTAAGAATCAATTGGAAGGAAAATGGTTAATACAGTTGTTTCCTCCCAAATTACCTTCATTTGTATAATTCATGCATTAGAGCTACATAGATAGACAACTTGTATAATATATGTTTATGTAAATTGTAGAAATACACTTCTTTAAGTGACCACTCATAAGTTGTAACCCATAACATCACTCACTTAGTTTATTATAATGTGATGTTAATTCGTTTTTATTTCTTGCAAATCATTGGTAGTAAAAATCACTGAATAAATTAAGTCCCCTTTCTAATGAATATGACCTGTTTCCTCAAATCAGCCCTTTATTCTTTTAGACACATAGGGGACTATGCACTAAGCAGTGATAAGTTGTTTTAAGAGAGCAAAGTGGCTTTTAAGGCCGATACAGCCTGCTGCACGATTCACTAAGCAGTGATAACAGCGGTTTACAGGCCTTAAAAGGCATTTTTTCTGGCCTGCAAGCAAAACCTGCCCGATCAGGTAAAAAAAGGCAAACGCGCTGATTTTTGCCAGTCTGTGGGATTCTCTAAACAGCACTAAGTAAATCGTGCTTTAAAAGCGCGCCGGGAAAATGCAACAGCTAAAGGCAGGCGCAAAAGGAGCTGGACTTAGAAAAATGTCTTTGTTTAACTTTTTTCAGGCACACCATCCATACAACAGGCTGGCAGGTGTCCCCAGCTGTTCCCCCGCAGGGGTCCCTGGTGATCCCCACGGGTGTCCGGGGGTCCCCGCTGGCCTGCGATACCAATGGTGTGCCCCCAAAAAATAAACAATACTTTTAAATAAATACACCCACCTCCCCCCTGCCCCCTAACACATACAGTAAGTAATGGGCAAAATTACTATTATCCAGATATGGATAATAGTGCATTTGCCCATTTAAAATACATTAATTAGCATAAAAAAGTAAACAAATCTTGCACACACCCCTGCCAGGCTGCCACAAAGAAGGTCGTCCTAATCCTCATCCTGTCCATGCCCTCCGTTGCTCCAAACAATATAGAACAATAAAAAGCGACAATCTAATGTCCCCTAACTCCTTAATCACCGTAGCGGTTAGTAACTGCTATAGTAATTAAGGGGTTAACCCACACTCCACCACAACCCCTCCCCCACTACCCACACAGGAGGCCTAACCACCCACCCTTGGGGACAATACCCCCTTCAGCCACCCCGCTACCCACAATAAAAACAATACACAGAACAGCCCCACTACCCACTTACCAGGCCCCATAATAAACATTACAATATTGAATAAACAATACACAACCCACCCACACCCTGTGCCACCCCCTGTGCCCTCCCCATAAAAAATATGATTTATTATTTTACATACAGGATTAATACCCCAGGCCAACTGATGTCCCTACTGATCCCGCCTGGTGACTGCAGGCCCCACAGTGCACCAGGGGGTACCCACGGGTGTCTGGGCGCCTCCGGGTGGTCCCCGGTAAGCACCATGGGCATCCAGGTGGTCCCCATGGGTCACCGCGGGCCCCAATGGGTCTACGGGTGGTCCTGCTGGTTTCTGGGCATCCTCGGGTCATCCCCACAGGTGTCTGGGGGCCCTCAGGTTGTTCCCAAGGGAGTCTCGGGGGCCTCAGGTGGTTCCCACGGCTGTCTGGGGCCCTCAGGTGGTCTGGCTTGTATCTTTTCAGCTAACATTTTCAGTGCTTTTCCAGACATCACAAAGGCACATAGCAGTATTCCAGAGGGTCTCAGGGTTCGACAGGGAAACCTGTTCACTCCTCCCACTTTCAACAGACAATTAATGGAATGGGCTCATGCATCCAAGATGGCGGGCACAAAGAGGACTATCGACCTGACGTCAGGGACTTTTTCTCATCCTGTATTATATGAGCCCAGAACAAAACGCCCCGCAACATAACCCCAGGTCTTCTTTAGCCAATTCCTATTCCAGAACGGCCTTGGACCCATCTGTCAATGGATTTCATTGTGGAACTGCCCAAATACAAGGGAAGGATACTATTCTGGTGGTAATAGATCGCTTCTCGAAGCAAGCACATTTTATTCCAATCACCCTGTGCTGTCAGTTTATCAGAGATTTTCATAAAGGATATTTTCAGATTTCACGGGACTCCGCAAGTCATTGTTATCAGACCAAGGTTTGCAATTCGTATCCAAGTTCTGGAGGGCTTTCTACCTAAAACTAGATATCAAATGACATTTTCGTCCGGTTAACATCCACAAACAAATGGGCAAATGGAGAGAACGAATCAATCGCTGGAGCAGTTTATCCGTTGTTTCATATCTGACGCCCAGGACAATTGGGTGGATCTTCTCCCATGGGCAGAATTTGCACATAACAACTTATGCAATGAATTCACGCAACAATCTCCCTTTTTTTATCAACTATGGTTTTCATCCCTCCATCTTTCCTTCCTCAGTTCCCAGCTCGGGGGTTCCTGCCGCAGAAGAGACAGTCCAAGTCCTCCTGAAGTCTTGGGAAAAGATCCAAAGAAACTTGAGACATGCCATTTCACTACAAAAGAGACAGGTGGATCACCACCGCCTGGAGATTCCGTACTAAATCCCAGGACAGAAGGTCTGGCTTTCCACTAAAAATAGCGGAAATTCCATCTTAAAGTATCTTAGCCCAAATTGGCGAAAAAAGACGGTGCAAAACAGCGCTAGAAAAAAAATAATAACAACAATACTTGAAATAAATATTGCAGGCAGCCTGGCAAATACTGACTGTACAGTCAGAAAATGAACCACAGAGAAAAGAAACAATTGCCGGCGCCAAATCAGTCCTTTATATAATAATAACTCCGAATAAAAACCAACCCGTCTCTTGCAAAGTCCCAAAAATATCCTTGAACAAATAGGTAATGAAGGGGTCAACGAACGGCTCACACCAAATGGTAGTGCAATATGTAAAAAAGAGAAGAAAACAAACAGATAATGGTGCAGTACGCCAAAAAAGTTGACATTAAAACATTAAAAACTCACACATGACAAACATGACAAACAATACCAGTCAGACACTAGCAAGGCTATAATCCTAACAAAAAGCTATTTATTAACATAAAAATACTGGGTTCCGGAGGATACAGCACTTAAGTCCAGAGGGGTAAAATTGAAACCCTACTTACAGGACAGTAGATGGTAAAAGCAGTAAGGCTGAAGATCGCTCAGGTGCTCTTCTCTGATGATTACTGGAGCTCCTTTAGGGATTGCCTCGTGTTGGGGATGGATGTTGAGTTGCACGAAAACCGGAACTTCCGGGTGGATGTGACGTCACACGCCGCGGTGCTACCGAAATCGCTGCTCCTCTTCCTCTCCTTTCCCCCCACAGCCTACACAACTGCTGCCAATATCCTCCACAACCAAACGAACAGCTCTAAAAACAGGATAATCTCCCAACGACATTTCATGCACATACGTGCACTTCTTACCCCTGAAGAAGTGCAGGTATGTGCATGAAACGTCGATGGGAGATTATCCTGTTTTTAGAGCTGTTCGTTTGGTTGTGGAGGATATTGGCAGCAGTTGTGTAGGCTGTGGGGGGAAAGGAGAGGAAGAGGAGCAGCGATTTCGGTAGCACCGCGGCGTGTGACGTCACATCCACCCGGAAGTTCCGGTTTTCGTGCAACTCAACATCCATCCCCCACACGAGGCAATCCCTAAAGGAGCTCCAGTTATCATCAGAGAAGAGCACCTGAGCGATCTTCAGCCTTACTGCTTTTACCATCTACTGTCCTGTAAGTAGGGTTTCAATTTTACCCCTCTGGACTTAAGTGCTGTATCCTCCGGAACCCAGTATTTTTATGTTAATAAATAGCTTTTTGTTAGGATTATAGCCTTGCTAGTGTCTGTCTGGTATTGTGTGTCATGTTTGTCATGTGTGAGTTTTTAATGTTTTAATGTCAACTTTTTTGGCGTACTGCACCATTATCTGTTTGTTTTCTTCTCTTTTTTACATTTTGCACTACCATTTGGTGTGAGCCGTTCGTTGACCCCTTCACTACCTATTTGTTCAAGGACACTTTTGGGACTTTGCAAGAGACGGTTTGGTTTTTATTCGGAGTTATTATTATATAAAGGACTGATTTGGCGCCGGCAATTCTTTCTTTTCTCCTTAGCCCAAATTGGCGCCTATGTTTATCAGACCTTTCTCGATATTAGAAAAGATTAACCCAGTCGTCTACTGGCTAAAGCTTCCCCCGACAATGAGGATTCCTTCAGTATTCGATGTCTCACTTCTGAATCCTTTCATTTCGGATCCTCAAACTTCTGCTCACGATGTAACACCTCGACCCATCTTAGTGGACGGCCAACAGGATTTTGAGGTTCAGGCTATCCTCAACTCTAGGATATCAAGGGGGAGACTCCAGTACCAACTGGGAGACTCCAGTGCCTGGTGCATTGGAGGGGATTCTGCTCCAAAGAGAGGGAATGGATTCCTCTAGAGCAGGTACATGCTTCCAGTTTGATCCGGAATTTCCACTGAAAATATCCACTAAAACCATTTCGAAGTCTCCCCTGAAGAGGGGGGTTACTGTTAGGATCATGCATGACGCACCTACCCGATCCTCTGAAGGGGCGAACAGACTCCCATCAGTGCACGTGCATCCGCAAGATGGACGAGCCTCCCAGATGTGCGCCAGCCACTGCAGCAGGAATGTAATCTTGGCAGTGCACCCGCCGCCCGCCGCGTTCCTGCCACGCATCGAATGCCCACCGCACACAACGCACCTCCGCGCGCCGCACACTTCAAGCAAGTGCACGGCAAGAGAGAATCAGTGACGGGACCATCCTCAGCTGTACTAACCTGCATCCAAGGTAATTACAGCCTATCAGTTCTCTACCTATTGCTTGTATACTCCCGTTGCCTCCTCTCCATTGGTTCATCTCTCTATTTATATCCACCCAGTTCTCTGTCTTGTTGCTGAGCATAGACCCTTGTCTTTGCACGGTGCTCATTGCAGCCTGAGTTTTGCCTGTGTCTGAACTTGTTTTGATCTCCGTTGTGACCCCTCCCTGTACCTAACCTGTCTCTTCTGCATCCCTGGACTTTGGCGTGTTATTGGACTTCTGTTTTCTCCATTCCATGACTACGGCTTACGGACTACGACTATTCTGCTCTCTCCACTCCACTACCACGGCTTACGGACTACGACTATTCTCCTCTCTCCAACCCCGGATCATGGCAAGTACTCTGACCTACCTATACTCTTCTACCCTGCCCCAGCAACAAATCCCTGACTCTGCTATCCGGACTTGGCCCCGTGGTTGTAGGGCGGCGGTATATATACATCCCCACCTCGGCCCCGCGGTCTAGTCCAGGTTGTAGTGAGCAGCCGTGACATTATGCTATTTTCCATGTGAGTTCCCCAGAGGAGCACTATTCTAACCCTACATTCAGAAATGGACCAGTAATACTAACAAATACTGTAATTAGTAGACAAATGAAGCACTGTAAAACTTGTAGATTTTAAATGTACACTTTTGACACCTCTCATGTTATTAGTGACATTGAAATGGCCACCTACATTGAAATAGCCACCCACTATTAAATGTACAATGACACCATAACTTTTCTGCTGCTAATGTTACAGGCCGGCCTGCAGTTAAAGGGTTAACAATTTTAAACATAAATAGGAAAACAGCGAGCGCATACTGTAGAATTGTCTAAAACTTCATCTGTTTTAATTTACTTCATTTTCCATTCAAAACCATGCAAGCATAAACAGAATCATTAATATAACTACCAAAAATGCAATAAAATACCAGCAAATATAAGTGCAATGCTACAACATATAAAAATGATACATTTTGTTGACTGCCCCAAGAGTTTTAGACTTTTCTCTATACTGAATCTTAAGTTATTATTAACAATTTATATACTTGATCATATCCAATCTTTTTTTTATTTGTTTTGTTTGCATCTCGCCAAACCTAGAGGATAGTCATTGTGAAAAAACGTCTTTGACGTTTAATCCATCCTTTACTGTGCCAAAAAAATGATCCATACTCCTGCCGGAGGTCATTGAGGGAAAATGAAACTTCATATTTCACGTTAATAGTTGACTCCAAAAAATATTTGAGTGACATTGTACAAAAATGCACATGCAATAGTCTTTAATTAGCACTATACCTTAATGCAGCAAAACTAATAGTTTGTAATAAAATAAGCTTCTATTTCCTTCAGTTCTTGAAAAGTGGAGTTCTCATCAGGAAACTGCTAATATAAACCAATGTAAATCATTTTCTTTTTCATGTCTAAAAGTTGCATACCTCTAATTACTACGTTTTAGTAATGGAATAGGTTTTACCTATAAAACTCTTATGAGAACATTCCACATACTTAAAAAAAAAATGTTTCTTTTTCCTAAGGGTTGTTTTTTAATGGAATCCAATGTACCGTGTTGCCCATTTTGTCAGGTTCACCAACAGAAAAACCTTGTTTGCTACCATTTCCAATTTTTCTGATTTCGGATAAGTACATTTTCCATCATTAATATCAAATACAGTACATAAATAAAACAGTATTTCATTTAAAATCTCAAACCTGTATTTTATATTTCCCTGTCGAAAGTTAAAATATTTGTCATGTTTAAGAGGCAAAAAAAAAACTATTGCAAAGTTTTTCAGGAGCTGGGTATGAGTAACGCCAAGATTGAGGATGAGCTAATGAAGGTAAGGTTAAGTTCTCTTATTAACCTTAACAGACCTATCCTACTTAATGTTAAGATAATGGTGTATTTGCATCTCATTTGTTTGTCATGATCACTAATGGCCATTATTGTTAATGCAATGCTCTTTACAGGAAGAAAAAAAACAAATAAACGTTTTGTTATTGTTTTTGTACGTGGTTAGTGGTAAAGTTAGGTTAACATCACAGGGCATTGTGGTTCTGGGCCTTAGTTAACATGCGTTATCATTTATTTATTTATAAAATATTTTACCAGGAAGTAATACATTGAGAGTTGCATCTCGTTTTCAAGTATGTCCTGAGCATAGAGTTAAGACAAATATTACAAGGTTACAAATACAGTTACATAAGTGAACAGGGTATACATTATATACAAGACATTGCATGCACAGTTAAAGAAAATATATATTATACAGTAGGCGTATGTAACAGTTACAGACCAGATTAAAGTGTGAGACAGCCTTAGTTTTGAAAGAACTTAAACTTGTGGTGGATGTGAGAGTCGCCTGTAGGTTGTTCCAGTTTTGTGGTGCACAATAAGAGAAGAAGGAGCGGCCAGATACCTTGTTGAGCCTTAACATGGATCTTCAATGGGCAATAATGTAAAGTTATGTCATGTTTTCACCTAGAACAGAATTGCATCTACTGTAAAAGCTGTTTGTGATAATTATATTCAAGAGATGCATTCTCCCTATCTGCTCATAACCACAAAGATCTGTTAATGTTAACACAGGTTGTAAAACATATAGAACACCCACAAGCTCATATTGAACCCCCAAAATAACCACAACATATATATATATATAAGTGTATAAGTGTCACAGAGGAGTGCTACTGAACATGGCAATATGCATTTAAAACCAGAGACGAACATGAAACACAGACAGAGCTCAATGCACATCCAGCGAAACTTTATACACGGTACAGTGCCTAAATATACATGTATAGATATCTATTAAATAAAATGGTCTTTTAGTTTAACATTTTGGCCAAATTGTTAAAAGCCCCTTAGCCACTGCACGGCAGACCACATCTCAAGGGTGCCTACACTAATATAAATTCTTAATAACCTGTGCATTGCCAAGAAGATTGATTTAAAATAAATCTGTCAAAATTAGTTGCAAAGTTCTAAGTCTGATTGAAGCTTTTATTAACCTGTACATTACCAGGAAAAGCACTCGGTATTAGATGTGTCACAATCACACTGCAAGCAAGCAAGTTCCCCTGAGAGTGGGAGATGCTATGGAGTGAGCTTTTAACCATTTAAAAGTGGGAGGGGGTGAGCTAAAATGAGATAGGAGATTGCCACCCTCCAATCAGCTAAGACCAGCTGAACAAGAATTGTAAAACATATAGAACACCCACAAGCTCATATTGAACCCCCAAAATAACTACAACATATACTGTATATAAGCGTATAGGTGTCACAGAGGAGTGCTACTGAGCATGGCAATATACATTTAAAACCAGAGACGAACATGAAACACAGATAGAGCTCAATGCACATCCAGCGAAACTTTATACACGGTACAGTGCCTAAATATACATGTATAGATATCTATTAAATAAAATGGTCTTTTAGTTTAACATTTTGCCCAAATTGTTGTAAGCCCCTGAGCCACTGCACGGCAGACCACATCTCAAGGGCCCCTACACTAATATTAATTCTTAATAACCTGTGCATTGCCAGGAAGAATGATTTATAATAAATCTGTGAAAATTAGTTGCAAAGTTCTAAGTCTGATTGAAGCTTTTATTAACCTGTACATTACCAGGAAAAGCACTCTGTATTAGATTTGTCACAATCACACTGCAAGCAAGCAAGTTCCCCTGAGAGTGGGAGATGCTATGGAGTGAGCTTTTAACCATTTAAAAGTGGGAGGGGGTGAGCTAAAATTAGGTAGGAGGTTGCCACCCTCCAATCAGCTAAGACCAGCTGAACAAGAATTGTAAAACATATAGAACACCCACAAGCTCATATTGAACCCCAAAATAACCACAAAATATATATAAGCATATAAGTGTCACGGAGGAATGCTACTGAGCATGGCAATAAATATTTAAAACCAGAGACGAACATGAAACACAGACAGAGCTCAATGCACATCCAGCAAAACTTTATACACGGTACAGTGCCTAAATATACATGTGGTTTTAAATGTATATTGCCATGCTCAGTAGCACTCCTCTGTGACACTTATACGCTTATATATATGTTGTGGTTATTTTGGGGGTTCAATATGAGCTTGTGGGTGTTCTATATGTTTACAATTCTTGTTCAGCTGGTCTTAGCTGATTGGAGGGTGGCAACCTCCTACCTAATTTTAGCTCACCCACTCCCACTTTTAAATGGTTAAAAGCTCACTCCATAGCATCTCCCACTCTCAGGGGAACTTGCTTGCTTGCAGTGTGATTGTGACAAATCTAATACAGAGTGCTTTTCCTGGTAATGTACAGGTTAGTAAAAGCTTCAATCAGACTTAGAACTTTGCAACTAATTTTGACAGATTTATTATAAATCATTCTTCCTGGCAATGCTCAGGTTATTAAGAATTTATATTAGTGTAGGGGCCCTTGAGATGTGGTCTGCCGTGCAGTGGCTCAGGGGCTTACAACAATTTGGGCAAAATGTTAAACTAAAATACCATTTTATTTAATAGATATCTATACATGTATATTTAGGCACTGTACCGTGTATAAAGTTTCGCTGGCTGTACATTGAGCTCTGTCTGTGTTTCATGTTCATCTCTGGTTTTAAATGTTAACACAGGGACAGCGTTACGTTAGTTAAGCCATACATAAAGGTAGCAATAATCCAATTCAGACCCTGCCAAAAAACCAACACATTGGCCTAGATCAACATCTGCTACTGGTAAAGTGAGGGTAAAACTTTACAAGAGTTTCTTACTTTATGGGCTAACCTATATAAATGCACATTTTCTGCAGGCAGTGCTGATAGGAGGGAGAAAAGACACACTAGGCCATAAGAGTTGAAAGATTTGTGAGTTTTTTTAGTGTTATTTGCAATTCCTGTGTAACAGGTTATGTCTTTTCTGTCTATCTTTCCCCGTCCTGTTATGTAAGTCCTGCTAGCTGAAGCCTGTAAGGGTTTAATCTGTGGGCTTGTTGACCCCCCTCATGCTCCTCTTATAAGTGACAGAAGTAAGGTGGTGACTCATGGCCTGTGTAAGCCTATCTGGTGTAGGTATAGACCATGAGCCCGCCCCTTCTTGTTCCTCCTAGGAGGTAGTTGCAAATTTAGTTTAGTCCTGTTCATGCTCTGGAGGAGAGATGTGAGCAAAGAGCAGTGTGCACAATACTGAAAAACGCAAATGAATAAAAATACTGTCTTGTGGTGGGTGCTGCCGTGGGGTGAATTCGGTCCTGATTCACTATTGAAGTAGTAGTACAGGTGTATATATAAAAATAGAAAAAATGGACAAAACACAACAAACAAGGAAAATATATAGTGTGTAGTACTTCGAAGTTACCACAAAAATTGAATGAAAATAAATAGTACACACATTTTCTGTGAGAAATACAGGCGTTTTGGTTATTCCTGATTGACCAACTCATATAATGTAGTCGATCATCCACTGAAGGGGCAGGATACTTCCAAAAACGACAAGGCAGAGGACAGAAGGGATAATGAAGTAACTTTATAAACAGTAAATATAAAAAAAAACAATTAACACTTACAAGTGGAATAGGTATCATAAGCGGAGGGACCCCTGGGTCATAGAGTGGAGGATGAGATCCTGGAAAACTCTCCTAACCTCAAATGTCTTTGTTCAACCTTCACTGTTACCTCTGCTGTGTTAACCAGTTCCCCACTCGATAGGAGGAAAGAGGAAGCAGAGAGCTGTGAGTCTCTCCCATGGCGGGAAGAGCATGCTCACTCCCAGCCTTTGGCTGGGGGAACATCTGATTTAGCCACAGAGGCCCTATAAGATCTGGGGCCATCACCATCAAGAGGTCTGGGACCTCTGAGACTCTGCATCACTGTAAGGAAGATCTGCAGTGAATTCATGTCATACAATAAAGACCCTTGTTATCATACACCTGTCTAAGTATCAGTCCTTGTGCAGGAGGGAGACATATGCAACAGTGGGGGATGATTTCCGGATACCCTGGAACCCACTACGGCTGGAGGCACTAACACCAATGAGAAGAACTACAGAAAGACTGTATGCCTGTCCTGATCTCCATCGCAGATCCAACTCAGCTCTCCTGATACTAACAGGTATCGGCACCACACAGGTAGCAGAAGCTGTGTATCTCACACTCTGGGGTGTGGGGGAGGGGAGGGTGGAAACAGCGCTACACCTGCATAGGTTGTCTTGTGCTAATTGATGTCTTTCTGGGTGCTTGTGTGGTTGATTGGGTATGGTTTTCTGTAGTTTGGGAGTTACATAGTCACATAGTTACACAATGGATGAGGTTGAAAGAAGACATACGTTCATCAAGTTCAACCTATGCTAAATTTAGACAACAGTTACTTTATCCTATATCTTTACTTACTTATTGATCCAGAGGAAGGCAAACAAAAAAAACAGTGTCATATCATCCATAAATTCCTTCCTAACTCCAAGAATTGGCAACCGGACTACTCCCTGGATCAATATTCTTCCCATGTTTACTTTTTTGGTATATCCCTGTATACTTTTCCTTTCTAACAATTGTCCAACCTTTTTTTGAAAAAATCTATTGTATCTGCGATCAGTCTCCATGAGTAATGAATTTCACATGTTAACTGCCCTTACTATGTAGAACCCTTTCCTTTGTTGTTGGTGAAATCTCCTTTCCTCCAACCTAAAAGGATGCCCCCCGAGTTCTTTGCACTGCCCTTGGGAGGAATTGTTCTTTTGAAAGCTCCTTGTACTGTCCCCGAATATATTTGTATATAGTTATCATATCCCCTCTTAGACTCCTCTTTTCTAATGTAAATAAATATAATTTAGCTAGCCAGTCCTCATAAGTTAGATTGTCCATCCTCTTTATTAATTTGGTGGCTCTTCTCTGCACTCTCTCTAGTTCCATAATGTCTTTTCTAAGGAGTGGTGCCCACAATTATATCATACAATATTCAAGGTGTGGTCCTTGTAATGCTTTGTGAAGGGGCATTCTTATGTTTACTTCCCTTCCACCCATTGCCCATTTAATGCAAGATAAGTTCTTGTTTGCCTGTGCAGCTACTGCATGATTTTGGACACTATTGCTAAGCTTGCTGTCTACAAGCACTCCCAAATGCTTCTCCATCAAAGATTCTCCCAATTTATCCCCATTTAATTTGTAAGTTGCCTGTTTATTCTTGCTTCCCAAATGCATAACCTTACATGTATCTGTGAATAAAACAGATAATGCGCTCATTAGTGGTATATAGAGGTTAAGTGATATTGTGAACAAAGTAATATACAACCTTTATAGGGAGGTTTTATGCTGCAGTTTCTAGGGGATGGCTCAGCTGTCCAACTAATACAGAAAAAAAGAGAAAAACAGCGCAAAAAAACCTCATGGTGTAGTATTTAAAGAATATTTATAAGATAAAAAAGGTGATTATTGCACGTACATCAAGAAAAAGCATATATAAACTGGACATGTTTTGGACATGTTACCACTCTTGAAAACTGCTCCGTGTGGGCTCACTGTCTCTCTGGGTGGTCCTCTTATCCTCAGTAGCCGTCCTAACGAGGTGTGCACCCATCGTTGGGACGGCTACTGAGGATAAGAGGACCACCCAGAGAGACAGCGAGCCCACACGGAGCAGTTTTCAAGAGTGGTAACATGTCCAAAACATGTCCTGTTGATATATGCTTTTTCTTGATGTACATGCAATAATCACCTTTTTTATCTTATAAATATTCTTTAAATACTACACCATGAGGTTTTTTTGCGCTGTTTTTCTCTTTTTTTCTGTCTTACATGTATCTGTATTTTACCTCATCTGCCCTTTACCTGACCAAGTTTCCATCTCCCCAAGTCCTTCTGGAGGGAAATTACATCTTGCTCTGATTTTAATACAGTACCTTAAACTACAACCTGAGTGCACCGCCATCTTTTGTTTGCCACCTTGTGTCTGTCCAACCCCTTGGAGATGTAGATGAATGAACACGGGTATCTACATCATGAGGGGGAATACTATAAGACCACATATGGTCATCTACATCAAGGGGGTTGGATAGTGTTAAATGTCCTGTCCATCTCCCTTGATGACGTAGATGATGAATATAGTCCTATAGTCTTCAGATATCCATATTCGGTCATCTACATCATCAAATGTATGGATAGATATGGAGACTGCTTCTTACCATCTGAGCTGCTCATGAGACACGGTACACTCACAGAGAATTCTTCTGTACCGTAGAAGAGTGTGCTGTCTACCTCTTTACAGCTCCTCCAGACTGTTCGGCTCAATGGCTGATGACTCTGAAGGATTAATGCTGTGGGGGTCTGTTACGTAGCGGCCTATAGGCGACGTCAGATCAGATTCTACACATGAAATTTTTATGGTAAACCAAATGTTAAGTGATTTTATTCCACAAAAACAACTAAAACATTGGGGCTACTGCCCCTTCAAGGCACAACATAAATCATAAAATAAATACCTGTTCCCGTTAGGGAAAATAAGTACATTTTGCTTCAGCCCTTTCTAATGACAGCTGGCCAACTAAACTGGTTACTAACTGAAAAACATATAAACAATATTAGCAAGACAGGGCGCAATATTGACTGTCTTATCTGACATTGATGCTGGTCCGGCGTCTCCTATTTCTCCAGCTGCAAGTTTTGAAGTCTTGCTGCTCTCAGGAAGTCTTTTGCCTTTCTTTGTGTGCAGGCTTCTCTGGTGTGTAAGGCTTTGAGTTCCTCATGGTTGCCAGGCAAAATTCTCTGGTCAACCAGCCTGGATCCCTACGGGCAGGAGCTCTGTCTGTGATCCTCCTAACAGACTCCAAACGAACAGTGACAGGTTCTCATTTCCTGCCTTTTATACCTATTAAAAATGTACTTAAATGATTTGCATAGGCGCCACAAATTCCTTTGATATAAACAGTAATATACAGATTCAAATACAAATATACATAAAATGTTACCCAACCGGATACTTCTCAACCTTTCCAGGAAATTTGCTAAGATTTCCCACAGATGCAGTCTTTGTTTGGGGTGGGAAGGGAGCGATCCAATCAGGAACACCTCATGTGAATAAAAAACATAAAAAACAATAATGGTGCAGTATGTTGATGCAGTGTGGGCTAGATGCAAGTCTTGGCTCTTAAGGATTTCCTACTTACAAACAGGAATAAAAAGTAGAGCTTTGGTCTTACTCAGTCAGGAGGTATATATGTAGTTGCTGTTCCTTTTAAGTATATATTGGTCCCATTCTGTTCTTATGCAGAGAGACTGTTCCAGAGATGTTGGCACTCAAATCTCCATGTGGTATATGCAATATAAAATAACACAGAAAAGCCCAATGGTGCAGGTTGCGAAAACAATGGATTTATATAATCCCAAAAAGGAACCTGAAGAGAGTAAGTTCAAACATACAGAATTAAAAAGTAAGTCTATATTTTATCCCACCTATTACAAAGGAAAACATCTAGAGGTATTCTATGATCTCATTGTGAAAGATTTCGAAAAGCTGTCTAAAAACACAAAATTCACATCAAGAAATAATTTGACTAGAGATGAAAGGAATGCTTTAGAAGAAATTATCAAAAATGAAAATATAATCATTAAACAGGCCGACAAAGGCGGGGGTACAGTAATAATGAATAGGGATAATTACATGAATGAAATCTACCGTCTATTAGGTGATGTGGATACATATAAAATTTTGAAGAAAAACCCAACAGAAGAGTTTAATAAGGAGCTGAATATTCTGTTGGAAAGAGGGAGGGATACAGGCATTCTAACAGATTCTGAATATAAATTCCTATATAACAAAACTCCTCAAATCCCGATTTTATATATTTTACCAAAAATCCACAAATGTCTCAACAATCCACCCGGTAGGCCGATAATTTCGGGAATAAACTCGCTTACATCTAACTTGTCGGCCTACATTGACAGTTTCCTCCAGGGTTATGTAAAAGATATGAACTCATACTTGAAGGATACCTCTGATATTATAAAAATTCTGGATACATTTGTATGGAAAGAGGATTATTTATTGGCTACCATCGATGTTAGTTCTTTATATACATCCATTGCTCATCATTTAGGACTCCAAGCCATTGAACATTTCCTCAGAAATGATCCAGAATTACATGATTTAAAAATTCAATTTCTTCTGGATGGTATCACATTTATTTTAGAAAAGAACTTCTTTTTATTTGACAAGGTATTCTATGTTCAGAAATGTGGCACCGCCATGGGGACGAGGTTTGCCCCCAGCTACGCAAATCTCTTCATGGGATTCTGGGAGGACCAAACCATCTGGTCCGGAGGCGAGCTGGGGGGGAACCTTGTCTTATGGCGGCGCTACATTGATGACATCATTTTAATTTGGCAAGGAGATAGACAAAATTTGGAGCAATTTATTTTAAACCTGAATCAAAATAATTTTAATCTTAAATTTACACATACAATAAGCGATTCGTCTATAGAGTATCTTGATTTAAACATTTATATAGAAGAAGGAGCAATAAAAACTAAAACACATTTTAAAAATGTCGATTGCAACAATTTTATTTTAAGATCCAGTTGCCACCACAATCAATGGATGGACGGAGTTCCCTATAGTCAATATAGGAGACTTCGTAGAAATTGCACCGATGAAAACATTTTTAATGACCAGTGTAAAATCTTAGAGAAACGCTTTGTAGAAAAGAATTATAGCCAAGAGACTTTAGATATGGCACTAACAAAGGCTAAGAATCTACAAAGAAAGGAATTGTTTGAACCTAAGAAAAAGTCTCTAACTTCAAACAAAAGTGTTTATGATACAGCTTTTTTAACTACTTTTAATAAAGAATCAAAAAAGATAGAGAAAATTTTGCGTAAGCACTGGCATGTTTTAAAATCAGATACAGTTTTAAGTGAAATTTTACCAGAGAATCCTAAAATTATTTTTAAAAAGGCACAGAATATTAAAAATGTAATAGCACCAAGCGCTTTAAGAAGTTCCAAAGGGGACAACCAGGGCTGGCTTAAAAACTTGACAGGCTTTTATGGATGTGTATCATGTAAGGCCTGCCAACATAAGATGAAAGAAAAAACAAGTTTTATAAACAACAAGAGCAAAGAATCTTTTAAAATTAAGCAATATATGAACTGTTATACAGACTTTGTGATATATGTCCTCCAATGTCCCTGCGGGCTACAATACGTGGGAAAAACATCCAGACCAATACGTACCCGCATTATTGAACACTTGAGCAATATAAGAAGGGGCATTTTAACGCATAGTGTCTCAAAACACTATGCCAAATACCATCAATCAAATCCAGATAGCCTCAGATTTATCGCTATTGAAAATGTAAAACAACACTGGAGGGGACGCAGTAGAGAGGTGGATCTCAGCAAGAGAGAGATGTACTGGATTCACAAACTTAACACATTGATTCCAAATGGTTTGAATTCAGATTTTGAGATTTTACCTTTCGTACATACCTAATGGCTATGCGTCTTTTACGTTTTTTAACTTTTTTTATGCTCCTCTTTATGTCTTTTTATTTTAATTTGTGCCTCTTTTATTATAGTATTAGATATATTTGTATTCATATATTTTTAAAATCAAGTATTTAACCGCTTATTAAATATGTGTAATTGGTGATCCATAATTTATATAAATTAATATAATAGATTGATTTTTTTGGCCAACCTAGATTACTGTCTTAATGCTGCAAAAGTTTTGCCTATTCTAACACCACCAACATTGGAACCATTATGGTCTAGACAGATTGTTTTAATTAATTTATACCATGCAAATGAAATTACTGATGCACCTTTTTCTTTGTCTTTTCTCTCTCCCATACTCATGATGTTATAAGTGTTTCTTTATTTGAATTATTTCTGTAACAACACCTTTTATGAAGGTTTTTATTGATATTTTTATTTTTAGCTTTATATTTGAATGTTATTAAAAATTATAATATGTTAATTTATACTATGTCATACATTTATATTCTATTTGTTTTGAACCCCAGTTTTATTGTGCCTATGTATTGGCGAATCTGTGGTTTTAATCATGTGCTATTTGGCTTAATTTGATTGACAATGTGAAGCTAATCAAGCGATCCCATATAAATATATGGCACTAACAAGAGACGTCATAATGCTCCTGACGAAGCTGTGTGCGACAGCGAAACGCGTAGAGCAAATATACTAGCTGCAGCTGCCTCCAAGAGAAGACGCCGGACGCTAGAACTCCCCTGCAAACTCTCCTCCAGCGCATCGCCATCCATCTCCACCGGATGCGGTCACCCGCGAGACGGAAGTGACGTCAGACGCCACCGCCGGCGACATGCCTGGAAACAGAGGGGAATCGGGAGAGAACACCGCCGCAGATACAAGCATTAGATTGCTAAAGATACCTTTATATGTACAAGCCATTTGTACTTAGTGTGAGTACAACTCTTACCCCTTCATTTATATAAATCCATTGTTTTCGCAACCTGCACCATTGGGCTTTTCTGTGTTATTTTATATTGCATATACCACATGGAGATTTGAGTGCCAACATCTCTGGAACAGTCTCTCTGCATAAGAACAGAATGGGACCAATATATACTTAAAAGGAACAGCAACTACATATATACCTCCTGACTGAGTCAGACCAAAGCTCTACTTTTTATTCCTGTTTGTAAGTAGGAAATCCTTAAGAGCCAAGACTTGCATCTAGCCCACACTGCATCAACATACTGCACCATTATTGTTTTTTATGTTTTTTATTCACATGAGGTGTTCCTGATTGGATCGCTCCCTTCTCACCCCAAACAAATACTTTTATACCTATTAAATCAGGAATTTAATTACCTCCACCTCAGTTCCCAGTTCAGGTAGGAATCCCAACACCAGTGCAGTTTCCATCCCTATAAAGGGAGTTTAACCCCTGGACTCCCTTACAGGGTCACATTCAGAACAGGGACCACTGCAGCATTACTCCTTTGTTTTCACTGATGCGTTCATGCATGGTTATGGCGCTGTAAGAGATATTGGCACCAAGAACAGTAAGACTTGCTAGGTCTGTATGTGTGTGATTGTTGGAGGAGAGTAGGAGTGAGGTTTGAGGGAGATCTAGTGGTCATGGGAGTGGTGATAGGAGTGGTGGCTGTGTGAGTGGTGATAGGAGTGGTAGTTGTGGGAGTGGTGATGAGGAGATTAGATGGGGTCATACAGATCCGTCAAGGATTAGCACATGTTAAAATTAGGGGAGATAAGGGAAGAAAGGGTGAGAGGACAGAGAGCCAAGGGTAGAGTCTGCAGGGAGCTAGGGGATGTTGATACAGGCATTAATCTGATTTCCAATTCTTGGTGTAACCCTGTTCCTCCCCCCCCCCCCCAATCGCAGATAGGGTCTATTATGGGGAACACTATACTGGTCAATTGGAGTAGTGTGGTGCATACCTGCTGATAAACAGTAGCCCCGAGTCTCCCGCCTGTGGTATAGGGGACAGGCTTCTGGGGTATTACCTGAATCGTACTCACAGGGACAGCGCCTCCATCTCTTGCACCCACAGGGATGTGGGAAGAAATCTCTGCAGGAGAACTTATCTCTTCTTCTTCCTGATAGATTTCAGTCTCAGGCAAGAAGTATATGAAAACAGGTGTTCTTTATTCTTATGCACATGCACAGCAATCAGATAGCATTATACAGCATACACTGTAATAAGTCCTCAGCAACAGGATCTTCACCCTCAGGATGTCCCTGGACATACACTCCCACCAGGCCACCAGGAGCAGTTCTTGCTCTTCCCTTAACCTCTGGTAGGGTAAGGTGAATAGTCTCCCACCTCTCCCCTTAGGGAGGGCACACAGTAAGCAGAGCCCTGCACTACTGGGTTGGGTAGACTATTCTCTCTCAGGGGTAGAGGCAACTGCATACATTCAGGAAGTACAGCCCCTGAAGTACAGATCCAGTAGGAACAGTCCCTTGCCCCTAATTGGGCACCAGGCCTGATTGTACTACCTTCTCTGACTCACTGAGCTGCAAATTTGTGTGGAAACCCCATGATTACTCCTGGCACCTACCCTTATTAGGGATTACTGCCTGGAGGAGGTCAGACTTATAGCCCAAAACTAGCATGGGCTACATTGGAGTCAGGAAGGAATTTATATTTCCCATTATGAGATATCATTGGATGATATTTCACTGGGGTTTTTTTGTTTGCCTTCCTCTGGATCAATATACTGTAAATATGGATACAGAATAAAGAATCTGTTGTTTAAATTTAGCATAGGTTGAACTTGATGGACATATGTCTTTTTTCAACACCATTTACTATGTAACTTGACATTGTATATATACCCTCAAAGGATGAATAATCATAACGACCTGTGCATTGATATATTACAGAAAAGCTCCTAATCTATGTTTTAGATGAAATTTGCAACCTCATACATAGATCTACTGGATGATAGTTTAATATGAAATAAATTACGAAGTGCAAACAAAATGTATTGCACCCTGGTTTGCCCCATTCACTCCGATCAGGTACTGTATATATTTTTTGTTGCTTGTCAGCCATTCCCAACAAGTGAGATCAACTTCTGGAAAGTATTCTTTGATGGCTTTGTGGTTATTTACGTTCATTTGTATTTTGTTGCACTCTTGACGTTTACTTAAAAAAATTAACTGTATGTGTTTTGCTGAGACCCAATGAACTCCGTTTCAGTTATTTGATTTAAACATTTCTAACACTTAGACCCATGGTGGGCAACATGATATTACTCAAGGACTGCACACAATCTATTGCCATATAATTACTTCTTATAACTCCTCCTATTGCCCCATATAGCACATCCTATTACTCCAAAAACCTCTCCTTGAGGGCCAGCTTGATGGCGATGCCATCAGTCTGCATGTCCCTGGCCACTCTCTCTCTCTCTCACTCTGTCTTCTTTATCTGTTACCCCCTTCACTCTCTCTCTCTCCTCTCTCCTCTCTCCTCTCTCCTCTCTCCTCTCTCCTCTTTCGAATCATATGTGGTATATAGCAGACTTTACGAAAAACGGCTCCGAGAAATATTTGAATAACAGCCGCTGCATCTGTAAGAGGTTGGGAATTTTAGTGGAAGTCACATACGGCACACGGATTGCCTATTGCCCACCAGTGACTTAGACATTAAACAAATGAATACTGTAAATAATTTAGGAAATATCAGACATACTGTGTAATATGTCAAACACACACAAAAAGGAAAAGTCGCTATCACTATATTAATAGAAAAGGCTAACCCAGGACCCAAAAATAAATATAATATTGATGTTTAAAGATTAACTTAAGCAAACCAATAATAAGATGGTAAAAATCCTGGGGGTGCTAAGGGATAAAAAATAATATGAAAACACACAAAAAAAGACTAACAAGATCCCTATATTAAGCACTCACAATAAGCCTGTAATAACTAAATCAAAAAGAAAACAAAAAAACCTGCAACCATGAGTCAGCAGTGAAAATGCATCAATGATTTTAATAAGAAGCAGTGAAACACACTAACATAAAAACATACATGAACTAATGATAACCTAACAAAAAATAACAAGCAAGAAATGATATGAGTATATATCAACACATGCTAAGTAAAAAACTGAACTAATGAGCCAAAAAACATCTCAGTAAATATCCATAAATAAATGGAAAGATACAAATCAGCCAAAAAAGAACAGGCACCCTTTAATTATCCTAACTACCAGAAAATAAGAAATAAGAAAAGCTAAATACTAAACTCCTAATCTAATATTCAAATCAAGAAAAACTGGTAGAAACAGAAAAAATATATAAATTACAATAAACTTATATACTAAAAATATAGTACACAGAAAAAATATATGTAACCAAGGAGGAGACACAGGGGAGAAAAAAGATGGAAAAAAACTCATACCCTGGACAAACATAGCATGAGAAAAATAGTAAACATATCCATGAACAAATGAAGGTGCATGAGAGGATCCACAAAAAATACTGATTGCAACAAGTGCTAAATTGAATGTGGAAGAACCAGTCCCATAAAGATAAAACCCCTAATGACAAGCAGGGAAATACTCAGCTCCTTCTCGATATGATGAGTCCATAGGAATCCTGATGGTAGAGATTTCCTCAAAATGTCCATATGTCAGGATGGTAAATAAAATTCACAGGGGGTGCACCAAAAAAAATTCATCTTGCAACAAATAGTGACATGGGGGTAACCAAGAGACACACTCTACTAGTTTCGCCCAGCAGAGGTCTTCATCCCGGAGTGATTAAAAAGTTTAGTGGAGGTGTGGATGTGTGCAGATATTTATACAGGAACAGGAGGAGTTTTAGTGCTGCCTCCCTAGGTTGTCAGCCAATTACAAAGTTGCATCGGAGCATAGGCGTCATCAAAGCAGCTGCCAGAGATATAGGTGTAATGAAAAGGAGCATAGCAAGTCACTACTCCGGAGCCAATCACAGCTGACAGCAGCTCTCCAATTGTGCATAGATTAGCAGACTGTAGGAATCGCCGCGGGACGACTGAGATGACATCATCCGCAGCGTGATGTTTTAACCCCTCTCCTTGTAGATGCTGGAGTGAGAATAGCAGTGTCCAACCAGAAACAACTCTAAATAAAGAGCTCTGAAGACACAATATCATTATTATTGTTACAGTAACAAAATATATACTAAATCAATATTCTCAAATACAAATTAAGATAAACAGAGGAGGGGAAAAAAAAGGGGGGGAGGGGGAGAGAAAAAGATAAAAAAAATAATTAGAACAAGACTGAGTAAAACAAAGACTGAAAAATATTTTGTTTAAAACAATAAATAGTAAAACATAAAAGAGGGGAAAATTAAGAAAAATAGATAAATGTAAGGAGAAATCTAAAGGAACATTGCAAAACCCAATGAATCATTAAGTCCCTTAGGCTGCATGGTATTAAGGAGCACAATCCATCTACATTCCTTTTGGAGAAGGGCTTTTTCCAAGTCCCCACCTCTGATGCCCAGTGACACTTTGTCTATTGCAAATGCGGTAATAAGCGTATTGTCTGCCCCATGATGCTTCAAAAAATGCCGTGCAACGCACGTAATCTTCTTAAAAGCATCAAGATCACGTTGAGGAAATTTGATATTTCGCGAATGTTACACACACACACACACATTCCCCTTAAATCAAGTTCACGGCTTGTCATGCCGATACACATAAGCTTACAAGGACAGGTCAGGCAATAAACAACCCCTTTGGATTTGCAGTTTAAGGGGTAACCAATCTTAAAAGTTTTTGTGCCGTCACTGGTAGAGAAGATATCAGTTTGTAACATAAACCTGCAAGCATAACAACTGCCACATTTAGTAAAACCCTTCATTCTAACGGGAAGGAATGTCTGATTAACAGGAAGTGTATAGTGACTGTGAACCAAACGGTCCCATAAATTCAGAGAGCGTCAACTTGTCAGATTAACCTTTTCCCCGAGGGTGTCTTTAAGTTCACCTTCGGTACACAGGATTGGCCAATGTTTTTGAAGAATCAAACGGAGATCCCGCCACCTGTCATTAAAGGTCCCAATAAATCTGATCTTTGTGTCGCTAATTTTCTTTTTAGGTTGTAATAGTACTGAGCGATCACTGGTTACACAGCACTGATACCCTTGCTAGATACTTCTCTTGCTGTACCCCATAGAAATAAATCTATCCTTCATCTCTTTTGCTCTAACCTTGAAGCATTCATCTGTATAACAATAATGTTTGAGTCTGATAAACTCACTACGAGGAATGCCCCGAATCTGGTGATGTGGATGGAAACTGGAGGTATGTAAAATTGAGTTAGTAGAGGTGGTCTTCCTGTAAATATCTGTGCCCACATTCCCACTCTGATCAATATTAATTTTCAGATCAAGAAAATCTATGGTGGTAGAGCTAGATTTACATGTGAGTTTTATGTTATAATTGTTGTGGTTAAGCAGATAGACGAAATCCTCAAACCCTCGGGCATAGCCCTGCCAGAGAATGAGGATATCGTTGATGTATCTCAACCACAACAAAACATGTGCAGTCATATCAACGTTAGATTCACTGAAGACCACCTCCCTCTCCCACCACCCTAAAAACAAATTAGCGTAAAATGGGGCGCATGTTGCCCCCATTGCAGTCCCTCTTTTCTGAAGGTAAAATCTGTTTTTGAAAACAAAAAAATTGTGATGTAGAATAAACGACAAAATTTTCATTAATAAATAAATTAGATTCTGGCTCAACTGTGACATATTAAGGAAAAACTTTGCAGCATGTAACCCGTCTACCAGACTGATGAACGTATACAAAGCTTCCACGTCACATGTTGAAACAATAGTGTTGGTATCTACCGTGACACCGTCCAACCTTGAGAGGACATCCATGGTGTCACGGAGATATGAGGGCAATGATTCCACTGCTGGTCGAAGAAATGGGTCCAAAAATGTACTGATGGGCTCACACAGACTACCGATCCCTGCCACATTTGGCCTCCCCGGTGGATGGGTTGAGTTTTTATGGATCTTCGGTAGAAGATAGATAGTAGCTACGGTTGGGTGTTTGGAAATCAGGCTGTCCCTATTTTTACTGGTGATAGTAACCAATGAATATGCCACATTGAGAATAATATCAAGTTCCTTCTTGAACTTGTCAGTTGGGTCAGCAGTCAGTTCCATATAGCAATTTAAATCACGAAGTTGTTTGAAGGCCTCACGTTCATATTGAAGTTTGGGCCATACCACAACATTGCCCCCTTTATCCGCTGGCTTTAATTCCACTGTTGAAAATTTGCCTAATTCTTTCACTGCGAGCCATTCCCGATAAGAAAGATATCTTACCCCTGAATATTCGGGCAATTTGAGGATTTCAGAACTCACAAGAGAAGCAAAGACCTCTATTTGAGGACAAGTTTGTGTAATATGTATTTGTTGACCAAGGTTTATATTAAATTATTATGCAGAATGATATCCAATATATTTCACATTCCCATTATGCATAAAATGTACAATGTATGTATGTCTTTATTTATATAGCGACATTAATGTACATAGCGCTTCACAGTAGTAATACACATGACAATCATATAAATAACAAATAACTACAAATAACACATCATGGGAATAAGTGCATCAGACATAAAAGTAACATTGTGGAAGCGAAGTCCCTGCTCTGAAGAGCTTACACTCTAATTGGTAGGGAGAACGTACAGAGACAGTAGGAGGGAATTCTGGTAAGTGCGTCTGCTGTGGGCCAAGCTTTATGTATCGTGTATAGTATTAGTCACAGTGCTACTCATATGTTTCTTTAAGCAAGTGTGTCTTAAGGTTGGTCTCAAAGGTGGATAGAGAGGGTGCTAGATGGATATTGAGGGGAAAAGAATTCCAGAGGTGTAGGGCAGTCAGTGAACAAAGGTTTAATGCTGGAGGGGCCTTTAGATACAAAAGGGTACAGAGAAGGCATCCTTGAGCAGAACGCAAGAGTCGGGATGGTGCATAGCGAGAAATTAGGGCTGAGATGTAAGTAGGAGCATAACAGTGAAAAGCTTTAAAAGTGAGGAGGAGAATTGAGTGTGAGATGTGTGTTTTGATAGAAAGCCACGAGAGAGATTTCAGCAGGGGAGTTGCTGAGACATATTTAGGAAAGAGTAGAGTGATTCTGGCAGCAGCGTTAAGGATAGATTGTAGTGGAGACAGGTGAGAGGCAGGAAGGCCGGACAGCAGGAGGTTACAATACTTTCAGTTACCTAGATTTCTTTAAACTACGTCTTGGTTAAAGACATTTGGTTTGTTGCAGGTTGAGCTTCCTTTTAATGAACTAACATGATAGGTCTTACATTCAAATTACATATGCTTTTCATAGCATACTAGTCTCTTTTCCAGATGTCAGATGTTTCTTGTGACAACTCTTCAATATGCATGTAATCACTACGATTGCTTATTAAGTGAATTGCAGCCATCTGGTTTTGTACGGAATGTGAAGAATACATGTATGTGAAAAAGAGGCTTGGAAGTGCATTTGCAGAGTACCGTACATATGAAGGACATTGACATTCCTGTAAGATCTGTCACATATATGTATTTCGCATCCAGATAGAGCAATTATGTCTGCACTGGAAACTATGCACTTACAATAATGGGCAAAACATTTCATGAATGAAATATTAATTTTTTTGTATATACATACCACATACAGTAAAAGCTTAACAACATTTTTTAGGCAATTAATTCATATGGAATGGGTACCAATGACAATTAATTAAACAATGTAAAGAATGTTTGTTTGGCAGGTCACGCATATGTTTTTCATTAGAGTTGGGTGGATGTGTGAGAAACCCCCTGAACTGTCAAGTCTGCACTGATCAATTGGAAAATATTTTAGATGAGATGTGGAACAATCCACAAAAGTAAGGTAATTCATCATGCTGACATAGAAGTATACTACAGATGTAGCAAAGCTGATCGTCTTTGGGGTCGCTACGATGTGCGGTCACGGCACTGAAGGATTAATGCTGAGGATGTTTCATGGCACAGGAGTATTAATACTGTGGGGGTTCCCATTCAGAAGCATGTACATCTTGCAGCTCCATAGCGGCAGACACTGTCCCTGGCACCGATTACTTTTGCTTGTTTGTCCACAACGCCGGGGGCAATAAGTCTTGCTACATCTGTAATTCACGAGAGCAAAACTGAGGAGGGGAAGTGAATAATGGGTACATAATATAATAAGACTAAGACATTTCAAAGTGTTATTATAAATGGGTCACATGACTGCAGAGTGTTAGTGGACGCAGAATAGAGATGTGGAAATGTGTTTGGTTTTCTTTTAAAGTTCGGATTTCACGGAATTGTTGCAAAAGCTCAAATCACTTAAAATGGCTGCATAATGTTGCATTTTTAACCAGAATATAGTGAAAGTGGCCATGAATCACATGAAAATGCAAATGTCAACTGATTCGTGAACTTCAGTGAAAAATGCCCACATTTACTTTAATATATCTAAAGTTCATGAATTAGTTAAAGCTGCATGTAAAGCATGCTAATTCAATATATTTATGTATAGCATTTTCCTTTTTGAGCTTAATAAGAATTCTGTTTAGTACATATGTTCCTCGCAAGTAATAAGATCTATTTTAACCATTGTTATGCATATTCACAGAGCAGTAAGAAACATCATAATACTAAATATTCTTGGGGAGAATAAGAGGTTACTGCACACAGTTAGCTGTGAAGTATTGTTTGTATGCTATACTAATGTCAATTTACAAGTTGTTTGTTTTTTAGTTTGGGTTGACAGATCCTGAACTGCTTCAAAATAATTTCTTGCGGTATTTGCAAATTGTTACGTTTATCAGTTTTATAAAAATAATGTTTCGTTCACTTGCATTCTTTTTATTTGACATACAGTATTCAAGCCATATGGTTACATATCATTTGTTGCTGTTATATAATCATTCAGGATTGACAAATATTTGTAAAACATCCCCTGTGGGTATAGATTGGTCTATTTCCCATATCTGTTGGGTAACCAACATGCAAGTTAACATCTGTGAAGTATCAAAAAGTATGTTTATAAGAATACACCCAATGTGGATCACTACTCAAACATGAGCTGTGATTAGTTTCCTACCAAGTGTTTGCAATAGCAGGTCTCATTTGAAGGTCAACATTTTATTCCAAATGAGAAAAGAAATATGCTTGCTAGCGGAGTTATGCAAACACTTACATTTCTGGTCAATGTAAAAATGCAATTTGCACCATCTTACAATTGATATTCGATTAATTAATTCATCACAATTCAAGTAAATAATTACTCACAATCTACAGTACATTAAGGGCCGGATACATCAAACTGCGGTTAAAGTACATTAATATTGCATTCCGGTAAAAAAAAAAAGCGTGCTTAAATACCCCAAAAGTAAAAAGAATACATCAATAGTTCTACCATCTGAAAACGTGTGATGTGCCATAAAATTTTGCATTATACTGTATGTTGCTATAAGTATCACATTGAAGTTAAAAGAATTAATGAACAGTAATTTGGAAGTTGTTTGTCTTTGTATACTGTATGTCATCATATTTGTTGTGTGATTGTGTTCAGTAATGTGTAGTGTGAGAGTGTGAAAGGTGGAGTAACTGGAGTGACTAGTTTGAATGGAGTGTGTGAAGAGTGAGTGTGAGGAGTGGTGGGAGGAGGAGTGAGAGGCCAAGGAAATGTGAAGAGTGTTTGTGGGCAGAGGAGTGGAGGATATATGAGGAGAGCTGGTGGGCAGAGGAGTGATTATTCTTGTGAGTGTACATTACCTCAATGTTTATCTGTATAATTCAATTATTTATACTATGTTACGTTATGTGGCATGCACCACATGCTGAAAGGTGGAGAGAGTGTGAAGAGTGCTGGAGGGTGGAGAAGTAAAGGAAATGTGAGGACTCCTGGTGGGCCGATAAGTGAGGAATTCTGTTGGTTGGGGAGTCAGGAACAAAGGAGTGGTGGGGAACAGATAAGAATGGGTGGGACCCAGATGAGGCAAGAGTTAGGCCAGGTTAGGAGGATTGGAAGGGAGAGGAGAGATGGAGAGGGCATGGGAGGAGATTGCAGATACACAGGGAGTAGCAAGCCCAAGTGGAGTCAACACTACAGACTCCAGATACAGAACCTGGCATTGATGTTGCAGAGAGGCAATGGCAGTGGAACCTGAATTTTTCTGAAAAAGAAAACAAGGTCCTAGTTTAAAAAATAGCAATTCACTAACAACAATTTCTGTGTAGCCTATCATTCAGGACCTCAACAAGATGCAAAAAAACACATGTGGCGAACAATCACTGATGCTGTAAACAGTGTGGGTAATTTCCCCAGATCAATGCAGCATTGTAAACATAGATATTCAGACATTAAAAGGAAAGTAAAGGCGAATTTGAGTCATAAGGTTGCACACCAAAGAGGGACTGGTGGAGGACCACCAATGTATCACACACATCCTATGAAAAGCATTTAAAAAAAAGTGTCATCCATAGGGATACTGTTTTTGGAATCCAGGGTGTCCAAGACACTCAGAGCTCACATCCCCAAGAAGAGAAATCAGGTAACCATAATACACATAGTAAATGGTGAAGTATACGAAATAATTTTATAAAAGTATCATGTACAGATGCAGTGGCCGTTATCTGACCATTTCTCAGAGCCGTTTTTGTAAAGTCTGCTGTATTCCACGCGGGATTCACTTGTTATTCTTCCGTGAATGCTGTTGTGAATGGTGCCAATCACACCAATCATACCTGTGTTTACCGTTGTTGATTTATTTGAATTACGTGGATTCTGATTTGTTTTGGTGCAGTTCTTCGCGTATCCGCTAGATGGCAAAAAGGAATTCCCTTTGAACTATCCAGTGGATAGCACAGTTATGTACTGTAGTCAATTTGCAGGTGTTTAAAAAACAGATAAAAACAGAGTCCACCACAGTGATCCATTGTAAATTGATCTTGGTCGCTGAAGACGTTATCAAATGTAGGCGTTTTCATAATTTAAATATTTAAACACAATGTTGAGAACATTATTCTCAATTTCTATGCCGCACAAATGCTGAATAGACATAACCTGTACACTCAAAATCAATTCCTTATACTAAACCGAACTGTAGTTATGCATTTTTAATATTTTCTGCAATTAATGCTGTAACAGAGAAGAAGGTGACTTTAGCAGGGATAAATGATGATATCATTCAGAAATATGATTTTTTTCAAATTTCCACCTAACCATCATGGGTGGAAGCATTCGATAAGGCAAAGTTTAACTAATGAGGATTTATTTTTTTCGCACAGCCCCTCCTCTGGGAGATAGCAGAGGTTATTGGTCTGTGCTCCCAACTTTTGCCAGTATGTTTGCTCATAGCAACTTCAAAAGGAGAAAGGTCGGGTTTAATCCATTTAAGATTCATATTTCCTGGCCCTGCAATGTACCAACACTGGCTTGCCAATACGATTGCGATAACGGGCTGACCGTAACTGAAAACCTGGTGAACCGCAATCCTTGCTACCTTGGCCCGCCTAATTTCCAGCCTGATTACCAGCTTCAGCAGGCACCTATCAACTATAATTCAAACTACATGAGTGACCCCAGCTTGTATGCACCATACACCTCTGACATTGGCTCATCTCCACCTGGTTGGCAAAGTTTATAATGATGGTACACTATACAGTATTAACTTTATTTCCCTATGTCATAAGAGTAGTGTATGCCTGCCATATCAATGCTTGTACATAAGCACACTAGAGCGCGGCTTGACCATGCGCACTACTGGAAATAATAGCATAATTTTTTTTCCTAAAAAGAAAAATTGAAAACGAGTGTCAAAAGATAAGGATGAAGTTCGATGGAACTCTAATATCGCTGTTTTAAAACAGTGCCTTTTTTTACTTTTACAGTCAGTCAGTATTACCAGATTCCCTCTTTGCCACGCTATTATTATTTTTGATAACACACTATACACTGTACACTACTGTAGTATGTGATCAATTCAATTACATGTCATAACCTGTACTACAATTTCACAACAAGATGTTTCTTGCTTTTATTCCACTTCCTGGTTAATGGAAAACCCTATGTGATGCATTTTCTTCATATTTAATCAATTGTAACAGTTATAACATTTCCATTTCCTGGTACCACACACATGTGCATTGTGAATCGGACTTACAAATCCAACGAGAATTTTTTTTTTTAAGTGACAATTAAATTTTTCTGGAGATGGAGAGCTTTATACAAAACCTTATAATTTATGATGCTCTGTTTTCATATTCAATGATTTTTTACATTGTTAAAATCACAACTGTTTTATTTTATCGATGATGTTGCCTTTTGCAATATAAATAGACTGTGTAATTAATTCGGGTAAGAACCCCCAAAAATATATATTAATAACTTTTATTCTATATTTATTATTCAATACCTTCAACTTTTACTATGCTTGGTCTGCTTTTCATACTGTTTATGGAAATATCACACACACAAACATGTTCTCAAGGGAGTGATAACTTTATTGTAATCCTGCACACTCAAAGCATTAGACATAGACGGACTAATTTAGTTGCACCTTCCCCAACCCCCACCACCATCCAAAAGCCAAGCAAAAGGCATTCAACTTGTTATCCACACCTCCCCCGAGCGATAGGGCATTCACACAGAAAGACAATTACTGTTTGATTTCAGGCTTCGGTTCTTGGCTGCAATTTTTTTTTGCCTGGTTTCACACTCATGTTCATAGGTTATACGTCCTGTATTGTGATTTCTCGAGAATAACTTCACTGCAAATGTTTTTTTTTCACTGAAAAAAAAGCATATCTTTTTTTTCCTTTCTTTTTTTATCGACAAGGGATTAATAAATGAGTGAATTTAAGAAAACATTGTGATGCATTTTATTTAAATATTTTAGAAATTTGTACCTTAATTAAAATCATTCCTTTTTATTTCTCTATGAGTGGCATACACTGTTTTTTAGGGGGGGAATACTATTAAAAACATTCAACTTTGGGTAGGCTTCGTCGGCTCTTCATACATATCACACATACACACGCACACGCACACGCACACACACACACACACACGCACACACACACAAACATGGTCTCAAGGGAGTGATACTGTAACTTTTATTACATTTCAAAAGAGTTCCAAGGATTTAATTCTACTGTAATGGTGCATGCTTATCACAGCATTAGACAAAGGTGGACTAATTTAGTTGCACCTTCCCCCACTCCCACCCCTCACCACCTCCAAAAGCCAAGCAAAAAGCATTCAACTTGTTCTCCACACATCCCCCAGCAATGGGACCTTCGTAAAAAAAAGAAAGACACATTACTGTATCTTTGAGCCTTTGATTCTTAGCTGCAAAATATCTTTGCCTGGTTTCAAACGCATGCGAATGGGTGATAAATCCTGTATTTTGATGTCTCGAGAATGACTTCACTGCCAATGTGAATTTCAAGTCCGAAAAAAAGGCATATCTTTTTTTTTTTTTTTCAGGGGCTGAATTAATGAGTGATTTTAAGAAAACGCATTTTTAAAAATATTTTTTCAATTTTTACCTTCATAAAATCACCTCGCCCCGAAGTCCCCAACTAACCTCCTACATCACCCAGCCACACAAATGTTTGTCCGGATGAAACCATCACTCCTTGCACCAGATCCTGCTCAGTCATCAGCATGCTGAATGTTTTAAGTGGTATCAAAGTCACTGACATCTCAACAGAGCAATACAGGGACAGAATGAAGACCAAGATGGATTGTCTTTGGAGTGCATGGAGAATGTGGATAGGTGCATGGTTGTTCGTCTGGATAAGATTGAGAGGAACATCGCGGGGCTCTATTCTTTGCTTGGAGTCCATGCCCCTGTATGTCCGATGCAGGAGCAGGAGGGTAACATGGAGGCAACTTATTCTTCCATGGAGGAACCGCATACTCCCCATGCACCCTCTCAATCCCTGGATTTGACTTCATGCTTCCAACACCAAGCACACCACGGGACCCCCCACGCTCACCCCCTCCATTGTATTGTATTGTATGTCTTTATTTATATAGCGCCATTAATGTACATAGCGCTTCACAGTAGTAATAAATGTGGTAATCAAATAAATAACAGATAATATAAATAACAGATCATGGGAATAAGTGCTTTAGACATAAAAGTAACATTAAGGAAGAGGAGTCCCTGCCCCGAGGAGCTTACAGTCTAATTGGTAGGTAGGGAGAACATATAGAGACAGTAGGAGGGAGTTCTGGTAAGTGCATCTGCAGGGGGCAAAGCTTTATGTATCATGTGTTCAGAATATCCACAGCGCTATTCATATGCTTCTTTAAGCAAGTGTGTTTTAAGGTGGGTCTTAAAGGTGGATAGAGAGGGTGCTAGACGGGTACTGAGGGGAATGGCATTCCAGAGGTGTGGGGCAGTCAGGGAAAAAGGTTTAAGGCGGGAGAGGGCTTTAGATACAAAGGGGGTAGAAAGAACACATCCTTGAGAAGAACGCAAGAGTATGGATGGTGCATAACGAGAAATTAGGGCTGTAAGGAGGGGCAGAAGAGTATAAAGCTTTAAAAGTGAGGAGAAGAATGGAGTGTGAGATGCGGGATTTGATTGGAAGCCAGGAGAGAGATTTCATGACGGGAGATGCAGAGACAGATCTAGGAAAGAGTAGAGAGATTCTGGCAGCAGGGTTTAGGATAGATTGTAGGGGAGACAGGTGTGAGGCAGGAAGGCCGGACAGCAGGAGGTTACAGTAATCAAGACGGGAGAGAATGAGGGCCTGAGTCAGAGTTTTAGCAGTCAAGCAACATAGGAAAGGGCGTATCTTTGTTATATTGCAGAGTAAAATGCGACAGGTTTTAGAAATGTTTCGAATGTGAGGGGCGAATGTGAGAGAGGAGTCGAGTGTGACCCCTAGGCAGTGTGCTTGGGCTACTGGGGGAATGATTGTAGTTCCAACAGTAATGTGGAAGGAGGTAGTAGGGCCAGGTTTGTGAGGAAGTATGAGGAGCTCTGTTTTAGCCATGTTGAGTTTAAGGCGCCGGAGGGCCATCCAGGATGATATCGCAGAGAGACATTCAGAAACTTTGGTTTGTACAGCAGGTGTAAGGTCGGGTGTTGAAAAGTATATTTGTGTGTCGTCAGCATAGAGGTGATAATTAAACCCAAAAGATGTTATTAGGTCACCTAGAGAGAGTGTGTACAGAGAAAATAGAAGAGGTCCCAGGACTGAGCCCTGGGGTAGCCCCACAGAGAGATCAATAGAGGAGGAGGAGGTGTTAGCAGAAGAGACACTGAAAGTACGATGGGAGAGGAAGGATGAGATTCAGGATAGAGCTTTGTTCCGAATACCAAGAGTATGGAGAATGTGAAGGAGAAGAGGTTGGTCCACAGTGTCAAATTCTGCAGAGAGGTTGTGTAATATGAGCAGAGCACCTCTGTCATTGACAGCATGGAGGTCGTCAGTTATTTTAGTGAGGGCTATTTCCGTGGAGTGAGCAGTGCGGAAGCCAGATTGTAGAGGGTCTAGGAGAGAATAGGTGTGCAGAAATTGGAGCAAGCGAGAGAATACAAGACGTTCAAGGAGTTTAGAGGCAAAAGGCAGGAGGGAGACAGGTCGATAGTTAGAAAGACAGGTAGGGTCAAGCTTGCTGTTTTTGAGTACTGGTATGACTGTTGCATGTTTGAAGGAGGATGGAAAGGTTCCAGAGCAGAGGGAGGAGTTAAAAATGTGTGTGAGCATAGGGATTATAGTAGGACCAAGAGGTTTTATGAGATGGAAGGGAATGGGGTCAAGAGGGCAAGTGATAGAGGGAGAAGAGGCGATCAACAGCGACACATCCTCCTCTGAGACAGTGGAAAAAGAGTCAAGGAAGGCAGGAGGAGAGTTAGGAAGAGGTGTAGGATGGGAGGAAGAAACAGAGGGGATGTTCTGACGTATGGATTCCACCTTTTCCTTAAAATAGACAGCAAAGTCCTGAGCGGATATGGAGGAAGGAGAGGCAGCTGAGGGTGGTTTGAGTAAAGTATCAAAGACAGAGAACAGTCGGCATGGGTTTGACTTGTGCATGTTGATTAGTGAAGAAAAGTAGGCTTGTTTAGCTTGCGAGAAGGCAGAGTTGAAACAGGATAGCATCAATTTGTAGTGAAGGAAGTCAGCGAGAGTATGAGATTTCCTCCAGAGGCGTTCAGAGGAACGAGTGGAGGAATGCAACATGCGCGTGTGTGAATTTAGCCTTGTCTAGGGTTAGAAGGGCGAGGGTGGCAGAGAGAAAGCGGGGCATGTAGATCAAGAGAGGAGTACAAGGCAGAGTTGTAGTTCCTGACCAGGTTGTCAGGGTCTGTAGCAGAGCTGAGAGAGGAGAGGGAGGAGTGTAAAGTGGACTTCAAGTCAGGTAAGTGAATAGAGCACAGGTTTCTGCAGAACCGGGGGGTAGATGGAGGTGGAGAAGGGGAGAAGCGAGATAGAGGGAATGAGATGAGGTGATGGTCAGAGAGAGGAAAAGGGGAAATGGAGAAATCGGAGAGAGAGAAGTTTTTAGTGAAAACCAGGTCTAAGTAGTGGCCATCCTTGTGGGTGCTGGCTGCAGTCCACTGTTGAAGGTCAAAAGAAGAGGTTAGAGAAAGAAAGCGGGAAGCCCAAGGGAGAGAGGGGTCATCAATGTCGCAATTGATGTCCCCACGGAGATGAACAGGGGAGTCTGAGGAGACAAAGGAAGAGAGCCAGGATTCAAAGTGGGAGAGAAAGGCAGAAGAGGGATAAGTAAAGGTAGGTGGGCGATAGATGACCGCCACATGGACAGGGAGAGGAGAGAAGATCTGGACAGTGTGAGCCTCAAAGGAAGGAAAAGCAAGAGATGGAGGAATAGGAAGGGTTCGGTAACGGCAGAGAGAGAGGAGAGCAGGAGCCTCACGCCTCCACCCCTGCCATCAGTGCGCAGAATGTGGGAGAAGGAAAGGTCACCATAGGAGAGAGCAGCTTCCATAGCAGTGTCAGACTGAGTGAGCCAGGTCTCAGTTATAGCAAATAGGAGCAGAGTGAGAAAGAAAAAAGCATTTTTTGAATGCTACGCACTTCACCGGGTGCATGCCGCATTCATGTTGCATTCTCAGCCGCGGGTCATGCGCGGGTCATGCGCGATTGATGTGCGCTTCATGCGTTTATTGAGAATGGTTCGGATTTAATAGGCTGCAATTCTTCGTGTGTCCGCCAGATGGCAGATATTCATGAATTGTAATGCGCATGCGCTACAGTAATGTGTTGATTTGCAGGTGTTTCGTTTAAAAAAGATACCACAGTGTGCTATTGTAAATTGGCCTTGGGACTGAAGGAAGAGGTTACAATAATGTATCAATTTAGGCTTTTCATATTAAAGAAAGACAAAGACCAGTTTCTGTTATTCTCCAGAGGCCCGCCGCCATGAGTGTTCAAGTGCAGCCCATTTTCCAAAAACCCGACAGAAAGTACGCGTATTTGATATGGGCCGCGATTAATGCAACAGATGATAAGATGGCAACAGTTGTTCAAATTTATCAGTATTTTATCGAAAACTATGACTTTTTTCAAATTTTCGCCAGCTCCTCATGTGTGGAAGCGTGCAATAAGGAAAAGGTCATGTAGCGATCCATGTTTTTATCGTATTGATCCCGAATTTATTGGAGGGTATTGGTGTGTATCACCGGCTTTTTCCTGTATCTATGCAGATGGCAAAAGGCGAAAGGTCGTGTTAAAACCAACTAAGAAACGACAGTCGCTGGCAAGCAATGCGCCAGCACCAGCACCGGGTTCCAATAACGGTCCCTCTGTCAGTGACAACCCTTGCTGTCTGTCCACGCACGGATACCTGCAGCCTGAGCCGGATTTCGCGTGCAGTTTCGAGCAAGCTTGCATGTACCTAAGCGATTTCCAGCCTCATCAGCTGACTACAGGTGTAGTAGTCCCGCTGCCAACTGTCAACGTGTATGATCAAGAATACTGGACTGGCAGTGGCCCGGCGCCGGCACCAGCTGATTGGGAAATTCTATGGTGAGTAATGTTGCCGTATTTTTTTCTGTTTTTTTTTATTTTTAAAATATCAATATCGGTGCGATTCAAAAGTCAAGCGATTCTCCTGTAAGCAATATCATTGGCTGTGCGGCTTCTACAGTACAGTACTGCAGATACTGAACAATTGGTGTAACGCTAGGCGCATGCACATTGGAACCTTCTTGAAACGCATCTGCGTGTCATCACATCGACGGTAGGCGCATGCGCATGTGAACAGGAGACGCCCCCGAGAAAATTATTTGGTTGGAGTGACTGGGAACTTCTTTAGGAGACTGACCATTACAGTAAAACTTTTCTTTTTGTTTTTCCTCAGAAAAGAAAACGGCAAATGGAGGGATTTCGATGGATAATATCGCTTTATGTAACAATGCCTGCACATTGCTGAATCGGATTTTAAAAACCACGTATCGGAGTCTACAGTTTAGTGGCCGTTGTTATTGATTAGGATAGAATACCTGAAACAGTATGCTGATGTTTTCCGACCGTAAAGTATACAATACTTTTTTATATATACTGAGTAATAAGCCCGAAAAAATAAAATGTATGCATTTATTCTACATGTATTACAGTACATACAGTATGTGTCTTCTATACAGTACCAGTACATACTGTACAGTACAGTATGTGTCTTCTATTTATTTAATACTCTTGTGATGTGAAGTACTGAGCATGCATACAGTTATACAGTACAGTATGCCTGGACAGTAGTGTTCATTCTAGAAACACTGTATTTTGTTACAGTATCAAAGGAGCCAATGGAGCAATTTAAAACAAATCAACATGTTCTTTTATTGGTGAAGTAAGTACAAAAACATTTATTTACAAATATTGTACAATGTAAAAACATTTTAAGTGCACAGCAATTCAAAACATCAACAGGTGTATGGTTTACTGCTAGTGAAAACATTTATGTACAGAAAGTAAAAACATTTACAGTCTGTCAGTATGGTTTACAGTCACATGTTGTTATAATTTTTTTTCTGTATTCATAAAATATACAAAACGCAACATCTCCTTTATTAAAGAACGGCAAGTCAAAACATTTACAGTGGGATGGTGTGCAGAACAGTCAGTCAGGCCTGCACCCCTACAGTCCTCGAGGGCAGCAAACAGGCCCAGTTTTAAGGGTAACCTTTGAAAACCGGGCCTGTTTGCGGCCCTCTGGGATTGGAACTGTGCAGGTCTTGTGTACAGTAAATACAACATTTATTTATTAATACAAGTTAAAACACACAACATCTCCTTTATTTAAGTACAGCAGGTCAAAACATGTACAATACAGTTCCGCACAACAGTATGGTCTTACCTGTGATTAAAAAAAAATCTTTATTCATAAAATATACAAAACGCAAAAAAAATCTCCTTTATTAAAGAACGGCAAGTCAAAACATTTACAGTGGGATGGTGTGCAGAAGAGTCAGTCAGGCCTGCACCACTACAGTCCTCGAGGGCAGCAAACAGGCCCGGTTTTAAGGACAACCTTGAAAACCAGGCCTGTTTGCGGCCCTTGGGGACTGGAACAAAACATTTACCAAACATTTACAACAGTTGAAAACTCACGCAAATGCGTAACCCACCAGATTGTCCTTCCATGGCCGATGCCTTGCATGGCGCAAAATGCCATTAATGCAGTCTCGAACGCCTTTCATTACATGATCTGTAATTGAAAAAAGCGCCGCAATTCATCCAGAATGGTCTTTCTTAAATTGTCAGGAAGCGCCTTTTTTACACGATATCCTTCGTAGATCACTTTGAACGCCCACTCGCAGTACATCAAGTAGGACACATGGTGCTTAAAAATTAACAAGGCATACTTGTGGGGTGCACCAGCACTCATCACCCTATACTTCTCCCTGAGTGCAGGTGGCATATCGCGCAGGATGATGTCGGGCACCGTATCGATGTGAGCAAATGTAGGTGTTCTTCTGTGAGCGGGTGTGCTTGTGACGGCGGGCGAGGGAAGGTTGTCTGGGAGGAAGCTTTCCTCCTGTCTTGGTCGCCGTGTTGTCTCCTGGCGTGGTCTTGATGGGGTTGTCATGTTATCCTCCTCCTCAACAGCATACATGTACATAAAATCTTCTGGTGGAGGGGGTGCGCTTGGTGATGGAAGGTGGTCGATGCTCCCATTCATCACATCCATGCCACCCTCCTGCTCCGGCGTCGGGGATACAGGGGCATGAACACCGAGCAAATTATGTATCCCCGCTATGTCAGCCTCTATCTTCTCCATCCGTCGATCCATCCGTTGATCCATATTTAGCATCCATTGCTCCATATTTAGCATGGTCTCCAGAAGCAGATCTATCTTTGCCAGCACAATAGAGTTCCCGGGGATATCAACACTTAACCCATTCAGCATCCGGTCTAACGAGCTGCTTCTGGTGCATGGCGTGCTGTGGAAATCTGGGTGGATAGGTGCTACGGAGGATGAGATGGGGGTTCCATGGAGAGAAGCGGCAGCGTCGTCGAAGAAGGGTGGAGGAGGTGTCCTGTGGATATCCGGGAGAGGAGAAGCGGCAGCGTCGTTGAAGAGGGATGGAGAAAGTGACCTCTGGATTTCCGGGCGAGAAGCGGCAGAGTCATCTAAGCGCAAAGGAGAAAGTGACCCGTGGATTTCAGAGGCACCAGGGCAGCGTCGTCGAATAGAACTGGCGAAGATGGCCTGGGGGTTTCTGGGAGGGCGGCGGCAGCGTCGAGGACGAGTAGTGGAGAAGACGGGCTGAAGATATCCGGGACAGCGGCGGCAAAGTCGTCGAAGCGTATGGGAGGAAGTGGTCTGCGGGTTCGATGGTTTGGCTGCCATTTGTTTTGCGTTGAGCTTACATCACCGTATTTCTTCTTGACATAATAAGGCTGACGTCTATTAAAACCATTAGCCTTTGGAGTCAGCAGAAGGTTTTCTTTATTGGCCTTAGCCTGTCGCTTTGGCCTTGGCGTGGAAACTGCTGCCGCCTTTCGCTTTTTCTGCATGAAAGGCATGGCAGAGGCGAGTGGGTTCCTGCGTCCGTAGAATCGGGGTTGATCCATGGAAGCAGATGGCACAATGCAGTATCTGGACAAGGGCAAGTTCAGATAAAGATCATCGAGTGGTGGGCTATGCAAAGTGTGTAACCTTTTATGCATGGCGACGAGGTACAGGTGTTGAAAGTGGGCGTACTCTAATGTGAGTCATTACCTTATAAATACACCATCCATTTTGTGGATTCACTGCACATTGAATACACATCGACTAAACATTGAATATACTTGTGTTCGTATTTCTTTCTACTCGCAGCAATGCCTGTTAAAAAGATTTCAAAGGAGCTCAGCATGCGAATTAAGGAGATGTACACGAGCGGACACCAAATTGCTGCTATCCACCGCTGGTTAGCTACTTCTGGCATCGTTGTGCCAGCAACCACCGTGAGGTATCATGCACACGGAAAAACCAGAGAACGCAAAAGGACACCAACGGTAACTAACGCTTAAGTATATTTATATAACTAAATGTATTTATTTTTTTATAAATTTTTGTATTATAGATCTACTAGTGTACTGTAATAGTGTACTGTAGATCTACTGTATCTAATTTTATAGTTTTTTTGGTATATTTATACAGTATAGCAACGGTATATGTATTTTTTTATATTGCTGCATATTAATAGAACAATATATTGTGTACTGTATCTAATTTTATAGTTATTTCGGTATATTTATACAGTATAGCAACGGTATATCTATATTTTTTATATTGCTGCATATTAATAGAACAATATATTGTGTACTGTAGATCTACTGTATCTAATTTTATAGTTATTTCGGTATATTTATACAGTATAGCAACGGTATATGTATAAGTTTTATATTGCTGCATATTAATAGAACAATATATTGTGTACTGTAGATCTACTGTATATAATATTTTAGTTATTTCGGTATATTTATAATACAACAGTATATATATTTTTTATATTGCTGCATATTTATAGAACAATATCTCATTGTATACTATTTTTACACCAAATGATGTGCTGTGCTTGTGGCCTACTGCACTGTACCGGATTGGTTTTCTGTACATTGTAGGGAGACAACTCTTCTGGTCGACAAAATAAGTGAGGAGAATGATGAGAAGAGTGCATTAAGGGTCAAATACACTCTGCAGGAAAAACACAATCTGACTGTATCCGAGACCAGCATAAAGAAGATGAGACGCAGAATTGGATGGAATAATGGACGTGTGAGGTTAGTACTGGACAGTACAGGAGTAAAAGTAATGTTTAAGAAATTGTACTGTACCGCTAAAATTATTTATTCCTTGTCATTACAGAGCGTACCCCATGATAAGGGACGTTAACAAAATCAAGAGAGTGGTCCAGGCCCAGGCATGGATCGATATTGGAGAAACGTTCCAGGATTGCATCTTCACTGACGAGTCTACTGTATCGCTGGAGAGATTTGCCACCTTTGCATTCCACAAAAAAGGTTGCATATCTATGAAGCCGCGGCCAAAACACCCAGTGAAGATGCATGTGTGGGGTGCCATCTCTAGGCGTGGACCAGGATGCATTGTCATCTTTGAAGGTAAAATATATAAAATATAATGTAGCCTTATGCACTGTACTGTACTAGTGTAGCCTTATGCACTGTACTGTACTAGTGTAGCCTTATGCACTGTACTGTACAAGTGTGCAGTTTTTTAAGCACTTTTCTTTTCTTGTTATAGGAATCATGAATAAAGCTTTCTTCCAAGACAAAATTGTGTCTGAGATTGTGGAATACATCACACGCGAGTTCCCGGATGGTCACCGTTTCTACCAGGACAACGATCCGAAGCACACCGCGTCAACAGCGCTTATCCTTGAGCGCGGTATCAACTGGGTGAAGACGCCAGTGGAGTAAGTGCGGTAACCGTGTCTCATTTTTTCCCCACTGTTTTCACTGTGTACTGTATCTCTTAAACTAATTGTCCTTTTTTTCCAATGACAGATCGCCAGACTTCAATCCGATCGAAATGGTCTGGCATCAGCTGAAGGACCATATCCGGAAAGTGGTGAAACCCTCCAAAAAGGATGAGAAAAGGCATAGAAAAGAATGAATGACAAAACAACATGAATCAGTTAATGGGTTTTTTAACTCTCAATTCTCACAATGCTGTGCAAATCAGATTTACATATCAAATTCGAGATGGGATTTTTCAAAAGCGTTACTGCAAACAAAGCCTCAAAAGGTTTGAGGAGGGGGGTTGGGTGAGTCATGCTCAGTAATCAGCTAGTTCGCATCTCAAAAAGGATTACACGCAGGCGCAGTGAGGTGACTGACGCTCGGCTAGGGCCAGATTAAAAACACAATGACAAGCGTCAGAAAATGAATGACTCTGTGGAGGTGTCTGTCGATAACAGTTTCAAAACCTTGAGTGAGCCTTGTGTGTGTGCATGAGGGAGGGGGCTGCATGAAGGATTAGCTGTGCAGCAGTTCAAAGAAATGACATAATTACAAAAGGCAGTTCATCATAATAATTTGATCCCTGCACCCCCAAATACAGTACGTAAAAAGCACACAAATCAACCATGTGCAGTCAAACGCACAGGGTCGCAGTCAAAAGCTACAGCACAGATTGAATATCGTAATATCAAGATGGTTTTTGCAGGCTTGTGGAGAAAAAAAAATTTGAATTAAATGTTATTTTTTTTATTTATTTTTGGTCACTCACTCAAGGAAGCAAGCAGTGGTGGGTGAAGTAACAGGCGCATGCGCAGTAATCACCTGCTGTCAAGCAGGAATGTGATTGAAGCCAGACACACGTTCAAAGGAATGGTGTTGGAGAGATGTACTGCATTGTAGAGAAGATCAGAAGTTGAAATACCCTGCAGTGCAGTTAATTATCCTGAGCGAGGGGAGAGCTCTGTATATGCCGAAATGTGACTCTGGTACAGTACTGTACATGCCTATGCGTTTCAACAATTTTCAAATGAGACATACTGTAGAGTACAGCACTGCAAATGCATGTATAATGTAAATATGCAAATTTACAATTACTGCGCACGCACACACAGACTGTGTACTGACGTAGGTTGAACCGCGAAGGTATTAGACTTTCAGGACAACAGCTCGCAAACACCCCCCTGAGTTTTTACACGGCATTGCAGTATTGCAGACAGTGACAATAAAATGCTAATATCACGATCGCGCTAAAATAACGCAACTCATTCCGGACCAAAAAAAAAAAACCGCATCTGACCGAGATTATCAGAGAGCCGCGGATACAGCCGATTTAGACTCAGGGCGGCCGCCACTGTATACCCT